>NC_051199.1:15433850-15742406 GCF_015220075.1 Falco rusticolus | reverse complement strand
TCCCTTACTTGATATGATTAAATATAGAGCAGTAAAAAAAACCCCAAACCCAAAACTAGCAGAGGTTTTCGTTTGTTCCCTCCCATTCACCTTACAGCAGAGGGAGAATATCTAGTGTTTTGCTGTGCTAGAGATGTCCTCAGCTATCAGAATAATCCTCAGGACTCCTGGCTTTCATCAGCTTGTTATCTTGAAGCTGCTGTACGTACCAACACTGTCCAGACCACCTACCACAGGGCCCCAGAAATGTCAAGAATGAAAGCACAAAAGGAACTGTACATGAGAGAGAATTTACTGGAGTAAAGCAAAACCAAAATTTACATCTCTGTACACTGTTTCCCCTCAATATAAAGCCATTTCGATGCAGATGCAGTCCAAATTTTCCTGTGAAATTTGTTTTTCTATTTAAATACATGGTGCAGTCTGTGAGTGTCCAAGGTGAAAGGCACCAAGCCTCTGGGATATGGAATTGAAGGACACCACATCCACTTAGAGAGCAACATTTTACGGAGTTCAGTCTGCCATGATGTGTGACTTCATCAAGCCTCACCTTGAAACCAGCTCAGTGACTTGTTTGCGCTCTTCCAGTTAGGAAGCAGCTCCGAACCTCACTGCTCTTGTCCCAGGAAGCTTTCTGGGGGAACCTTGTTCTTTTTCCTCAATAGCCCTGCTGACCTGAGGGTGTCCTCTGAGTCTCCCTGCTCCAGTCATCACCCTAGAAGCCCTCCTCTGCTGCTTTCTAGTGCAAATTTACCTTCATTGAACACAGATGGTCATGGTTATGTATTGCTCTAGGTGAGGTCTCACTAGTCTTTCGTACAGGACTATTAGGATGTCCCTACCTGCTGAAAATCTCTCTCCTGCAGCCTGCATCAATCATCTTCCCTTTTCATGGTCACATCTCAGTAAGGGCTCACAGCCATCCTGTGTTGAATACCTGCAGTCTTGCCTCTCCCTCCTGCCTGGTGTGACTTTGATCTCTACACTATCCAACTTCACAGAATTTCTTCTGCTGTAGTTCTTCATGTCACCCCATGCTGCTTCTATAAGTCTGTCTCCACAGAGTGTAAAACATTTACTGATGACAGAAAAAAGAATTCTACCTTTAAGTCCTAAACCATATGGTCTCTGCAACCAAAAATAAAAAAAGCTGCTTTCAGCATTAAGCAAACACATAAATATAAACTGTTCCAGAAGAGGGGCCTGCACCTCACCAAGTTAATGCTTTCTTCTGCCACATTCCTAAATTGTCAGGGAAATGGGACAAGAACTGCAAGCATACACCTGTCTTCGAATTTTTCTTGTCTTTACGAGTCAATCTTTGTATCAGACAAACCAGTTACTCAATGTGCTCTGCTGTTGCAATAGCGTAGATCTGAGAAGGAATGTGGCACGGCCTCTGGCGATATCACTTTTTACCTTGCAAAAACCACAGCTGTGGTTAGTGGAAGATCCCCCACCTCCCCACCCCATAATGAAAATCTGAAAGATTATTTCCAGAAATTTTGTATTTTGAGAACAAAAAGCAAATGGAAGGAACAGAAGCACTGGAATAACAGTAGTAAATAGTCTTATGGTGTCTCTGAGCATGTATGTTTGCCTATTGCAGTCAGCTTCCCTGGAGCTTTCTGGAGCATATAGCAATCCTTGGACCCAGCTGGAGAAGCTGGCTGTCCATGCAAGCCTTTGCCAACAGCAGCGAAAGGCTTAGATCAGTGTGTTCAGAAGTAGTTCTGATTCTTAGAATCTCATACAAGCTCCTTGGGAACTTGCCATCAGAAAGTGTTAAAATTTCCACTGACCTCAACGTGCAATAGCATTTGATCAGGGAATTGGGGCAAGATAAGTGATATGCAGGCTACAAAGCTTGAATTGAGCTATCTATCACAGAAGATTTACTGAAAGGACAAACTGGAATCTGCATGCAAATCTTTTAACAGGTTCCTTTGGACTCTGAGGACCTCTTGTATTCAGTAAGAGAAGACACAATACAACTGGGATTTAAAGGGTGCTTTTTACAAAGCCCAAACGTGGACTGTCTTCAAAGTCCTTTCTTGAAAAGAGCAGGTTTACAAGGACTTTCTGGCCTAAAGACACATTGAAATATAAAAGAAAAGCTGTTTGGGCACAGCAGGATGCTTGCTGTTAACAGGACCTCAGCACCACTGAGTGCTCACTTCAGCGGGAGCGAAGGGCAGGGTGCATTAACTGTGGGCAACGTCTGCTGCTGCCCTACGTCCTCTTCATCAGTAGATCCCTGCATAGCTGGATACACTTTTCCAGGTTTCCTCACGGCTCACCCAGAGTTGCTCCAACAGCTCTGTAGTTGTTCCGTGGGACACCAGAGGACTCACCCCTCAGCTTCAGCCACTGGCAGCCTCTCCCCCCTAGAATGTAAGTTGTTCATATATCCTCCCAAAGCTCTACACAAACAAGGAGGAAGACAACTCACTCAAGGGAAGGTGTACCTGATAATTCAGCTACCTGCTCACCGCAGGGGCAGCCCTGAGGGCCAGCTGAGCACGCTGGCTCCAGGAACTGCTCTCAGCTGATCTTGCAGAAAACTACAATCCTGAGTGGCAGGAGAAGGGAAGCTTGGCACTTGGGTACTCACAGCATAGCCCGTAGCTAGTAGCAGGCAGAACCCTATAGAAGGAGCTGTTTGTGAAGGGCAAACCAGCAGTCTGCTGTCTGTGCTCTCACTAATAGCTCTTAGATATGTATTTTTCCAATTATCTGGTGAGTTCAAGAGGTAGGTGTTAGCATAGGAAGAGGGAATTTTAAACAAACTGTCTGTCATCCCAGGAGAGAGAGGTGTTACTATAAGAGCTCTACATGTTCGAGGTGTTCCTGCAGTGTTCAGAAATACTCAGAGGTTGGTGTGAATTAGAATGCCTTAATACCTTGCAAGAAAAGTGTTTATTTGGAGAGTGATTCTTAGCTTTTAAAAGAAGGTACTTTCTGACAAGTACGATTTTGATGCCTATAAAAATCACTGCCAAACTCCCTTTCCCTTTTTTCCACTCACCTAATCCAGCTATGTGTGTCTGTAATCCCAAAATACAAAGACTGTGTGTTTCTTCAGGTGCATGTGATGGACAATGTGATGCAATCAGAGGTACGTAGATCTCACCCTGTGTAAGAGGCATAAAGCTGGGCACAATTCCATGCTCTCTGCTACAAATACTACATTGTTTGGGCTGGGAAAACAAAGGTATCTTGACGTGATATGCTGTGATGTCATTTTGCTGTGTGCTACTTGGATCGCGTGGTTCAGGCACACCACTTTCTGTACTCCAGGGGTGGCTGGGCTTGTACAGATGTCTGAGCTGGCGCTAGGACAGCCCAAGGACTCTGGCCGAGGTAGCTCCTCCAGAAAGCAGGTGCCTGAAAATCAGCACAGAGTAAACGGAGCCACAGCTAGAAGCTCCACTTCGAGGCATGCTGTAGACTGTCCCACAGAAATAAGGAATAAGCACGTCCTGGTTTCAGCTGGGATAGAGTTAATTTTCTTTTTAGTAGCTGGTGCAGTGATGTGTTTTGATTTGGTGTGAGAATAATATTGGTAACAGATGTTTTCAGTTGTTGCTGTGTATATTTATACCAAGTCAAGGATTTTTCAGTCTCTTGGGCCCTGCCAGCGGGAAGGCTGAAGGGGCATAAGAATTGGGAAAGAATACAACCAAGACAGCTGGCCTGAACTAGCAAAGGGATATTCCATAACATAGAACATCATGCTTGGTATATAAACCGGGGGGGGGGGGGGGGGGAAGTTGGCCAGGGACTGACTGGGCATCAGTCAGTGGGTGGTGAGCAACTGTATTGTACATTACTTGTTTTCTTTTTTCCCTTCCCTTTGGATTTAGTTCCTCACCCCTTCTCCCTCCTTTGCATTACAATTGTTATAGTTGTTATAATTATTATTGTTTTATTTCAATTATTAAATTGTTGTTATCTCAATCCTTCAGTTTTACATTCCTTCTTGATTCTTGTCCCCATCCCTCTGTGGGGGCAGGGAGTGAGCAAGCAGCTGCGTGGTACTTAGTTACCAGCTGGGGTTAAACCGTGACAAGCACTAGAGTAAAAGTGGCTTCTGTGCTTTCTGGGAGAAGGTGCTACTTTGCATAGCCGATGTCTGAATGTCCCACAGTGATCTTTAATAGTACTTCCTTGTGTTTTGTCTGGATTGGATAACCTTGCTATTTTTTGGGGGATTTCTTATATGTTCATGTGATGTGAGGAGTTAAATTTATTTTGAATGATTTTTGTTTTAATTGGGTAACACTTGATCATAGAAAAATTCCCAAATTAACTTTCTAAGCACATCTGTTAGCATTTGATCAGGCAAAACCCCAGAGCAACCACTGCGCTCCTTACAGGAAAACACTGCTGAAGAGCATCTAACCTGCTCTTTGAGGGTTTACTCCTTGGGTCACGTTTTCATACAGACAAACTAATTCCGTACAATATACCAACCTCTCTGCTTAATTTGACTGTGAAAGTTAAAATAGACAGGTTATATAATGATGTTTATCTTTACATCAGGAAGTCAACTAAGAAGCTGTTAAGCTGATATTATATAACACAGTCCTGATTATAGAAAGTGTGGAGGAAGACGATCTAGGTTGATGCACATCATATTGCCAGTAATTGTTAATAGTTATAATTAAAATTGGTTTGTGTGCTTTTGTTTTTGATGTTTTGCATCCTTCCAGAAGGCATCGGAGCATTAGCACCCAGACGCTGCCCTTTGATTGTTTATAGAAATTCCAATTACACTATCCTCTACATTAGGTAAATGTATTTATATAGAACTTTCTGATAATGAAATAGAAGTCTCATAGCATTTCCTATAATGCTGTAGTTCCTGAAGTTGCTAGAGTAACAAAACTCATTCTTTTGTAGGATTGTGAACTGTCCCAAAATGAATAGATGTACCTTATTACAAGAGCAAAAGAAAGATGAGATGATTTTATACACATGGCATACAATCCCCAATTGAACAAGAGCTCAAACAACTTCAGGGCACACAAACTGCACAATGATAGGGGAAAAAAAACATAGGTTTTTTTTTAGTTTAGAAAAAAAGGCCAGTTTTCTCTTACTCTCCCCGTAAACAGGAACACGTCCGTCTACTAGTCATACTAGTCAGCTGAACTCCCTAACCCTAAGAATAAAGATGTCCTTAACATAAGACAAGTTTCAGTTATGAGGACAAACACTGTATACAGAGTTCACAAATTAAAAATATGAAGCTTGTATTACTGGGGAAACTGTCTTCTCTGTATAAGAAAGATTAAAATCAAAGAGAGGTGTGTAAGATGATCCCATAAGAATTCTGTTGAGGAGGCTTAATTAAAAAAGCTAAACTGTGACTTTTAATAAAACTTTGATTTTAAAGATTGGAATAAGATTGGCTCCTTCTGTGTGTGATAGGCAACAACTTATTTCACCCACAAGAATGAAGATGATAGAAAAGAGTGATCTGGTACTTTGTTAACAGTATATATGACAGGCACGTGACTCATTGGGTTGCGTGACACAGAAACTGCACAATATAATGAAAAGAGTAGCTCTACTCTTCAGTAGTCTCCTGAAAATTAACTATATGTAGTAGCTTTTCCAGAAAAAAGACATACGCTACCATGCCATGTTTTCATTCAAGCAGAATGCTTTTATAAATGGTTTGCATCTCTTATAACCCACAAAATTACAGATGATAGAGAAAAGGCACTCTCCTGAAAAGAAGGCTCCTGAAAGGTAAGGCTGTGGCGTGTGAGCCAATGTTATCAGACATCAGAGAATCCAGATGAGTGGAGGCATAATGAACAAGCTAACTTCACTCAGGCTTCATTCCTTATTATCCAGGGGAAATTAGGCTTCATTAGTTTCATTGCTTCCCCAGTTAGCTGTGAAGCATTGCACTGAGTTTGCAGGGGAAGTGAAGGTTTTTCTGCAGCTGTCAGAGGACCTCGTACAAGTAACAAACCCCAGTTGTCTATGAAAAAGGGAAATCACCTGCTCTGTATACTCTGTGGTGACTGCTATATTATACAGTGACTCTGGGCATTAAAACAGATGACAAACATCAGATAGAATCAGTTTTCTTGTTTATTGGTAACCCCGATATAAAAAGCTCTGGAGTTTTACTTGTTCTTCAACAGGCAGTAATTCCTTCTGCTGAAGTTAATATTATTGATTCTAGCAATATGCCACCTTACACACCAGTGTCCAACTTGAAAAGAATATGAATACATTTACCAGTATTTATTGAGTTTGTCTAACCCACCTTCTGCTGTAATGGAGTTTATCTGAGCTCGTTATAATTGTGTTTTCTTGGCCATACTAAAGACTGTAAACTCTTGCAATGTGGTGATATCTGCTGTCCTTTTTGTCTTGGCTTTCACATGGTTGTTGCTGTGTTATGTGTGGATCTAGTGAATGTTTATTGAAGGTTCCTGTTCTGAGTTCATCGTAACTCTCCAGTTACTGTGTGGGGTGCTACCTGCAACACCTCTACTTTTATTGATACTTTGAGGAGTCCATGTGGTTGTCAACTTGTTCCAGTGGGTCTTAAGGGGTCTGTCTACCAGGTAGCTGGCATGAAGTCAGACCCCTCCACGTCATGCTGCCCTGCCTGTGGCCAAAGTGTGACTGCTGCAAGACATAAGAAGCCTGATAGCATTCCTGTTCCCCATGCAGTGAGGTGCCAGCTGTGCAGGTGATGTTTCTAGAGTAGAAAGAGCTGTTTTTAAAGTGGCATCTGGCACCTGGCCTGGCTTGAGGAGGTAGGAGCTGTTATACGATCGGATACAAACCCCTGGCAGGGGTCACTACTGTAATCGTTTTCAGTGCAGGCAGGTGCCAGCCAGCTCTGGCATAGTTTCTGAAAATGGGAAAGCATTGTCTGTTTTGCTGTGGGTTTGAAAACTAGGTTTATTAACTTCTCACACAGGGCCTGCTCTTCTCCATACGCACAAATGGCAAGATCTAGGATCAGGTGGCTGCTATGGAAGTTCCTCCACATCTGGGCAACACGCTTGTGTTGTGCTGGCCTCCTTGCCACCAAAAGCTGCCTGCTCCCACATTGCACATACCCCCTGAGCCCCGTGTTCTTCAACAGGCAGAGCAATACATGTATTGTAGCAAGCTGCCTGCCCCTGCCAGAGGTATGGTCCCACGCAGAGCATCCCACGCAGGCTGCTGGCAAGCAGTTGCAAAAGTAGGGTTTTTAACAGTGAGATCTGAGGGTGGGGAGGGGAGAGGAGGTCATCTGTCAGATCCTCAGCTGCTTCGGGGGCCAAGAAGGCTACAACAGAGACAGGCTGCTGCTTCGTGTAATTGTGTAGGAGTTCCTACGCCAAGGGTCATTCTGGAGCACAGCCAGGATGTGTTGAGCGCAGCATAATGCTGACTTGTATGCTGACCACACCAGTCACAATTTAAGTACAAGCCTTTCTGTATGCTGCCTATAATGGTTTGATTTAAATTATATTGCTTTAGCTGTGGCATAAACGATGCTCTGGTTCATACCCAGTTTTCCCCTCCTCCAAGGGAACTACACAATTTCCTGAAAACTGGAGCCTGAAAAACACCATGTGTAATACAGGACAGTTTTGCAACACTGACTCTTACTGCAATGTGCTAGTAAAAATGCCATTTTCCATTCACGGGTTATTTTCTATATGCACTGGAATTTCAAAACAACTTCATATACTGAAGTTTAATATGGTGCTTTCAGATTCAACCACTTTCAATCAACAAATATACTCCCAGAACTGAAACAGAAGTGCCAGGAACCAACATAGCTCTCTGAGGTACAATAAGGCTCACCTAATTGCTTCCTGGCTTGCTGATCCGTCATCCTGACCCCCTCTTTGATGTTTTCTTTTTTTTTCCTGGAGCATTAGTAACAAGTCAGAAATGCTGTCTCAGGGTATTATATATGGGTTTATTTCTCTGTCCCCAGTACAATGACCGTATGTAATGGGATTATCTCTTATTTAAAATAAAAAAGCCTCGGAAACGTCAAATCTTGTTTATGAAGAAGTAGTTTCTTTATGGTGGTTCCTTTAATTGCAAATTTCCTTTTCTTGCTTTGTAATAATACATTTTTGTCAGTCAGCAAAACCAACCTAACTGCTGCAGATGTCTCCTTTCTGCTAGCTAAATTTAGGCTGTTTCTTCCTCTCCTTCTGTATATATATTCCTCTGACATCAAGAGAACTATGGCCCCTTTAGAGTACATTTATTGCTGTTGTAAACAGTGAAAACTGATGAGGCCAGATGACGGCGGCTTCTGCCAACGTTCCTTCTTAGCATGCTTTCATTTCAAAATACATGAACTGGTACCAGTTAGTGCCAAAACTCTGAAAGTATGAAAATACAACTAGAGAAGAGGAAAATGGGAAATGTGCATCAGCACTAAATGTATATTCTGTTTTCTTCAATGAGATGTGAACTGTTTCACAGTACGTAGCTGTGGGAGGAAGGGAAACTCTTGGTGCAAACTGAAGTACAAAACATGGGAGTATTGGGGAGGGGGGAACAGAGAGAGAGGGGAGAGGCCTTTTCTAGGTCTGGGTTAGATTTGATGCAGTGTAAGCTTTCTTTAAGATTAGGACTTTTGCCACAGCCAAATCTAGTCCTGATTTTTAGACTGAGGATTTGCAGGAGTTGCCCAGGAGAATTTTTTATGGTACCTGGGGCAAGCTCTTGTACATTTTCAGCTGTTTCTAAAACAAACAAGTGTAAATGGAGATGCAAACTTGGATTGAAGAAAAATCACATCAGCAGGATTTGCTTTGAACTTCCTAGTGTCTCTCTGCCTCTCATATGCACATATGTACAGGGTTTGAAGTGTTTCAGATCTGAGGTTCTGGTTGATTGTCCATCTGATTGAGAAATAAGTGTTATTCCCCTTCAGTACAAGCGTTTGAGTTGCCTCTAAGTTCACCGGTTTTCCTGTATGTTTTCCCTTTAATGGGCACCTGGAATATACTGCAAAGACCTTTTACCTCATGCATGTTTCTACCCCAGTCATCTGTTTCTATGCTTTGTCTCCTCTCCCTCACGCGGAGCAGCTGTTGGCTCCAATCCGTCCGGGCTGCCAGCCTATATGGCCCGTTTCTTGAACTTCCAAATCAGCAAGGCTTTCCATGCTTTTGCCCGGGATGTCCTCACGTTAACCTTATGTCCTCTGTTAACCGCGGCAAAGCTATTTCTTTATCCTCCTTCAAGTAAGCCCTTCCTCTCCTTCTCACTCGTCCTTTGCCAGGATGACTGGAGGGAAGCAAACCCCAGCCACAGGTGGATGCCGGGGCGCGGTGCTGCCGCGCCGGCCGGGGCGGGCTGCCAGGTATCCCCCGCCCGCCCCGTGACCGTGCCTCACGTACTGGGGCTGCCGGCTTCCCGGAGCCAGGGGCAGCCCCGGCTGCAGCCGGCAGCGCAGCGGGAGCCGATCCGGCCGGGGCTCGCTGTGCCGGGGCTAACGCGGTCACTCAGTCCGGTGTTGCCCACTGGCTCCCGCCAGCGGCGCGAATACCGGGTAAGCGGCACCTGAGGCGAGATCACCGCCACGGCCCGGCAGCCCCGCGGTACACCTGTAGCTGTCCCGCCCGCCCCCGCCAGCCGTGCGCCCGGGAGAGCGGCCCCGCCGCGCCGGGGGGCGCCTCACGCCGGGGGACGCTCGAGGGCGGGTGTCGCCACTGGGACCGTCCCAGCCCGGTTCCCGTCTCGGTCGGCGGGAGGGGGCGCGCGCTGCGCCGGCGGCCGCCGAGGGGCTGGGCGGGGCGGGACCCCCCGGCCTCGGCCCTCTGCAGGGCTCGCTCCGCTCCCGGGGCCGTCCCGCGGCGGCGGCAGCTCGCGGGCGTCCTGAGGGCCGGGCCGGGCCGAGCCGCGCGGGCCTGGGCGGGGCCAGGTTGCCGCGCGCCGGCCCCTTTAAGGCGGGCGGCGAGCGCTCACCTTGCCTCCTCCCCCCCGGCCCCGCCGACTAGGTACCGGCCCCGAGCCGAGCCCTGATTGGACGGCCGCCGGGCCCGGTCACGTGGGGGGGGGGCGCGCTCCCCACAGCCTCCAGGCCGCCATTTTGGCTAGAAAGTTTGGAATTCCCGAGCAGTGCGAGCGGGAGGCGGCGGGCGGCGCGAGCGCCTCAGCTCTGCCCGCCCCGGCCCCGGCCCCGGCCCCGGCCCCGGCCCCGTCCCGCCGCACCGCCCGGCCCGGCCCGTCTCTCGCGGAGGCGACGCGGCGGTTGCCAGCGGCGGAGCCCCGAGCGGAGCCGCTTTGCTCGCCGGCTGGCCGGCGGGTGCGCGGGCGGGTCGGTCGGTGGGTCGGTCAGGCGGGGCGGCCGCCGCCGCCGCTGCCGCCCCCCCCCCTCCCCCGCCCCGCGCCCGGGTGGCACCGTGATCCGCCCCGCCGCCCCCGCCGCGCCGCCCTGAGTCGGGCTCAAAGTTTGTGAGGCGGAGTCCCCGCCGCCGGGGGAGCGGCGCGGCTGCGGAGCGCCATGCCCGTCAGGAAGCAAGGTGAGCGCCGCACGCCCGGGGCCCGGCGGCTGCCGGCTGCCGTTGCCTGACGGCCGCCGCGGCGGCGGGACGGGCGCGGAGGGGCGGCTGCCGGGCGGTGCGAGGGGCACGGTCCCGCCCGCGCTCCCCCGGCTGCGAACGAAGGAGCTGCCGGGCTGGGCTGGGGCGGTCCCGACCGCGGGGGCTTGTGGCGTCCCCGGCGTGTGCATCCCCCCTGCTCCTACCTGCTGCGCCGGGGTCATCGGTGTCTCTGGTCTCCGCTTGCAGATACCCAGCGAGCCCTGCGCCTCCTGGAGGAATACCGTTCCAAGCTGAGCCAGGCGGAGGACCGGCAGCTGCGAAACTCCATAGAGCGGGTCATCAGCATCTTCCAAAGTAACCTTTTCCAGGCTTTGATAGGTAAAGGCTGGCTTCTTTCAGTTTGCGCTCAAGCCTGTCAGTTCTTGCTTATGCTGTCACTTGCAGTGTTAAGAAGAGGTATTTTGTCCTTGCGTTAGAAGCCATGTGCTTTTTGCCATTGTGTTTCTGTTTTGCATAGTAACACACGTGCTGTTACAGATCAGCAGTTCATTTGTATCATATGCTTACTTTACTTGACGCTTCTGACTGGCCCAAACCGCTTAAAACTGCCGTACAATTTTTCCTTTTGTGGCATGTTATTGTAGATTACTTTAGACTGGTTTTCCACATATTTTTATTCACCTGAACAGTTTCTAAGGAGCAGGGTTTTATTTCTTTTCGTGAGTTGTAACAGGTTAATGAATGAATTGAAATGGTGTTAGTGTAAGGTAGGATTCAGGTGAATGTTCCTGCTGAAGAATTGCTAAAAACATCATAAAGCGTATATCTGAAGTGCAAAGTTAATGAGAAGAAGCCTTTAATGCTTCAGGGAATACTACAGTGATTTCTCCGTTGTTGCATATTAAAGTGTAGTGAAAGCACTACTGATTCTTAGCTTAGAGTATTTGTAATGCTTCACTTAAAATGTTCCCATCAGTATTGTTGAACTACTCATATATGATTTTGAATTTCCTGCGCTTCTGTTTGGGAAAAAAACCCCCAGCATAAATACAACTTGCAGAATGCTGACTTTATTTGGAAATGTCTGCAGGGAGGTAGTGAGATGTGGCTTCTCTTTGATTGATTGTCACTATATGACAGCTAATGAATGAAAGAGTTTTGTTAGTTTACCTTCAAGAGTAAAACTTGTGAAGTTCTGCATCCTTGTCTTGATAGCAAGGTAACCTATGCCTGAACTGTATTAATAAAAAGCACTGTAGCTAAATTTGTGATCTTACTGTATGGTTAGTGTACCTCTTACTTTATAGTACCACAGTTTCTTTGAATCTGTGTTGTGGTGGAAACACAGGGACAGGCAAAGCATAAACATGCATCGCTCCATGTGGAGCATTTTTTTCATCTTCTTATGTAGGTTTTCAGAAGATAGTAATATTGTGGTGGTGGTTTCTTTATCATGCGAGTTCATGAAAGTTAGCGATGAGAATAGGTCAGTTACAGAAATATTTTTCTTACAGGAACTGTGCATTTCTCTTCAATACTCACTTGATGGTAGTCAATTCCATAGTGAAAAGCCAGCCATGATCTTTTTGGGACGTGCGAATGGGATTCATTCATTTGTGGATCAGAATATGGAAGTTTTACATTAGAAGCACTGCAGTTGCACTTCATTTTCATCTGGAAAAATTTGATGTTGACTATTTTTCTGGTTCTGGATGCGTGTATATGTGTGGTTTCTTTTTAAAACTGTCTTGAAGTACTCTTGTTTTCTCCCCTTCATTGAGTAAGATAGCCTTTGATATTCTAACATGCAAGACAGTTTCTTCTCTTATCCACATATGGATCTTCATTGCTTTAATAACTACACCTAGTAGTAGTAAACTTGAAACAGCAGGCAACCTCATGTCTGCTGGCTTCATTCTGTAAGAGCAGAAAGCAGGAACGTATTGTTGTCTGGTTGGGCACCGTGGCCTGTTTTTTGGTCTTGCAAGAAGTTGTCCATTGCAGCCATATGACCCTAGTTTTTGTTGAGTTCAGTTCACCAATGCGTGCACAATAGGTGCCCTGCTTCTTGGGCTGCATTAACTTTGCATTTACCGGTTCGCTGTATGATTATTACAGAGTGTATGCGTATGTTCCCAAAGTGTGTGAAAGGTGGAAACAGAGAAGGCTAGTACTTTCCAAGCAATTTATGCTAGCAACTTAAGTCGTTAACCTGTTTCTTTCTGCTTGGGGGGGGTGTTCTTGTTCCTGGCAGGCTGCTCCTGGCTATTGTTTTCCTGGAAACATCTTTTTATGGTGTGATTACTGTATGGTGGGGGTAAAGAGTAGGGGGACTCACTGGAGTAGGTGTGATCTGGAGGATGGCTGAAGTTACTGGGATGACCTGGAGGCTGCTCCTGCCTGTCCTCTTTCCATGAGGACCTGGGAGCAGGCTGGATGAAGCATTCAGTTGTGCTTCAGGTTAGGCTTACCTGGAATACTGCGTTTCACATTGCTTGACGGCTGACTAAGTGTGTCTTTTAGAGAAGTTGTGATCTGTTGCCAACTTAAATAGCCAATGCTGTTCTGACAGAAAGTTTCAAGCTCAGCTACCAAGTTATTTCTCCTATAGACACTTCTTCCAGAAAGCGTGCTGCTTTTAGTTTCTGTTTTTATTATAAAAAAAATACTAAAAAAGAAAAAAAATTCATTTATTTTCTGCTTTTTCTGCCAAGTTACTGCACTATATCCAAGACCTGCCTGTCCATGGTAGGTGAGAATTTTTGTGAAGGCTGCAGTCAGAATCTGCTGTCAACTTCATGTATCTTGTTTTAGTATAATTTTTAACTTGGCAATCAAATTCTGTTCTTTCAAGCAATAAATAGACATTACGCACAGAAATATTTCTTTGGGTTTATAATGGGGACAATTAATTGTTCCCCAAAACTACA
This sequence comes from Falco rusticolus, assembly GCF_015220075.1. NCBI lineage: Eukaryota > Metazoa > Chordata > Aves > Falconiformes > Falconidae > Falco > Falco rusticolus. Next base: position 15,728,935 of record NC_051199.1, on the reverse strand, counting down.
GAATTTATCAGTACTTCATGTATTTAGATACACATGAAGGAATTAAAAGTAATTTTTTTTCCTGAATTTCCATTTGGATGCTGAAGAATAAATGGTATTTTCTCATTTGAGCCTATTTTATGTTGTCCTCTCCTCTTACTTCTATCAATAAAATTTTAGTCCAGTAATCTACAAAGATGACCTGGTTCTTATATAATTATTGCTTTAAATTATTTCAATTAGAGCAGTAACTAGTCAGTGTGAACAACCAGTGTTAGGAAATTGACATTGCAACAGTCAGTGTTACATTTTAAGTGAAATAACTCTAAGAACAACACATTAGTAACAGAATTGGTAACCAAATGTGACCTCCTTAAAAGAGTCTGTGGAAAAATCCCATTTTTTATTTTCTACGTCTTCTGTAATGTGGTATTTTCCCATTGCAGTTCCTTCAACCAGCCAAGTGTAATGATGTCTGGTACTTGAATTAAATGAATACCAAGAGCCTGTAATTAAAAACAGCTTGAGAATAGTGTCAGTTTTAAGTAAATTTCCTATTGTAGAGTCTCAGAATTGTGTGGTATCTTTTCTGGCTTATGATGTCTTGGCTGTAGGTAAAATGGCTTGTTATTGATATTCTGATAATTAGTGAGTCAGTTTATTAAGAGACCAACGTAACATATCCACATATGGAAGCATAAAATAGGCTTAATTTCACTGTGGTAAAGAATATGATACTTATTTTCAAATAGCATAGTAATAATTCTGCAGATAAGTCCTACTTGTAATTTAAGCACACTTTTACCACCGTGAAGGTACAGGTTAGATAAAGGTGCAGATAGATGATGTATTTATCTTACTGAAAATGTCAGAGGAGTAACACTCGCAAGCAGAAGTCTAACAATGGAGGGGAAAAACATGTGAAACAGACATGTTTATATACAGAATCTGTTTGTTTTAATTAAAGTCTGTTTTTAATGTGTTGCATGCTGTAGTCGACCATATTAAAATAGTCTTCTGAAATTAAAAATATTACTAGTTATAGCTAGAAACATGAAGTAGCTTACTACTTCAAAAAATATTCCTTTTCCTGACAATAACTAACTCCTTTTGTGCAGGTGTCAGAAAAAGGGAATTCTAAAAGACTCCCTACTTACTCTGGCAATGGAATTGGCTGTACTGCCTTTCTTGTCTTCTTTCTTGCCTTGTCAGTCTCAAGTGGTTTTCTTTTATTTTAAATATATATTATTTTATAACTGTGTATATAAAAGCTTTTTGGTATAAAATGACAAATTTGGTTAGGGAAGGTTGAAAGTGTTGAATTCATGTGTGTAAGCAGTCTCATTTCTTTCACTTGGAGTCCTTTTGCATGAAGATCCACCTTGAGAGTTTGGTTGTGCACTGGCTAGTCCTTATACACTAAATATTCAGTGTAGGAAATTTTGAAGAAAAATAATGTTGTTGTTTCAGTAATCCTTACTGAACCAGATAACAGGCTCCATCCTGGTAATCATTAAGGGTTTTTTAACTGTAGTTTGGATTCGTGAGCTTTATGAATTGGACAGAATATATTAAAAATGCTGTTACACACCAGAAAAAGAAGTCCTGTCTCTGAAATTTTGATAAAATCCATGGTTGCATTAAGGTAAACTCTGTTCAGGTGTATATCAGCAGTCTGACCAGGGCTATAACTTCTGGGAACATAAAACATATGCTGCAGCTTTCTCAGCTCTGTCCACACTGGCTTTCTGAACTGAACTGGGAAAACAACCCTAGATTTTAGACTGCAGTAGACTGGATTGGGTCAGCATTCCTACAAGTTGTTACCTTTCAGAGTGGACTGACCACATTGCTGCTAGATGGCATGTGGCTCCAGTTCTCTGAGCTGTGTGTGGCATCTCTGTAGACACTCTTGCTCTCTTAGCTCCCTCTCAATTAGCTAGCATTGACATATTTTCTGTGCTTGCCTGATAAATTAAAATCAAGCAGTTAAAGCAGAAGCTGCTCTTCATAACTAAAACTAAAAGTACTTGCTTTTGGGGAAGCATCAATATCAGCTTTTATTTCAGTGGTTTAGTTAGTTAATAGTGCAGATGGCATGTGACAGTTAACTTTTCAAATCAGCTCAAGCCTAGAGAATTTTTAGTTGCGGATATTTGTCAGGACTGCTCTTCAGTTAACTTAAGGAAGGCTACTTTGTGAACTGCTTCCCATTTTCCAAATGTTACTGAAGCCCCACTACAAGTTCTTTCAGACTCATAGAATAATGTTTACTTTAAGAATCCAGAAATTCTTGACAGTAAGTTGAGGATCTGGTTAGACAGTGAATATTATTTTGGGGTTTGGTTATTTTTTTGTTATTAGAGGAGAGTTTAGAGAGAATTGGTTCTTCTGTTGTATTGGATACCGCTGAAATTGTTGCAGATGCTTGACAGGGTATTTTCACATTGAAGCCTTACTGTTGCTACATTTTTGCGACTTTTCCACACCACCCCCCTCGCCCCCCCGGATTGGAAATTCTGTAATACAACCTCTTTGCACATATTTGAGACTGAAACATCTGTGAATATAATTCTTGCAACTTTCAGGTGTGTGTTTGTTTTTCACTATGTTTATGTTTACTATATGGTCTTCTGAAACATGCAAAGGTTAGTCAGTTTCAGAGAGATTTGACCTAGGGTTGTGTTTACAAAGGTGTTTAAGTACTTGATTATTTTCATGTACTTTTGTTTTTCCAGGGTGGGGGGAAGGTAAAACATTTTAGTTGGTGTCCAGGTGGTTGCAGTGTGAACCCAGTCATTGTTAGTATGCTTCTGCTGTGTAGTCTGTGGTTGCTTCAGAATGTCCCAGCTTTTGGAAGAACTTCACATCTTCCTTTTCAAGGAACATAATAATGAGTGAAATGGTCTTATTGCCTCTCCTTTTTAAAGAATGACTTGCGGTTTTGTATGTATGTAGTGGAGTTTGGTAGTGTAGAAAGTTTTGGGGTTGTGTGCTTGCTTTTTGAACTGTTTTCTATGCTGCATTGCATGTCTGCCTGACAGTGCAATGTATTGAATTTTTGGGATTAGGTGCTGCTTTTGGTAGCCTAAAATAGCAAGTAAGACTCATGTAAGTTGAGTAGCTACTGGTATGCAGATAGTATTGTGGCAAAAGATTATCCTTGTGGTCTATATACTGACTGTATGCAGTGTTGAGTAGCTGCACTACAGAATTTATCAGTTACAGTATTCTCTTCAAAGGGTTATCATTAAAAGGGGCTATTGGCAAGAAAACTTTGTCAGTGAATTCATCCAGGAGCTGACAAGAATGTTGAAGTTTGGAATAATTGGTGTAGTTTTCAGGTTCTGGAAAAGTTTGTCTTTTGTCCTGTCCTTGCTTCACTTTATTTCCTGTGTTCTTACACTTGTGTTCCTTAGTTCTGATGCCTATATTCTCTTATGCTGCTGTGCACCTGACTTTGCTCCTAATCTCCCTCAACCTTTGTTTTAGTGCTTGGGTAGTGTGGAGGAAGGGGGAAAGCACAAGAGAGGATATTTGGTCTTAATCTTCAATGGTGATCCCAGCAGCAAGGGTGGAATGCTTTGTCCAGCTCTGCAGCTGGAATGCCATGTGCCTGCTGTGCATCTGGTTGCCTGCATTTTGAAGAATGGTGCTTGTTTTGGTGCACGTGGAACAAATCTTCAAAGAAATGGAACTCTAGCAGCTGATTAGAAGTCTCCTTGCACAGATGGCTTCCTGAATTATAACTAGGCCAAATCTGCAGTAGTGTAAGAGACCACAGAAGGTGTAGGGCTCGCACTAGAATAACCTCCTTAGCTTCATGTTCCCTCTCCAAATTAGGGGAGGCTTTAGAGCTCTTTGGTAAAGCCTTTGTAGGAATCTTTTGATGTGCGAGTGTCTTCCCAGCCATGTCCTCAAAAAAGATGACTGACTTGGGCTTGAAATTAAAAGGTCGGTCTAAGACAGAGATGCAGTAAGGAAAACTTGTGGACACATTGTAGAAGCCTTGCAAATTTTAAGTCCTGTTTTGAGAAACTTGCATTAAAATTTGGCTGCAGGAAATGTGAAAGTGTTATCGCTGGTGGAGATGCTGGTATGTTGTGCCACCCATCCTTGTGTTGCCACTCGTGCAGATAATTACCCTGGAGAATATGAGTTTACCTTTGGTAAAAGAAACCAGTGCTTGTACTGTCTCCTCTAAGAGCTATGCACCTGTATGAAAGCTCAAGTTTGAGTGCTAAGTGAACTCATCCCAAAAAATAGTTATTGGATGTTTGGGTGTGGATTTTTTTGTTGTTTTGGTTTTAATGCATTTGTCTGAAGACAAACCTCATCAGTCCTGTACTAACACTGTTTAGGGGACATCCTACAAATAAGACTTAACAGTAACACTTCCTTTGTCCCCAGCAGCTTTTTGTTACCACTAAAGACAGTAGTAAATACATCCTTTTAAGAAAAAAAAAAATAGTAGTACGTTGTTATACTGGCTGTTGATTTGGAACTGGGGTTGAGATATTTGGAGGGGGTGGATAGCTGGGAGTCTTTAGTTTGGGTTTGTTTTGTGTGTGGTGGTGGTGGTTTTTTTTTTTTTTAAGGCTTAGGTTGATGACTTAAGAGTGCATGAGGTGGTATTAAATCCAAGAGTTTGGACAGCAGAAGATTGTTATGTCAGTTTTTGGCTGTGTGATGACAACTTTAATTTTTTGTAAAGTTTTTCCTACCTTAGCTCTGAACATAGAGGAGAAGATGACTCTGTGGGTTTCTGAAAGAGAATTGGGAAGAGGCAAAATAAAGATATGGTCAAGGAGTGATTAGTAAGCAAAGGGGAAAACATGAATGAACACTTTGGAAAGCATAAGTGGACACACTGACAAGGAGTTAAACATGTCTGACTGTAAAAAGCAGCTATTGGAAGAAAAGCAAACAGCAAGATCCAAGGTTAGATGAGGGCAGTTTCAGCTGAGGACAAATCAAGGAACATTTGTGTTAGAAGTGGAAACTAGCATTTTTGGAACTTGAGTTAAGCAAAGAAGTGTGTGCAGAAGGGAGGTTTAAAGGGTAGGACACAGTTACTGAAATAAGTGGAAGGGCTGAGGATGAGCTGTTGGATGCTGCAGCTTATAGAAAAGGACCTTGTAGAAGAGATGTGTGGTGAGAAAGTTGCACTGCAGCTTGTACCTTTCATTTTTAAGAAATTTTGATTGTGTGCCCCCCCCCCCCCCCCCCCCCTTAAAAACCTAAACCAACCAACACTGAAAGGGGCTTACATGGGTTCTGAATGAAGCTGCGTTTCACTTTTCATAGTATGAATGCAAACATTTATTTTTGACTGGATGCACATGCTGTGACATGAAACAACCAATAAACACACAAAGCAAATGCTTAGTTGACTCTTGTCATGGGCTTGGTAAATTACTATGAAGCTTTTCTTTGTGTTTGTATTTTCTTGTTGATCACTAACCTTACACTTTTCAAGTCTTGGTTTACTTGTGTTAAATGGATATTCTTAGCTTGATATAGCAGGTGAAGCAAGCTTGCAGGATTGAAACTTAGAATTAGTAGGATTTGCTTTACACCCGAAGAGTGCAAGTCTGTAGCATTGGCAGACTCTTTTGCTAGTTCTGACAGTGCTAGTGATCTACTCATGTTCTGTCTATACATTCATTATGCAGGGCTGCTAAGAATTTGGCGTATGCCATATATATCTGAAACTGCCCTGCACTGAAATAACATGTTGACCTTCGTTTTCCTTCCTAGTAGTTTTAAGACTTAAATTTTCAGTGCTTCAGGTGCTTTGGCAGGAAGCCCGAAGAAGGGCAGATTCTGCTCCCCCCCCTCCCCTGAATTAGAGAAGTTAAGTTTTAATGGCATTACACATATTCCTGGACAATGTACAAGTAGTCAAATTCCTAACAGACCTGTTTGTTTATGAAGTTACCCATATTTGAAAAAACAGGCATTTGCATGTGCTGTATTTGGATGAGCAAACGCCTGAGAAGAGGCAGACCAGATGGATCTTCAAGTGAAATACCAAGCTGAAATAAGTCATTTTCTGAAAGAATTCATAAGCTCCTTGGTTGCTTGTAAGCCTGAGAGAGCATGGGGTTGCACTGAAAGGTTCTCCTGAACAAAGCTGGTATTGAAATCTCTGTGCAGTTACACCTGTATGTTGATGCAAATATATCTAGTGGTTTGCTGACTCTGACATTGGATGAAATTGTTTTATTCTGCCGTTGAACATCTGTTAGAAGGGAATACCTGATCAATGTCAGTGCAGAATTAGCTGTACAGCTGGAGCACGTAAATCCTGGTTATGCTGTCATGCAGAGGGACCTTGACAGTCTGGAGAAATGGCCTGACAGGAACTTTATAGAGTTCAACGAGAACTGCAGAGTCCGGCACCTGGGGAGGAACAACCCCACGTACTGAGAGATGCTGTGTGCCACCCAGCTGGAAAGCAGGTGTGCAGGAAAGGACCTGAGGGTCCTGGTGGACACCCAAGTTGAACATGAACAAGCAGTGTGCCCTTGCGGCAAAGGCATTAATAGTGTCCTGGGCTGTGTTAGACAACGTGTTGTCAGCAGGTTGAGGGAGGTGACCCCCTTTGCATCCTAGAGCGCAAAATAGGAATTTAGAGTTTATAAAAAATGAGCAAACAAAACAAACATGGCGTTCCTAAATTAACTCCTGCTCATGCACAAAGCTGTTAAATACATTAAAACTGAAACTCTTCAAATGAGGATACAATCAATACAGCATATACACATGTGGTTGTTAATTTCATGTGTATTGTGGTAGCAGTTTACAACTTTCTATAGTGTACGGTGTAAGGGCAACAGTTCGCTCTTTCACATGCACAGTGTCCAGTGTGGTCTGTTGTAGTAAATGTGTGTGTTTTAGTCCATGAATTGTTAAGCTTGTCTGGAATTTCCTGGCATTTATTTTAGAAAAACTACCTATAACCCACAAATGGTCAAGATGCTTAAAGTGTGAAAAATGCAAAGCCAAAGAAGAGTATGTTACTGTGATCATCAAACGACTTCTTTTAATTAAAAGAAAAAAAAAGTCATGGGAGCATAGAATCATTTAGGTTGGAAAGCACTTTTAAGATTGAGTCCAGCTGTTAACCTAGCACTGCCAAGTCCACCACTGACCATGTTCCTAAGCACCACATCTATATGACTTTTAAATATCTCCAGGGATGGTGACTCAGCCACTTCGCTGGGCAGCCTTTTCCAATGCTTAATAACCCTTTTGGTGAAGAAATTTTTCCTAATAGCCAATCTAAACCTCCCTTGGCGCAACTTGAAGATGGTTCCTCTTGTCCTGTTGCTACTTACTTGAAAGAAGAGACCAACACCCACCTCACTACAACCTCCTTTCAGGTTGATAAGTAGTAAAAGCCAATGAAATTTTAGTGATTAACCTTCTACACCACAACATTAAAGCTCCAATATCAAAACCAAAGAACAACAACATGTAAAAAAAATTACAGCGAGTTGCTTAATACTTGTTAGAAAGTCAAAACATATTAAAATATGGGCAGGGAGGAGCAGGGAATGGGGGATTGAGTGGTACAGGGAATTGTTCCTGTGGAGTTGTACGGTGTTGATGGTTTCTTCCTCCTCACTGAGGAAGAAAACTGTGTTTTCCTGAGGTTATTTTTGTTTGCTAACATATTCTGTACTTCGTTCTTTCTTTATTTGCAGTTCTGTGTTACATTTGAATTTCTTGTATATTCGGTGTGTTTTACAGGTGCTGGATGCTTGTTCTTAGTACTGTTAATTCCCCAAACTGTTTTTGCCCAGTTCTGAAAGTTGGCTTCCTTTGACCAGTAATTAGCAGTTGGTGAATTGTTTATAGGCTTGAGAACTCTGATATCACTCTGTGCCTTTATTTTCTAGGCCTCTGCTGCCATTCAGTGCTTGTGCTCCTCTATGCAGCTTTTTATTTTGAGGTCATAGGTGATTAATTCCCTATAGAATAACTGTTTATTATTGATATCTATTAGCTACAGAAATACATATGCACATAGTCTCTTATTTGTATATACAAATAAGCGTGTGTGCATGTACTTATGTATAGTTTTTACTTAGCTTTGGACAATTGCTTTTACACATATTATTTATAATGTGTATGGAATATATATAACATTTATATATTTAAATATTACTTAGGTATAAGCTGTGTGTATGTTATAGGTAAATATTTGTAAAAATAGGTGTTACATCACACAATTGTCCAAAGCTAAGTAAAAGCTATACAAATTTGGTAAGTCACACGGTCTTTAGATAATTGCTGTTAGAGTTGTACAAACTAAAACAAAGCTCCAGACAGGCCAAGGCAAGCCTAGAGGCCTGGTTGTTAGCTTAATATGAGGCCTGTGGCCTGTTACGAGCAATGTCAACTCCTTGTTTATGGTGTTACACTGTTCCCCTAAGAAAATGCAATTACAGATATCCCATCTCTGACTTACAGAGTTACAGTTATCAAAAGGTTCATGCGTAAGTGAATGTAGAGAATAGTTCTGCTCAGCTTTATTTTACTAGCTGACTACTAAAATTGCATATTCCTTTCAGTAGGAAAGGTGTATGTGCAGAGCTTGGCTTGACACTGAATCTTTCTAGAACATGCACTGATCTTAAGTTGTCCTGATTACAAGCGTCCTTTCTGTTGAATATGTAGCAAACTGTATCAGACACTCCACATACCAGTAGAAATGGCAAGCAGAGGTCTTATGTCTGATTTCTAAGGAGCAGGGAAGAAATCTATCTGGAGGAATGGTGTCATGTTGCTAGTAGGAATCCTTGTCCTCAAAGGCAGATTCTGTAGCCAGAAGTGATGTAGGCTCTTGAAGTGCCATCAAATATACTTAATTTAGGAGATGTAAGAATTCGCTTGCTTCTGCTGATCTAATTACTGTGTTGTGGTTTTTCTTGAGCCTGGAACTCCCTTGTGAAACTCATTTGGATTTCCGTTTATATTTGGTAGACAACTCTTGTTTGCTTTAAGAATGAGCAGTTTTAGCTTCTAGTATATCACTTCATTGGTGACTGAGTCTGTTCAAAGAACAAAACTAAGATGAATGGAGAATATGAGAAGGGGGGGAGAAGAATAATATGTGAGCAAACTGCATGTAGTTGGCTGACTTCTGCTGTAATGAATACTGAAAAAACCACTGTATTTGTCACCATGGCTTAGCTTTTCACACTACTACTAAATTAAGAAGAATAATTTTGTAGAGTCCTCTTTTTCAAAACTCTTGGTCTGTCACTTGCTTTGTATAGACTTTTCTTGTTGCCATCAAACATATTCCTGATTTGGCTATTTAATGTGGTTTTACTTGTAAGCAGACAGGATGATTTTTCTTGTTGCCTACCATTCATTTTTTTGTCACTTCGGCTTCCCTGAAACTTTGCTCCTGTTTAAGTAATCAGTCAGCTGTTTTTTTAATGTTTTTCTTCTAGTTAGAAATGTTTCCCGTCTGTGTTTTCTTTTACTGTTGTGTGACAGCTGATTTGAATTATTTTTCTGTAACTTGGTTTGGGATATTATCTGTCTTGGAATTAATATGGGAGGAAGGGGCTGAGACATGAAAAAAGCACATCTAGCATGAAGAGGGAATCTACAACAAGTATAACTAAAAAATTAGTTTTTTACTGCCTGCTATTTGTAAGAATTGGGAAAATATTAGAACTTTTCATATGCTAATAATGCATCCACAGATTAATAAGACTTCAGTAGATATTTGGGTTCATATAACGAAATATTTTTCTGAGCTGATACTTAGCAGTAGACCAGAAGAAGAATTTTTTTAGGTTAAATTTACTATGGCCTTGGTTTCTGGCTTTAAAAAATGCAGATGTACAGCACTCACTTTTTGTGGACCTAATGCATTCAGGGTGCATAAAGTGCCTGTCTGTACTCAGAAATATTAATGTTTGTGTTCTGTATAGTAAAAATGTAAATGAATGTGGTTTTTTTTGTTTGTTTGGTTTTGGTCGGTTTCTTTTTTTTTTTTCTAAAAGTAGATGTTACAATATAGGTACCAAGTTCCTAGTTCCTAGAGATGTTTTTTGTGGATTCGGAACAAGTTCAGGATAAACAGAAACAAATTCCCATATTATGTGGTGTATATATTTCTGACATCTCAATAGTAAGTCTGTTGTGGTGTCCTTCATAGAGAAGTGGAGAAAGATGTATGGGAAATAATACGCTTCTTGAAAGAAGTGATTCTGCAGTATGAATAAATGGCTACCTCCGCTGGCAGGGACTTAGAAGAATAGTAGCAGAATTGAGAATTGGTGCCCTAGATTTCTGTTGCAAAACAGTTGCACAAACAACCCCTTCCCATAAATAATACAGTGATCTTCCTGGCTTGGTTGCTGTGGATTGCAGCTGTAGAATCAACTTAAACCACTGCCTATTTTAATATACAAAGTACTCTATCAGGAGTGGGGGGAAGCGGAATCTTTACTTGGTGTGCTTGATTGATGTATTAATGTTAATGCAGCTAAAGACAAATTTGCAACTGAGGGAGCTACTGTGAAAGATAGATTTAAAGGCAATTTGTATCTCTTAGGTTGCTTTGCTCCTGTGTATCTAGGTCACTTAACATCTTCTGCAGCCCTCACTGCTATTTCTTCCAATCAGGAGCGCTAAGAGCAAGTATAACTTTAAAAATTAATGTAAGCAGTTGATAGGAATTTGACTCTTGCTCAGAGAAAAGACACAAATGGAATTTAAGAATTGTAGTTTTCTGAACTGGTAGAAAGCAGGAGTGCAATGTCTATATATAAAAAAATTACCTTAAGACTGGAACACCAGCAACAGTAAGACTTTTCTTATTTGCATGGTCTTTTGTGGTGCAGCTCTATAAAGGAATTAGTTACTGTGCTCTATTACTGACTCTGAGCAGCTACTGAAAAGCTAGAGGTTTCTGCAGATTAGTCCTCCTTATTCATGGCAGGGTCTTACTTCTCGGGCTCACTGTGTCTTATGTTTGTCTTCTGTGAAGTTGGTGTAACTAAAAACGGAGTTTACAACTCCTGTTTAGCAGATTTTTACTTAGAAGAGAGTAAAAGCTTTACAAGGCAACTTCTTAATTTGTCTGCCCTTCCCCTAGCCTATGCCTTTTCCCAGTTTTTATTTATTTTTTTTTAGTGTGAATGTTTATGGATGTGATGACAATTGTGGTAGCAAGTTTGATGTGCTTATACTATCAGAGATGCTTTTTTAGGTTGGGTTATTTTTATTAGTCCTTCATGTAGAGGTTAGGATGTCAATAAAAAAAACCAATGCAGCTAGATTCTTGTTACCCAGAAGTTTCCAGCTGAGTCCTCAGACTTACAGAAAACACTGTTTATTAGTTCATAAGTATGACTTGCAATTCATACTGGTAAGTTTCATCCTATTTCTGTTATTTAGACTGAAAAAGCAGGGTATGACCCATCCTGATCAATCGCCTTTTTCTTAACTCCTTAAAACTTCTGTCTCTTGCTGATTTCATCAGTGTACTTCTGTTTCTGTCCTGATTTAATTAAAATATATACCACAAAAAAGACCTTGAACAGTAGATTTCAGATAACCAAAGGCTACGTTAGCTGAAATTATGTATACCATAGCTTGAAGTATAGGCACCCATCCCTTCCACTATTCCACTGCAGTTATTCCATATGCTTCTGCTGTTCCTGCTGCAGATCATGCTACGGGGGTCAGTGGCAGAAGCCCAAAGTGGGTGGGGACACACAGGCTCTGAGATACTGGGTGCAGCGAGAGGGCTGTGTATCCTGTGGGGAGAGGTTCTTCTCATATGGTTATACAGCTTCATTTGTAATAGGTAGATATAGTAAGTATCTTATTTGTTTTGCAGGAGGAAGATGTTGTTAAAATCAGAATGTTATAGTATAGTAACTATAAAGCCTAACTTTTAATTTTTTTTCACATCTTTAGATATTCAAGAATTTTATGAAGTGACCTTATTGGACAATCCAAAATGCATTGATCACTCTCAGCCATCTGAACCAATACAGCCTGTGAACACCTGGGACTTCTCCAGCCTTCCAAGCACAACAGTGACATCAGAAACACTGCCAAGCAGCCTTAGCCCAAGTGTAGAGGTATGACAGAAATGTCTGTTTTGTTTTTCTTGTTGAGACTGTTAGCTCAACATTGTTTTCTACCCTTCCTTAATTTTATAAAATATTTATTTACATAGAAAACTTAGCATTATTAAGATCAATAGTCATAGGGGATTTAATTATTGAAATGTTTAATAACAGATATGTCCATTTTGCTTAGTCAAAAATTTATAAACTTGTTTGTCAAATGTACCGTTAAGTGACCATTAAATTGGATTTATGCTCTGAATTTGAAACCTTGCTGACAGGCTTAGTATGCTTGTACTCATCCATACTGATGACTCTTCAGTCACTACTTCATTAATAATTTGGGAAATCTGAAGCTACGTCTTTCTGATCGTAAACTCTTTGGTCTGTTCATGAGAAACTCTCTGCTACTTATACAGCCATGTTCTTGAAGGACTTTTTTTTGGAAAACTACATGAATCCAGTTGTCATGAGTGAGTGGTGAGAAAACTGAACAGAGTAATGCACGTTGATGTATATTTTTGTTAAATTAAGATCTCCTTGCCTAAGTTAGGTACAACGTTGCTTGAACTTTTTTTGCATCAAACCTATTATTTGTCCTTGAAGAGGTGAACTTTGCTTCAAGTGTGCCCTCAATACTGACAGCATTTGAAAAGGTTTGAGTTCTCAGTAATGTGAAAGAAGTGTGCTGTGGGGACCCGTGTTCATGCAACGGCAATAGAACTCGGGAAGAGTGCTCGTGGACATCAGCCAAAGGACTAGTGCTACAGCCTGTAGGGAAGCTTGAAAGCCTGTACTATGCAGCCAAGATAAAGTGATTAGAATGCCTTACTGAGTGAACTCTATCACAGGCTGTTTTGTTTGGACTGTGTAAGAAAGTCCACCTAGCTGCAGAATGTAAGCGTGTGATGTGCTAGTGAGTTTGTGCAATTAAAAAAAAAATAAATCTTGTGCTTATTGTAGCTGTTCTGAGATTTGTCATATTGAAGCTAGTATGAAATATGTCAGAAATGCCGTAAAGGAAATTATAGAGGAAATCAAAGAGTTGCATTGTGTTCTCTCAGAAAATAGAAAATGGCTAGTAGATAAAAGATCAGCCTAGCCAGGGACAAGAGTTCTATATTGCTACGAACAGTCATTAAAATCTCTTTATGTGAAAAAAATGAGCAGCCTAGGTATACCATATTTTTCAGGGTTTTTTTTTCAGGTAATTGAACACTGAGGGCTTAAAAGTCTGGTTGAACGTGCAGTGTAGAAATAGATTATTTTCCTTTGACTTTTGTGAATCTTGATTGTACACTAGAAAACATAAATTGCAAATCTCTTTTGAATCTTAGTTGCCTGAAATTACATAGAGAAGGCCACTGTCACCATAGTCATCTTAATGAAAATTTTCTCAAAGAATTGTCCTCTTTGGAGAAAACAGAGTAACACTAGGATATATAAAAAATAGTATGGAAAACACCATTGTGCTATTTACTTGTATGCCATCATCTAAATCTTAGGCTTAGAGCTGTAGAACTTTACTTTCTGAAGGTATGGTGGAAATGGGAGTCTCTCAGAGGCAGGAGCAAAATGACCTGTAGGCATGGATAGGCAAAATTTATTTTGCCTGTTGAGGTGTTTTGAAATAAGCTGGTGCTAATACATTTCATGTTTGCATGGGCAAAGAACTTAATGAGGCAATTTGAGTCATTACAGATGCCCTTAGTCAGGGAGGACAGATGAAGGTCCAGAAAACTGCAGATGGGCAAACGCTGTCTTTTAAAAAGGGTGCGTAAAGAAGTAGGGCAGGAAAGGAAGATCCAGGTTTAACAGGTACAGGGAATGATTCTGCAGTATTTTTGTAGCTCATTGAAAGTGATGAAGGAGCCAAATAATAGCCAGCTTAGTTGTTGATAACAGTTTTGTCAAGCAGTTTGTTTCTAAGGTGGTAATAGTTGTGGTAGGAAGAAGCAGTGAATGTGATAAATTCTGACTTCAGTAAAACTTTTGGCATGGTTTAACAGGCTGCTTTTTGAGATAACGATTCAGTTGAAGTTTCTAAAAAATGCATCCTAGTTTGAGCAGTTAGTGAAAATACCCTGATTAAATCAGAAATTAAACCATGGGAGGAGAATGGTGGTGTGTTGCTGCTTAAGAATCTAAGACTGGAACCAAGCCTTGAGCAGTTAAATTACTTAATGGGCAGGCTGTAGTTCAGCAGGACCAAAGTGCATCCTGCACTTTGTACTAAAATAGCGCCAATAGAAGCTGAATGATTAAGAAGAGGTTTCCCAGGAAAGATCTGGGTCATTTTTAGATCTCAAGGTGAGTCAACCAACTTACACTAATACACAAAAAGAAACACCTTATTGATATAGGGGTGTGCCGTAAAACTGTTCTGTTCTACTTAGTCTGCATAAGGCATTGCTGGAGATACTGTCAAATTTAGAGGTAGTATGGTGCAAAAAAGATGTATAAAAATTTAAGTGCCTAGAAGAGATTTCAAGCTTTACATCTGCCTTGTCAAAGAAATGAAGACCGATGGAAAGATTTGGTGCTGCTTAATTAAAAGAATTGTACACTTGACTGGGGAACAGATTTCCTGTACTTGCAGGCAAACGTAAAAAAAAAAAGATAATATTTTGTGCCTATACAACATATATTAGACCTTTGTTATAGTAATAGGGTTAGCAAAAACGTAAGTGTTTTACTAAGCACCAGAATAGTTGTACATGGGCAGTCTCCCTTATTGAAAGTCTTTAAAAGCAGCATAACTGTCTTAAACGTTGGTGGTTTTTTCCCCCTCTAATACACCTTGGTACAGTGTAGTGGGCTTGAGGATTTGTTTCTACCAAACCATTTTGTTAAACATGTTCCTAATTCTAGCAGTTGGGGTTGCAAAGCAGGTGTCTACTGTTAGCAGGTTTGTGTTACCATGATCCAGCTGCAGCAAATGTTTTGTGCTTCCCCTATAGGGGAAACCTGCTGAAATCTGAAGTGCAGAACGGTGCATACTGTTAAATCCAAGCTTAGTGATTATTCTCCTCCTGGCCCCCTCCAGAACCTGGAAAGTTTATCCTGTAAAAGTTTGCTTATTTTGTGGCCAAATGTCCACAATAAGAAACACTAACTTACCAGATAAAGGGTCATGTTGTCCCTGGATCTTTCTACATTTTACGTAAAGATGCATATAAGGGCGTAATTTAATTATGAAGTTGTGTCTTTAGTTTTTAGTCTTGTGCTATAGACTGCCAGTAATACAAGGGCTTGGCCAACCCAATGTACCAATGACAACAGGCACATTGTTAGTGACTTTGCCATGACATATTGAAAGGAAGAATGGCCTGATTTGAGAAGTCTCACCATAGACAAAAGTGTATGTTCTCAGCTGAACTACTTGCTAGATAACGCAGCTACCTCTCCAGTAGTCTGGTGGTTATGGTATGCAGTGTTACCTGATAGAACCTGATACAGTGTGGATTACTTTGTTATTTTTCTAAGTGGTCCAGATTTGAACATTTATGAAGAAGCCAGCTGTCTTCAGATTTTGTCTTGAGTATCATGTGAAAGTCAGTCAGTTGTTTGACATTCAGTATATGAAGGTCAGATTTTAAATCTACTGCCAGTATTTAAAAGCGCAGTTGCATGTATTTGTGTTGATCCTAGTTTATGTGAAACTGAAACCAAACTTGCCTCACAGTCACCTACAGTAAATGTTAAAAGCTATTTCATTAGAAAACTGCTTCTGCATTATGGTTGTAAAGGTGGACAATTTTGAAGAGTGGTAGTTTTCATTTGCTTTTTCTAGTATACCTGAATGACTTAGTTTAGCTTTCAGATATATATGAAAATTGGTATGTAAACATAGAATCTTGTACATTTTATCAACCTTAATTCTTTCTTCTAAAGTGACTTTTTTTTTTCATATACCTGCAAGGCAATACTTTTCCCTCAATGTTTTGAAATTTAATAAAAAATAGGAGGAGAAATACTTACATATTGCCAGTTTATATTCCATGTACTTGCTTTGTGTAGTACATGAAAATGAATGTTTTTATCCTGTAAAACTTAATGCGTTTTGGTTTCAATAATATGCTTCTTTTTTAGGTAGTTTAGAGATTATTTTTTTTATATTTGGTTTTGTTCAGCGCAAGGGCGTAACAGCTTTGATATAGCATGTGTGTGATGATTTATTTTGCTTGTTGAAATTTACTAGAGATTGGAGTAAACTTGAATTTAGTGTGTAATGGGTTTTGTTCACTAGTTTGTTTTTTTTTTAATAGAAAATGCCTCTTCTTAGACGTGCAAGGCTGCTGCCTAGTTCAATATTAGTTCATTAACCAGGTGCATCTGATATGCCAACTTGGTTGTACTTTGAGATTGTTTTAGCTTTATTCTGTTGCTTGCCAGGCTGATAGGACTGTAGGTGATAAGAATAGCACAGGGTTTTTTTCTTGCTTGCAAATTGTTAGTCTTGGAAGTAATACCTTTCTGCCCTGTTTCTTTTATGTTAATATTTTGCTGTAGTTTCTCTGGGCCAAATGAGTATTCTTCCAGCTGACACTTTGATGGTACATGTGAGAGTTGCTTGAGAGTGGGAATATAATGCTCCCCTAAAGTGATTTAAGGATTGTATTACAAGAACTTTCTACACAGCTGACTTTGGGAATGACTTTTTAGCAATGTGTGCTTGTGTATATACATAGAATAGTGGTATACAAGCTTAGGTTGCCTGAGGACTTTTAATGGGACATAGCCTAGTTCTGCTTTTGCCTTTCTACTTCTTGATCAGAAGACTACAGTTTGTAATCCCTACGGGTATTGTATTGGAGAAAGTTAGAGCTATAGATTGCAGTTTTTCTGTTCACAGCAATCTGCTTTCCCCCCCCATACTTTATATTTCCTGGAACCTTATTTGAAAGTTTTATTTGTTTTAATCTCCAGTACAAAAAGGTGATGAGGCAGGGGGAAAAAAAAAAGATTCAAGAGAGTGATAAGCAGGAAAGGAATGTTAATCCTTTCAGTACTAGGAACTAGCAAAAGAAAAGAATACAGATAAAATCTGAAAAGGGCAAAAGGTGCATACCTTTTTCTTATGTGCATTAAATACTGAGTTTTAGGTTTGCAGTGGCCAAGTAGCTAATAAATCTAAAGCAAGATCTTTTAAAGTTAGTAATCGTGTAAGAAGTATGTGTACAGGAGGGAGCAGTCTTTTTAAGCAATTAGCTGTGATCTGTAGTGCCATCTGTAGGTAGGATAGCTTGTGTTTGAGAAATGGGTGCTGAAACTTGAATCACTGGTAGAAATCTCATTTGGCCTAATTAAGTAGTGTATTGCTAAGGAAATAGTTGTGACATTCTTCTTCCCCCCCCCTTTATTCTGTAGGGTGTGTTTTAATATTGTAATAATTTTAAATCTGAGAAGTTAAGCAGTGTTTGCTGTTTAGCTTGAACTGGAAGTAGCCACAATAATTTCATTTTAGATGTTGAAACACACCACCACCCCCCCCACCCCCCACCCCCCCGAACACTGTCTCATAATAGATGTTTTGTCTTTGGAGGTGGAATTCAATCTGGAGCATCTTACTGTTACAGTTGGGCTAACAGATCAGATCTCTGTACTTAGCGAGTAATGGTAGCTGGAATACTTTGGTCTGATCTGTGGTTTCCCCACTTATCTGCACATGCCCATGTGCTTAGTGTCTTGTATGTAGACAGACTGGTTTGCTGTCCTCTAAGGCCTTTTGCCAATTTATTTTATTAAAAAGAAAGCAAAAGAGGAAGTAAGAATAATAGCTGTAATTATAGATGTCAGCTAAACTTGATGCCAAGGCAGGGTGGAAATTAAACTCTAAGCATCTTGAAATCATAAAATAATTCAGGCTTACCTGTGAGGTCAGTGAAAGAGTTCCAACCAGCTAAGCCTTGAAAACCTCCAAGGGTGACAACTGCAAAACTTCTCTGGCTGATCTGTTCCAGTGCTTGACTATCCTCATGGTGAAAATTTTTTCTTTTTCTGATTGAAATCCGTGTTTTAATTTATTTCAGTTTCTTATGTCTTGGATCTGTCTTATGGGTGACCTCATTGTAGGTACCAGAAAGCTGCTTTTAGGTTCCACTAAACTTTTTTTCTCAAAGCAAAACAAGCCCTGTGCCCTTTAAGGGGCAAATCTTCCAGCCCCCTCACCATCTTAATGGACCTCTGTAGAACTTGCTCTAGGTTATCAACATCCTTGTCATGTTGGGAGCCCCAAAACTGAATGTGGTATTCCAAATGCCTTATTAGAAGTGCCAGGAAAAGGGTAATAATAGTTTTGCTTGATACTACTGACTGTGATTCTGCTAATGCAGCTCCTGTTAACCTCCTTTGCTGTCAAGGCATTCTGCAGGCTCATGTTTGGTTTGCTCACTATCTGCAAAAAGGCAAATAATAGTCCATGTGAATATTTTGAAAAGGGTTAGAGTTAAGCTAACCTAATGTTCACCTACAACAAGGGAATTTGTTTTGTTTACAAAGCAAGCGGTAATGTCTTTTTAACCTTTGTAAGATTTTGATAGTTTTGTGTGACTTCTTAATATGATGAGCTGACACAGTCTAGATGAAGGAACTTTGGATGTATGGTTTTTAGTGGAATGAAAAAGTTTGTGTTTAATCGGTAGCAGTTTGTATTCAAAATGGAATGGAGCATCAAACAGTTAATGAGCATCTTGGAGGAAATCTCGGAAAGAGATCTCTGCGTATGTAGAGTGCATTATTAAAGCAGCAGGATACTCTAGTTCTGTTTTTCTGTTTCTCAATTTTAACTGTGATATCCTCACCTGGCCTTTACAAATGCAGTCGTACTTGTCGTAATAATAAGCTGTTCCTGGGAAAATTCCAGACCTCTTGCGCTGTCTTCAAATACCTTCTTTGCCTTAATATTTATAAAGGTTCAGTACTGGTAAGCTTGATGATATGCTGTGTCTCCCTGTTGTTGCACTGTTATCATACTGGTCCTTTACGCTTTTATGTATAGCCCATTGTTTACATCAGCTCCTTTTCTGCAGAAATGGTGTGCCTGTTTTATTTGAGCATCTAATAGTGTATAGTCTGGGGTCACTCCGGAGCTTCATTGCTTTCTCTGTGTTAACTTTACAACGGGGAAATGATACTTGGCTTGCTATGTATTTTGCCTTTAATTCTTGACATCCAGGCTGTTCATACAAATAAAAGAAGGGAAGTCTTGAACCAAAGCCTCAAAGGTGTTCCAGAGGCAGGCTTCTGGTCAAACTGAATGCAAAAGCAAACAAACAAAACCGCTGTGCTCGGTTCAGGATGCATACACAAGCAGGACAGATCTGCTGTTTCTAAAAACTTAACTTTCTCAATTCAGACGTAAGTAGAGAACTTGGAAAAAATGACGTGAATGTGATCTCTAATTGTGGTGCGTTTTTAAAAATTGTAATAATTGCATCTTGCAGCCAGATTCAAAGGTAGCTGCATAAATTAGGTTACGGCGTCTTTAGAACTTTAATGCTTTCTTTACTAAAAGAGCTGAGAAAATGCTTGCAGTGATGACAGTGCTTGATCTTTACTGAGTCTTTGAAATGTCGCCTCAAATATTCTGAGGCTGGGCAATTGACAAACCCTTGCAAAACTGAGCTGAGCCTGCTTCTCTGGTTACACCTGTGACAGCTGTGTGTTACACAGGTTTTCTCATAGAATCTGAGTGCAAATTAGCATTTAAATAGCCATATGCATTTTTAAATTTGTGGATAGATGAAGAAATTACTAATCTGCAAAATCAGTATTTTCCAAAGCATTGTTTTAATTTCCATGGCATATCTGTCCATGAATTTTTCTTTAGTTATCTGGTGACTTTGTAGATGGAATCTCTCATGCTGGAAGAATAGGCCTGCAAAGGCACAAAAAGTGACTGCCAAAAGTAACATGAAAGAATTAATAGATAATTCAAGGCAAGAAGAAAACCATCTCTTCCCATTGTTTCTCACATGAGAATCATCCTTTGTTTTTGAATATTAATGCCGCATAGTGGTGAATGGAAATGCACTTTTTTCCTCTGGCCAGATTGTATGGAGTAGTTGTTGCTGTTACTGAGATCACTTGGAGCTGACGGGACAGAAAGGTTTATTTTCAGTAAGTATGAATGACATGAACATATCACAATGATTCTCACTAATTCAGTAGAATAATAGTGATTTTATTGGCTAACAGTACTATGTGGAAATGCCTTACTCTTCTGTGAATTAAAAATTAGGGTTTTCATGCATTTCATGATTCTGATTCAAGTTTTGTTGTGTCCTTTAATATCTTGTTCCTCACAATACAACTTAAAGGAAAGAAGGTTTTAAATTACTTTATTGAATTTTTTAATTTGAGTAGTTTTAGTTCCAGCCTCATTCTTATTTTGAAAAAACTGTTTCTTCTGAGCTCCAAAATGTAACACATGCTTGCTCGTTCAAGGATTGTTAAAATTTGTCTTCAAGAAGCTCTATGACTGTTTCTTATGACAAGGCTAACCCTCATGCATGCTTGAGTCTTAGTCAATCTTTTTTGAATATTTATTTCTATGTGCAGTATTTCTAACGAAAAGTCTGCAAAAACTGCATTTGGGCTTAGGAAATACTTTTTTTAATGTACAGTGCTGTCAATTTGAGTGCTTATCCATCTGTGTACTATATTTACAAAAACGTGTATTACTGTTACAAAATTTTTTGCTCTACCGGTATGGTATGTGGGATTGGTGTCTGGTGGGGTTTTTTTTTTTTCCCTGTGTGTTTTGTTTTTTTTTTTTTTTCTTTCCCCACCAGTGTGGACATTCTGTTGTTTGTGCTTAGCTGAAGATGGGTCTTGAGAACTGTGCAGATAGTTACCAGAAGGGCCTTTTAATCTGTTGTAGTGGTGCAGTGATTGGTACAGGGCTCTAATGTAGCTTGGTTGTACATGCTATTCTGATATATACAGTGGGTGAGTTACTACTTCTCAAACACGCTTGTTATGAGATGACTTTCTTTTTGTGCCCCTTGCTCTGAAGTTTTTAGTGTGCCTGTTCACGGTGAGCACTCTGATCTACAAATCCTCAGCAAAGAAATGCCTTTTCCCATCTCTGGATATGTCTCTTTTCCACATCTCATAGTCTGCGTCAACAACGTGAAAGACGTTACGTGCTTTCTATGACAAGATTAATGGGCCTCAGGTCTTGTTAAAGAATGATAGTGGAGGAAAAATGACATCATGATGATCCTTAGCTCTGAAAGAGTCCCGAAGAAGGCAAGAAGATAAAAAATTGAGGGAAGAGAAGAAAGTGATTGACCCTGAATGTAAGCTGGTTATAGCCAGGATTAGTCTGCAGAAGCTTAATCTTGAACCAAGATGGCTGAGAGAAATTTGACTTTATAGTCAATATAAAGCTCTGGCTTGACTCGAATGCACAAGGTAAAAATCCTGGTCTTGGTGACTGAATGGTGTAAGATTTACCTTGACATTCCATTCAACATGACTGGAGGGTTTTTTACTAGCATGCAATCAAGGTTTTCTTCTTTAGTGGTTGGGGGTTTCTGGGGTGTAGTGATGTGTATTTTCTGTGTTTTTGTTTTTAAATCGGACAAGGATTTTGTCATGTCCTCTTTTCACTGTTTGTCCTGTAAAGGTACCACTTGCCCACAAAATAAAATGTGTAATTTTAGGAAGAATAGTTTCCCTATTTCTTAACTTTGCCTTTTCTAGCCTCCCCCTGCCCCTGCCACCCCTCTAATATACATGTGGCAGAGTCAGGAAATCGGGTGGAGTAAGTCGCAAAATCTTAAAGGGAATGCTGAGAATGCTCTAGATACATACTTAGTATATTCTAGAGTTCTTTGCTTATGCAAAATATAAGATTGGCTAGTTGTACATCTTAGGCTAAAAGCAAAAGGATGCAGATAAGTTTTAATAGTTTGAAATTATTTACTGAATTTTTTCAATATACTTCATTGTGTCTGCAGCAAAGGTGTTAGTGGGAGACCTAATAGGACAAGATAGCAGAAACAGAGTGAACTAGTTGCTTGTAGTGTCTCTTGTGGGAAATTAATGTAATAAGGTTCTTACCAAGGTATAAAACTGTCAGTTTAGTATTTCATAGTATGTAGAAGGTGGGTTTTGTGCCCAAGTGTTTGACTTTTCCCAGCTGTGCTAAATTAGGCTTAGAAGACAATGCCTGTGCATATAAACTTTGCCTTGTCACTGCATCACAGCCTTACAAAAGGAAATGAAATTCTAGGTTAATTTGAGGCTCAAAATAGCGTTTCTCTTGCAATATGCATTACTCTTTCCTTGCTGCTTTATTCTCTCCCTGTTCTACATGGAATATTCCATTCATTACTGCCTGAGAAATCAGTTATTTTGCAGTCTGCAAATGCTGAAATGACGTTAGAGGAGAAATACTTGCTGGCAACCAAAAATATTTTAGAACAAACACTTCATTTTAGAAATTGTAACCAGCTAAGGAAAGCTGAATTGAGATTTTTTTATCTGTAAAATAATTTTGTATTGCATTTCATCAAATGATTCCCTGTGATGCTCATGCGTTAGGTAATCCTGAAAGAGGAGTATATGAAATAGAATACGAGGAGGTACTTAACTGGCATGGAACAGCATTTGACATCTTTTGTAGGATATTTTCAAGGATAAATTTAAGTTTTTCAGACATAGATAATCAAAATAGGCTAAGAATTTTTCATGAAACTTAAAGCATTTGTATTTTAGCCTGCCTCATTTTCTCCACGGTCTTTCTACCTCTGAATGAATCCAAAGGGAAACCTGGCACACATTCTACTGTTTTGACTATTAAATAAGTGTGCTCTTTCTCATTCTGTTGAGATGGTATTTAGCTGTGATTGAAAAAAAACCTTTTACATGTTTGGAAAGATACCTGCTATGGTGAAACGATGGACTGCTTATGCATTGTGACAACAAAGGTAAGATGATAAAGCTTTTGATTAATGCTTACAATCTTGGAAGTTCTTGTTGAATCTGTCTTCTACTTTTCATCTACCTGTAACAAAAACATTTTGATGATTTTCTAGTGTTGAATTTTTTGAACTTAAAGTACACAGATTGCCAAAATAAATCATGTAGCTGTTGCTAAGATCAATCATAGATGTTAATTCTTCGAAGAGCTAATTATGCACATATCGAAAAACTGAAGTATAGGTAGAAAGATGAATTTTTTTTGTCATTCTGCAGTAAAACTCTCTTCTATAAAAATTCACTCTCTTTAAATGGGCTAAAATAGTAGTTTGCTTTTTTATTCCAGAATGAGGAATTACAAATGATGTTTATGTAAGTTTTATCAGGACATATTTAAAATAATTATCAAAGACAAGAAGATGAATCTGGGGAGTCCTGTTAGGGGTGAATGTGTTTCAAGATGCTTTGTTACTTTGACATCTTGCTGCTTTGATATGAAGACGCCCAGATAGTTTAGTGTTATTACTTCTGTACTAGTATAAAGCTTTATGTATGATTTTTTTAATACAGCCCATTTGTAACTGCTAAAGATAAAATCTGATGCATAACCAAACTGCATTAGTACTGTGCTTGTGAAAGACTGACTTCGTGAGCTGGGTATTTTGGAAGCTTTTTATTTTCCTGCAAATGGGTAAACTGTTGTTCTTTATCGTTACCTTTTCCCTGGATGTTCAGATAGTAGCAGGTTTCATTTTTTGTCGCTACTTTGTTTTCTGGCATTCTTCTGGATAATTTGAAACCATAAAACTTGCTCATACAAATGTTGTTCTCAAGAAGTATAATAGAACTGAACATATTTGAGAAGCTTATATGGGTTTAGTGGCAGCTTTTATAAAAGAAAAGGGTTAAGATGCTTATCAGTGTATTTGACACAAGGAAGCATAGGCTGAATTGGAAGGGTGTCTCTTGTCTCTCACCAGTAAAGGAGCCTTTCTGCTGTCTGAACTGTGGGTTGATTTTTTTGGTTTGTGGTTCTTTTTTTAAGTGAAATATACCTTTTTAAATCATGTTTGACTCATAACATTCATTTGTAGTATTTGTTTTATTTCTTTTACAGTATTCACTTTTGTACAGTGATATTAAGATTGGATATTAACTCCTCCACTTTGGTTATATTGATATGTACATTAATCTTGTACGCATTTTAAAAAAAGGAGGGGCAGTGCTATCATTTTTATAATTGAACTTTTCAAGTTCAGTTTTATTTTATGCATTTGTTTACCTTCCCAAATCTACTTATCTAAGCGTGGGACAGAAAGTTAAGTCAACAGAAAACATAATCTGGGGGGGAAAAAAAAAGTATTGTGTTTTAGTATGATTAGCCTAGCTCTATTAGTGCTAAGCAAGTGAGACTGCTCACAGAAGTGCTGCACGGGAGAGGAGGAGATAATCCTTTCTGCACAGCATAGTCTTGGATGGGCTTAGGCTGAACCTGCCGTTTTCAGTACTTAATCTTTCCTGCCTGTTTCACGTTAAGTTTTGGCCTCATTTAACTAAATGCTGCTGTAGTACCTTGTACCTTCAACTAAAGCTGCTTATTAAAAGTGGCACCTGTAAAAGAACTGTTTGCTTCCTTATGAACATGTGTGCATGGGATGGTTTGAAAGTTGTACTTTAATAAAAATACATTCCTTGGTTTTGTGCATAAACCTATTTCTCAGATGTAAAGGAAAATGAATGCATGTAAGAAAGACAATTTTGAAATCAGCATTAAAGAAATGTGCGATAGGATCAGTAATAGTGTTGAACGCTTCTCCTTTCTCCACCTTGAGTGGAGGAGTATTTGAAACAAGTCATTGTTACTTTTTATATCTGGCTAGGGAAGAGAAGAATTTGGTCAGTAAGATGAGTTTTCTAATGAATTTGAGAAATCCTTCATAACTGGATCTTTGATAATTGTTTTACTTAACTCGGAATTCAGATCTAGTCATGATGGGGCAAACAAGTCCTTAAACTACTTTCTGTACTGTCTTCTAAGGTCTAGCTCGTTTACTTTGCCCTAATCTAGTGCAAAGATACTGATTAATATGGTATTTTTTTTCTCCTTATGTGGGCACATTTGGTTTGATGTAGGTAGGCAAATTTGCATCACTGCAACCATGGATACTATTAAGAGCAGGCACGTGGGCTGAGCTTACGGTAATGATTTTTATTTAAGTAACATTTTTAAATGAATTCATGGCACTGAAAAATAGAGGATATGAAAAATACATTAACTTTTCCAGAAAAGCAACTTTTGAACAGTCATTCTTAGCTTGCTTGTTCAGTAGTATACTTTCAGTAAAACAGTTGAATTGGAAGTGATGTAAAATTTCTTCAAATAATTATTTTATAAGACTAGTGCAAAAGAATGACTGTTTTGTACTATTTTTATTTCAAAATACTAAGATACATGCTGCTTGGACTATACCAGAGCATATCGGTCTAGTCCAGTACCTTGTTTCTGACAGTAGCCAAAACATGGTATTTTGGGAGTGGGGAAGCACGTATAATGCATTAGCTTATTACCGAGGGAGAAAGATCAAGGCTTTTTCCAAAGTTGTTAGTCTTAAGTCATGAGTTCTTATAAATCCTGGGTCACCTCTGTTCCAGGTGAGCGCAGTGATGTGGGTGTGCAAGGTTGGAGGCTGCATGGTGCCTGAACACAGGAGCACAGCTACTGCCAGTGTGGCTGAAGTTGGAAAGATGACACTGAACTTGTGTGATTACTCAGATTTCCTCACTTGGTTGTGCAGTGTACTGTACTTCAGAGAGTCCATTGTTGTTACCAGATTTTGGAATTTCCCTCAAGTTCAGTTAATTGTGCCTCCTCACCTACCAGTTGCAAGTGCAAAAGGGAATGACAGAATCTCTTGCACTGGAAGTGATCTAGTCCAACTAGCTGCTTATGGAAGGGTCTCCACCAACTTCAGACCAGGTTACTTAGGGCTTTGTGAACCCACTTGCCCTGTCTCAGTTTAAGGTTTCTCTCTTGCTGTGCAGAAGGGCCAAGCTTTGTTTTTTTGCTAGTCTTCTCTTAGATATTAGAAGGCTGCTACTAGGTCCTGCAGAGCCTGCTTTTCTCCAGGTTGAACAAGCCCAGTTCCCTGAACTTTTCTGCGTTGTGCTTCAGCCACTTGAAGTCATTGTGTTGGCTTTCCACTCTGTACTTGGTTTCTATGTTCCAGATATGATCCAACAAGTGTTTGAAAAAAGCATAAGGAGAGGTTACAATACAAGTTTTAACCTTCCATTAAAACAGAAGTACTGTTTGCATAAAACCTGAAAAATTTGATTGGTAGGAAATGAAATGTGGTAGAGGCAATTGTGTGAAAATGGAAACAATATCTAAGCTTTTATGTATAAACTTGATGCAGGAATTACTTGGTGTACCCAAAGGAGGATAGTTTATTTAAGTGGAGGAACAAAGTATAGAATTTTGTGGGTTTAAAATTGTAGAAGAGATGGGAACACAGTTATATGGGAAATTATTATGCTAAAAGCTTAAGAAATACCTTGAGTGCTAAATAGTCCACAACAGCCCTTCCAAGTTGGCACATGTGAATGATGTGTCATGATGGGTTTTAGCAAAGAACTTCATTTTGCCAACATTCCATATCTGTACTAAAAAGCAAATTGCTTTCCAAACATATTTGAGTGGATTACATGTAAATTGTAGTTATCTGGTGAGCCAATTGACTAGTGCTAATAATACACTGCTTCGCTTTGGTATGCCATCTGGTTATAGTGTTGAAGAAATGCGTGCAGAATCAGTCATCATAAAAATTTTGGAAGTGAAAAAAAATGGTGCATCACTAATGTTGGCAGTGTCAGCAGATGGTATGGAATAGCTTTTGCATGTAATCTTGAAGTATAATGCAATGCCAAAGAAACAGCTGACTACTAACTAGATTGTTGGTAAGTTTCAAAATCAAAGATGGTTGTCTGCAGGCTAAAGGATTGACTAGCTTTCATTTGGAGTAGGGGTGTATGAGTAATGTATGCCACAGGTGGGTTTAAAGGGTATTTGAGGAAAATCAATGAGGAATACAAGCGGACAATACTGATCTTTTGGTCATGCAGTTGGGACAGCATTTCTGCTGGGCTGTATTTGGTCATGAACAAGCCTTTAAAATGGACAAAATGTCTCAATACACAGGATGGACTTTAGCAGGGGGTCATGCTTCTAACCTCTGCATGACAAATGAAGAAGCCCAGTGCAACACAAGATAGCATGAGGTTGGTTAAATCCAGAGGCTGTAGGTAAAGAACTTAAGAAGTACTGTATTTTGAATTCCATGGGTGGAACTGAAGGTAGCTTGTCTTGAGTTTTGAAGATGAATAGGTTTGAAGGTGATGAGTGAGTACACCAAGAGTGATGAAGTTGAAGGTGGCAGAAGGTGACAAGTGGTGGAAATGATAAAGGGACCTGATATGCAAAAATCTGGAAAGCTGTACTAAGAAAGCATGAGAAAATAGACTGTCTTAAGGCAAATCATTACTAAAGGTTTATGTTCTTACATATGTGTAAGATGTGTAATGTATTGATTACAAGTATATAATAAGCTTTCTGCATTTAACTTCTTTTTAAGGGGATTCTCTTAAATTCAGACTTCTCTTTATCTTAACATGTAATTTGATATTCTCCCAACCACCAATGGTTTGGGGACTCAAGGACTTCCTGGGCCAGAGCAATTGCTCTTGTAATCTTTGGCTTTCTTTTTACGTGAGTTAGTCTCACCAAAATGCACATAAAGTACACACACACACACAAAAGTATAAATTTGTAGCACGTGCTTCATATACAGAGCATCTCTGGACATCATCTTTTATTTAGAAAGAGCAAGGAAATACATCTAAATGTCTGCAAGTATGCAGGGTCATTTCCTTAATAAATCAAATGTTATTAGGATTACATAGTTTTACTGGCAGAGACATCAGTAAAGCTTGTATTTGAGTTGGTTTGAAGAAACTGGATACCACATACCCGAGGTGTTGATATGAGGCTGATGAATTTTGGGTGAAGTTCTTGAGTGTTTGTGTTTAAGTTTGTACTTTCCCCCCCATTGTAAAAGTAAAAGCTGCTAATTAATACTAGTAAGTGACAAATGAATTGTATTTAGTTATTGTATGAGTTCTGGGCATGTTTGGTTAGGAATTGAGCAGTTAAAAATGCCTGTAAAATATCAGTATTTTTAGCAGTTGAGTTATACAACTTGTGGACTCACTTTGAGAACATGGTATGGAATATGTTTAGGTTGGAGATGCTGAATAGAGTGGTAAAAAAGGAAAAATAACTCTCTGAAATCATTCCTATAAATAAGATGCCTTCAAAGCATTTTCACAACTCCATTTGCCTGCCTGGAATTGTGTGGGTTTATTTCAGAAGAACTGATGATCACAACCTGAGTAATTGTAGGATTAATGGGAGCAGGGCAGTGAAACATTCATTTCTGTTTGATTTTCCTTTGCTGTCCTTATTTGCTATAGGAGAAGAATTCAATCTGTGGCTTCATGGGTGATGGTGAACTGATCTATCAGGTTGCTGCTACTGAGAATGCTTCTACCTCCTTTTCTTTACTGCTCACCTGCTAGGAACCTAGTAAAACTTTGTGTACTTTTCTGCAGGCTGGAGAGTGAAACCAGCTTGTGGAAAAGTGTAACGAGCACTACAGTTATTAAAATGGAGATGCTGGGATGGAGAGTTGGAAAGCATTGGACAGTTAAATTGACTTAGCTGCCTGTGAAAAGGCAGGTAAAATGATAAGACTTAACAACTCAAGAAGGAGAAGGGGAGGAGAGCAGTGATTCTCTCTGCAGCAGAATCAAAATGTTTGCTCTCACTGCTGCTCCTGAAACTGGACCCTCAGAGTGAACAGCTTTGCCATAGTTTCCTGTTGTAATGAAAACAGTGGGAGAAAACAGTGGGTGAATAGATGTAGGGTTGTTCCCAGTTGGACATATGGTCTCCAACACGATTCCTTCAGTAGGCAGAGGTATTTAGACTTCTTGATGACAAAAAAAAGCCAGCCCCAAAAGGCTTCGTCTCTTACTTGAAGTGAGATTTCAGGATGACTGAGCTCATGGCTGATCATCTGGTATGCCACTAGGCAGTTTTGTTTTACTAGCTTGCACTGCGCTTGATCACTTGTCTTCTGTGAATGCAGTAAGTTGCACCAAGGCTTTGTTAACATGGGGTGTGTTTTTACACTTTATTCAAGGCTTAATCATAGCCTGATTTATTGTCAGTGGGTATTACTCATACTTTTGTAAGTGTTAATAGAATCACTTGAGTCTTATTCCTAGGACTGGTATTTACCAGACAAAAAAAAGTTAAATGTTGAAGACACATTCAGGTGAAGACTATCACTTGTTTGTGATACTCAGTCTTGCTAGGTTTTGCTGTTTGGTGAGGGTTGGTTTTTTTTTTTTTTTTTTGTGGCGGGGAGGAGATGGTTCTTTGAAGACCGTATGCTGCTGCATCTTGGGTTTGGAGGTGGGAAGGACACACTTTAATGAAATTCTAATACATACTAAAAGTGTAACTGAGGGCAGCTGTCTTAAAGGTCAATGTGGGCAGGGATCATCAGCATTTTCTGAACTCATGTAAATGCCCAACAGAGAATGAACAGTCCTTAGGGTGTTTTAGGGACAAACCCATATTGACTGGAAGAATGATTCCTTCCCCTCCATTCTATGAAAACATTGAGAACAGTAATTGCTTCCTTCTTTCGGTCTTTGTGTGTATGCTAACAGTGGGTTTATTTGTGCCCACGTATATTGAAGACATTTTTGCTTCTTCCTTGTCTTGGAGGAGCAGAGTATGCCCCCCGTTCAGGTTTCTCTCAAATATGCCATAGAGATGGAGCACTCCATTGCAGTGAATTTTCAACTCCGTTGTGGTCTATTCTTCCTCTCCTATTGGAAAAACAGTGTGATAGTTGCATTTAGCTGCCTGCATTTGGTGTGCCTTTGTTACCTAGTGAAGATACCACCACTGAGGAGTGCTTTTGTTTGCGTGTTGTATATGTGGTAGATGATGTGCAAGTGGCATAGCTCAAGATCCAGAGCTTTTCTCTTAAGCAGACCCCAAGGGCTCTCCTGACTTGGGCTCTCGCAACTGCTGGGGGTGGTGGGTTAGCCATACCTGTAGTGGTGGATCTGGAACTGAACAGTCACGCTTCCTGCATTCTTCCACTTGTGTGGTTTTTTTTTTTTTTTTTATCTTTGTAATAACTCTTGTTAGAAAGTGGAAGAGCTTGTCTTGATGATGTAGGGAATATGTTTCCAAAATCGAAAGGTGGCAATGACTTCTCAAATGATACAATGTTTAAAAGGGAACATAAGAGTTAAATCAAAATAAATCACAGCTGGAAATCAAAAGATGCCTTGTTGTTAAAGTAAGTGGTTCAATAAAAGCCTTTTGTAGCAGTAATGTAGGTAACACAAGATCATTATGATGTAGCTGGATGATTTTAAAGATTTTATTGTTGTTTATTAGGGGTTTAGGTTGCTTGAGAGACCTAGCAGAAAAATCTGTTTCCCTCTGCCTGATTTTGATGGAAAAGCATCAGATTGGGTCAGATCCAAAAAATGCGGATTGTTAGTAATCTAAAATTGTGTAAGCACTGTTTGTAGCTTATTCTAATGTAACTCTCCTGGTAAAAGGATTGTAAAACTACATATCTGATAATGTTAAATAGGTAAGTTAATTTCAAAATAAGACTGTTTCAAGTTCCTAAGTACTCACAATCTAAAAAACTTTATTTTTTATCCCATTAATTAAAAAGCTTCTTCATGTATTGATTCAGAGAACAAACTCAAACTGATTTTTTTTTGTGCATCATTTCATCAATGCACCAGAATTTTATAAACAGCTTGTTGGAACAACTTTGGTAGCAGATTGTGACTATAATGAAAGAAATCAAAAACTTTCTGGCAGAATCAACTTGTATTTTCTCTGGCTTTGTCTCGAGTTCAGTTCTGATGCTTGGATATCAGAGTGGATTTTTGATTTGTCGGCTGTGAAGTGTATGTTTGTAAAATGAAGACTTTGGGAAAAGGCATGCCACTTACTCCAGGCTCTCGGTCTGGGTGCCTCTGGCTGCGGGGGACGCGGGGCGCTGCTGCCCTCTGCTGTTGCCGAGCCGTTTCTCTCGGGTGAACCGTGCGGGTTTCTGTACTTTCTCGAGAACTTGGCAAAGCTTTCTCAGCCCTCCGAAGTTCGAAATATGTGAGGATGTCCTTTTGAAAGGCAGAGAAGATGACAGAATTTGCAGTATTAGCTTAGATGTTACAGAGCTAGAAATAAGTTGTTGGTTTGCTGATAATGAAAGTGTGAAATCTTGGTTGATACTATTGTGTTTTTCTTAGACCTGTATCATTTTGGGAATTCCTTTACGCAGTTAATATCCATCCGTATCCAGTATAAAAAATAAATACATGTAGTAATTTTTGTTAAAATTGGATTATCCCAGCCCTCATTAGCCTAGGTTATGATTTCCTGTAATATAAGAACTGGCAACACTAAACCATTTTTGTTCTGGTGTTCTGTGTTTTTTCTATGAAATGTTTTAAAAGGCATTTGCAAACTTTGGCAAGTAGTGTTTGTATCCTTTTCCTTTCTTAGTTTAAATTTGTGTGTCCTCAGTGACCCAAGTACTATGTAAGTGTCCACAACTCTATATGATGACTTCTCTTACAACGTCAAATGAAGATACTAGAAATGTGAAAACTGTCTGACCTGCTTTTTGTGTTGTATGGCTTATGTAGACTCTACAATGCACAAGTGTGTTAAACCTTTTGTAGTTTTCTTTCCCTTTTCCCTTTTTGTTGTTTCTGTTTGTCATTGTATTAGCATCTCTTTAACCAATGCTCAAGATACCCAGTGGAAGCCTTGAGTTGATTAGAGTCTGATGTTCTGCCACTAGTAGGTGATGCAAATTGAATCCTTTTGAGTACAGATACTCTCTAAAAATGAAGTGCTGTCAAATGTCAAATACCATGAACCAAGAGTTCAACTGGCAAGGGTCTCGTCTTGAGCTTTGACTCCCCCAACTGATTTGGTGTTGTGAAGTGACTGAGTGTGCTGTTGCCCATCATGTATACAGCAATAATTACACCTTAGTTAACACTTTCTGCTTTCTTCATGCTGGATTGATCTCCAGAAACCACTGATAAATCCCGTCTCTCATGTGCAACAATACTTTTCCTCCTCTTCACTGCTTCCTGTTGGTTTAGTTCAGTTGTACCTTGACTTGGTTTCAGACAATGTGTATCAGAATTTTCAGAAATGAAGTCTTGGCTGATTTCACAACAGATGGCTTGTACAGGTTTAAAATATGCTTCCAACACA
The DNA here is from genome assembly GCF_015220075.1 of Falco rusticolus. Lineage (NCBI taxonomy): Eukaryota > Metazoa > Chordata > Aves > Falconiformes > Falconidae > Falco > Falco rusticolus. The sequence continues at coordinate 15,696,520 of NC_051199.1, read as the reverse complement.
CTACTTGATTTTTTTTTTTTTTTTTTTCTGAGTTACTGCTTTCTTAGCACAGGTTTAGTTGACAGAAGTCCTTACATCTTGGCTTTCATGCTTTTGGTCAAGTGCCAAGCATTCATAAGACTGCTTTGACTACTAGAGTTGGAGGAAATAGTTTGAAAATAAAGTTACAGGACTCTACTGGACACGAATTTTCCAGGTTCAAAGTTGCTCTTGAAAGATTATGATTTTTTTAAACCTCTTAAAGATACTATCCTTATTCCAGATTGAGCTCCTTGACTACCTCACACAGCCTCTTTTCGGTGTGGCAGTGGCGTAAGTGAAAGGAACCGAAGTCTGCTTTGTTGTGACCAGACTGTGTTATTGATGGATCAGATTGTGATGCTGTGGAGAGAGAGCGAGATAAGTGCTCTTATGTACTACCTGAAGTCACATATAGACAACCTCTGGTTAATGACTAAAAAGGAATTCTTCTGACAAAATAACAATAATGCAAAATTTTTCTTTTCTTCTGAACAGTTGGTTCATAGAAACTGAGTACAATGTATGGGAAAACATATAGGATGAGACCAAAAACTTCACATAGCCCAGGACGCTGTTTTTGATTGTGACTTAAGAAAAACATCATATGTAAAGGACTGATACCCACTTCAGCAGGCAGCATCTTAAAGATTTCCTGAGACAGTGATTAGACTTGCACATTTTTATTAGACCTTGGTCTACATTTGGTACACTATTTTTGTAGTTCCTTTTTGAACATTTCTTATCTTTGGCAATGAGTTCTACAGTAGTTTTTGTTTGCTTTAAAACATCTGCTGGATAATTTAATTGTCTGCTAATGCCTGTGTTGTCTTAAAGGCATATAAACAGAAATTATTAACTATTTTCTATGCCATTTATCTTTTTAAAGGTCTCTTATGTTCCTGTGCTCAGCTGCTTGCTTTAGAAGGTGCTTTGTCAGTTTAATCTTCTCAAATGGAAGCCACTGAGTATCTTCCCTCAGATAACAGTATCTTTGCTGTTATTCTCTTTACTTCAATTTGTGTTGCTACTTTTCTCAGATGGGATGATCAGAAATGTTTTCAATAGGCAAGATTTGTGAACACCTCAAAATTATACAGAGAAGTAATACTTTCTGGTTTTCTCCAAGTTTCTTTTTTGAAAATTGGAACTCTGTTCTTCTGTGCTAATAGCTTTCCTCCACTTGGTGATTTAAAAACTCCCCTATCTTTTTAGTTAAGGTACTATTTTCTAGGTGTTTTAAAGGCAACAGAGGGAAGGGGAGAATGACCTGCACTTGCTATAACAGGCTGTCACGTTCATTCAGGTATTTGGGCCCAACTCTGAATTAATTTCAAAGCTGAAGTGAGGTACTACTTTCTGTAGCAAAGTATTGCATTTTGCTAAAATATACTAAGAAGACATACTCAGTTGTGAAGAGTTGTTTCGTTTGCCAACAGCTGCTGGTGTTTCTTAAGGACTGGTGCGTGTGTTGTCCTAGATTTCTGCTGAAGTACTGTGATTTAGAAATAAGTTTTAATATGCAGAGGCTCTAGGGTTGTTAAGTAGGATTGAGTCTAGGATCAGTATATTGAAAGTTTGCTTCATAAACTGGATACAAATCGAAACCAAAGGTAAGTTTGATTTAAGCTACATTGCATATGTTTTAGTGAAGCTTAAAAACGATGATTTAATATTCATATGCTTTTAATAGTTGTATTTTGTACAAATGTTACCTGCTTTTGAAGATTACTTTCAGCAGGTTCAGGCCTAATGGCAAAAGTACCTACTGTTATGTTTTTGCTATAGGAAGGGGTGTTCTTCCTCTTCTGTGCCTTCTCTCAAATGGTGAGATTTTGGAGGGGGCCGGAAGCAGGATTTGAAAGCATTAGTGAGTGAAGTATAACCAAGGTAGACTGGAGTAAGCTTGTGGTCAGGTTAATGGCACTTGGTAATAGTAAAGTATGTAAAACATCCCTGTTTGAATTCATGGCAAAGTTGGTCTTTAATTTGACAGCAATTTTTACTGTGAGAATAAGTGTTAGCCTGCATTAAGTCAACCTGTTATAAGAAAATGTTATTTGAGGTTCCTTTGTGGAGCTCACGTTCAGCGCAAGTAACAGTCCTCATACTTCTCGCTTAAGCTGTTTTGTAGTGGTGATTAAGTTGAAACTTGCCTTTTCAGTTTTCGAAAGGCATAATGTCACCCCCCAACTCTTTTTTTTTTTTTCAGCTTGTTAATTGGTTATTTCCTCCTTATTTGCAAGCTCTGAGTGTGTTACTGCACTGGCTACCATATTAATGACCACCACACGAGAGAATGAATCTGCTAATAATGGCAGAAATATTTGGAAAAATACTTTTTAAAAACAGGAGAGAATTGATACTTTTAGCGGTATTGGCTCTGCCCTAAAATGCTTATAGCTTGCACTGTCTGTTACTCAGCCTGCTGTCCCCCATAACTGTTAGATGCTTCTTGGTACAGCTGTTGTTCCCAGTACCGATGCATGGGTTTGTTCTGTCCTTGCTGCAGAACTTGGCACATCTTTGTTGAGCTTCATGAACTGCCCTCTGACCCAGTCCTCCAGGTCAGAGGTCGGGGTTAAGGTCTTGCAGTTTCTTGTATTAACCACTTGAGCTAGCAGATCATCACCTGTGGGTTTTGTTGGGGTGTGCTGTGTGTAGTCATGCTAGCAACTAGTGAAAACGTTGAGCAATATGGGCCCCAGCATCTGTCCTCGGGGTGCTCTGCTTGTTGCAGCTGCTAGCCAGGTAACATGCTATCAGCAGTTTGAGCCTGGGGGTTCAGCAAATCTGCAACCTATGTAACAGTCTGTCTGTCCTGCCTGAGAGTCCTTAATTTGTGGATGAGAAAGCTTCAAGAGGACCTGTTAGAAGCCTTTCAAAGCCTTGGTCTCTACCTGTTTTTTCTGTGCCGCCTTGTAGTTCTCCCCTTTACCATTTTTCCCAGAAAATGGCAGGAGGGTCAGTGGTCTGCAGGCAATAACAGTTTTCCTTATATGTTCTCACTTAATAAAGCGTAAATCGCCAGTATCCTTCCTGTCTGGATTGAGATGGCAATCTTAGTCCTTTCCTGTAAGCAGATTTGCATTTTAAGGTGGAGAAAGTGATGGAGCTGCAATGAATGGAAACTGTAGGCCAGCAAATTCTTTTATCCATTAGAGTCGAATAGTAACATTATGGATCTTTTTCTTTTTAGAGGAAGGAGTCATCTCTGTTTTTGAAATGTTCAAATCTATTAGAATGACAAGAAGAAATGTACTACGGGAATTTCTCCTTTAAGCATTGTACCAACTTTGTTGTATGAAGAAGTCTTTTTGAAAACAGTTATTTCTTACAGAACCTAGCGACAATCCTCTGTGTACTCGGAAATGTATGGCAGATACTTGAACATGCACAAAACAGTATTGCTGCCTTGATTCTGTCCTGCTCTCTGTAAAGTATTTTATAGTTGAGACATGATCTGTTTTCACTGTCTTTAAAGCAGCAGGACTGGAGGAGTGATGTGTGTTTGTCATTGGGAACAACCTTCTGACTGCCTGCAGAGGAGGAAAAAACCACAGTTATCAGTATTGTGCTTCATTTCCACTGGCTATCTCTTGGCCTCTACTGTGTTGGTGCTACATCAAAGCAGTAGAGCAGAAACATGTCAAATGGCAGTCTTTTCTCGGTGTTGTGTTAAGGCAGCATGAATGGCTATTGAAGTGAAACTGGTGTAGTATGAAGCTTCAACAGATAAAAGGCATGTATTAGTGTATTTCCTCTCCTTCATTTTCACTTGTTTTTTACCTGTGCCCTTATTTTTCCAGTGGAGGCACAGGTGCTTGATTAATACTTTGAGAATTACTCAGAAGCAGAGCTACTTTTCTTGGCTGTGTTTCATTGATTGTTTAAAGGTATTCCACTACTGAAAACTGCTGCTGCAAAAGGAGTTCTTTCAAAAAGATAGAATGGATCAAACTGGACTTCTGTCTCACCCTGGTAAATGCTTCACGAAAATGATGTTTTGGAGGATATGCTAAGCCGCCTAGTCAGCCTGGGTCCTACAGGGAATGATCAAGGGTGATGAACAAGATCCTTGCTCCAGCCTGGTCTTTACACTGGGGAGAGCACTCCCAGATAATCCCGTGCTGCTGGATTCAATCTTTCCCACTGACTGTTGCCTTGAAAGTATAACCTCTCTTGGCTAATAATCTATCACTTGAGTTTATAGTCTATCCACTTCAAATACAAGTTGGGTGGAAGCTTTGTTGAGGTTGTGGGAGGCGATGAGACAATGGTGTAAAGCTTTTGCATCTTTCAGAAGGTCTGTTACTTACTGGGTTTTTATAGTTTATCAGTTTTATCTTTGGAATTTGATGGCTGTTGTTCACTAGAAATCTCATTGAGGGTTGGGTGGAACTATCGAGGGCTAAATATGTATACTTTTTTCTCCTCTGTGGACAGATGGGAGCAACACATCAAAGGCAACTTCAGAATAATCACATACTTTTATTTTAAGAGTGTTTTCAGCGGTGTTTTTTGAATGCAAAGATCTCTCAGTTGTTAATTATAAAGGGCTTTTCAGGTCAGACTGGTACTGGATTTGGGTGGGATGGAGTTAATTTTCTTCACAGCAGCCCATATGGTACTGTGTTTCAGATTGTGACAAACTGTTGATTAACACAGCAGTGTTAATTTAGCTGTTGCTGAATAGTGCTCACAGTGTCAAGGCTGCCTCTGTTTCTCACTCTGCTGCCCTAGCAAGTAGGCTGGGGGGGAGGTGGGCAAAAGGTTGTGAGGGGACGCAACTGGGGTGTCTGACCCAAAGTGACTGAAGAGGTACTCTATATTTTTTAACATCATGCTTGGCAATAAAACTGGAGGGAAGTCTTTCCAAAGTAGCTGTTGCTCAGGTTGGCTGTGAGTCTGCTGGTAGGAGATGGTTAGTGATGTGCCTTGCCTCACTTGTATGTGTGGTTGCTTTTTTTTCCCTTCACTTGTTTATCTCTACCTGTGAGGTTTCTCCCCTTGCTTTTGCCTTTCTGATTCTCTCCCTCATCCCTTGGGGTGGGATGGGGGGGAGTGAGTGAGTGACTGGGTGGGTGCTTACTTGCCATCCAGACTCCAACCCACCAGACTGTTTCTAGACATGTTAAATATGTTTGAAGAAATGTAGTACTTCTTGGGTCTTAAGGATTTCCTAGTTGAGTTGTATTCTAATCACAGTATAGTCTATTCAGAATACAGTCACCTTCCCCCCCCCCCCCCCCGAGATGTTGTCAATATAATGAAATTAATTTTCTGCAGTGTATTTAACAGACTGAAGCCTACCTGACCTCCTCGATCTGCTGCATTTACATCCTCTTTATTGGGTCAAACTTGAAGTCTTGCAAAAGGAACCATTTATTTTCAGTCCTTTCCTAGTCTGTTTTGAAGAATTTCTCCCAATTTTTGGTGGTTTCCAGCTAGGGAAAAGGTAGTGTTGGATTCCAGATTTCATAGTAGTCATACTAGCCAATTCGGTAACCCCCTTAATTCTCAGCAACTTATTGTGTGGAAACTAAATATGTAAAGGCATACTCTAGTAGTGCTAAAATATTTTCAAAACATCAGGAGAAGGGGAGGAGGTTCCACTCTGGGCCTTTTTAATTCCAAAACATGAAATGGCCTTGTACCTGCCTTACAAAGCATGACTTCCTGTAACTTTTTGTCAAGGTGTGCTACTGCTTTAATATAAGCTACTATATATATATATAGAGAGAGAGTTTTACTGTACACCCCCCAATATTCTTCCTATCTTTCTTGTTATATAAGTTCTGCCTGTTGCTGCTTAGGCAGCTGTACACCCTTCCTGCTCTCCCTTCCTTTATTGGAGATTTTTTGATGTTTATTCCCTTGCCTGCTACTTCTGAAAGTGATATTCTCAGACATCTCTATCCCTCCAGTCAGTTTGGCTGAAATGAACCTAGAGTGTTAGAATTACTAAGAGGCAGGGGGTGACAGATGAATGATATGATTAAATATCTTTGAAATCACACTCGGAATACATTGGGCCTCTATCCAGTGGTAATTGTCAGGAACGTCTGTGAAGTTTTGCTTCTGAATGCTCTTCAGTCTGTCATTATTTTGTATCTTGTATTTTGAAGCCTGACTATTTTTTGCATTTAGAGGACATCATAACACAGACCCCTCTGTTATATTTTCCTTCTCTGTTTTGGACTGAAGAGAACTCCAAAAGCAAGTTTCTCAAAATGCCCAGAGTGATGGTCACTCACTTGGGAAAGAAAGTTTTCATGTCTGTTTTTCAGCTTGACTTACCAAAGTTTATGATGGGCTTCATCGGAGTGATGTCCCAGATCTGTCTTATGCTTAACAGTTTAAGACTTGGAATAAACTGGGAGAAAAATCACAAACACCCACTGAAAAGTTTCTATTCCTAGGACCTATTCTAGGCTTAAATGCCATTGCAGGGCAAGTCTTAAAAAATGGAACTATTAATCAAAATTTCTCTTTCCAAAGTAACATTTCACCTTCTTTCTGAAGTTAACGAGACTGTGATATTACTCAAGATTTTGAAAAGACAGACAGCCATATTTACAACATGCTAATTATCCCAGAAAATATTTTTCTGTCGTTGATGTCAAAACAATAGAAAGGATTCTCTCAATTTTTGAGAGTTTGATGATGATTATTTTCAGCACATATAGGTCAGGTTGAGTGGGCACTGTAAACTTTGTATATGAAAGTATTAAGCTTCTTAATAAGGGGCATATGCATATCAGCATTCTGAACTGGAGGTGCAACAGTGACTACTGGTTTAACTCCTGCAAACAAACAGGTTTACCTGCTAAGCTGACAAAAAGGTGCTTCTAAGGTATGTATAACTGTTAAAGATACCCTTTAGAAGGGGAATTTTCAACTCATAGTGTTTTTAGTAAATAAACCTGTTTGCCTCAAAGTACTGTGCAAACAATTTTTCTGGCAATTTAGGAACATGCAGGAACAAGAAGTACTCTTTTTTTTTTTTTTTTTTTCCCTCTTTTTTTTTCTTTTGGCTGCTTTCTCAAAATTGGCTTGGATGGTCATCTTGATACTTCAGGGAGCAAGAACCGCAAAGCCAAGGAGAGCTTCATGGGTGTGCTGATGGATGCAGCTTGCACCAGACGCTAATTGTATTGAAACTAGTGTTCAAATTTCAGTTACATTATAGAAAATGGTTATAAAATTACTAGTGCTGGAGCAAGGAATCATTACAGCCATTACATAAGAGCTCTCTGTTAGTAAGAGGTAATCCTAAACCAGCATTCAAGCTTCTTTACAGAGACTGATTTTGGAATTATGTATATTCTTTCAAGACCATGCAGACTAAGATTATGCAGAGCAGAGATTAAAATATATTTATTCAATTTAAATAATTCTGATGCTGAAAAGCATCTTTTCTTTTTTCTTTTGGATTGTATTAAGTATCCTGGAAGTGTACCGGTTCAGGCTTCTGGGGAAGAGGGATCTACACTAGTGTCCCATAGCTTGACTGGTATCTGCAGCGATACTACTTAAGGGACATGTTCTGTCTGAATAGAAAAGTTACTGTAGTCTTTTCCCCTTGGGTTTGGCAGTCTGAACAGCTGACACATTTGTCAAGTTAGACCTTCACTTAGTCATTTCTTTAAAAGCTCCAGGTCTTACTACTGATGAGATTGCTGTTTCCTAACCTGTCTTGTATTGATGATGTAGGTGAACACATGGATTGATGAAACAGGTACGATGTGTGTTCAGTCAAGAATAGCTGGCAAGTGCTGAACAGAAGCAGCATTCAGTTTCTGAAAGTGCTGTAGTGTGGTTTTTTGATGCTGCATAGCTCTTGCTTCTCTGTCCGATATTCATACTGCTCGAGGAGACTTGGAAGTAAGGGCTGTCTTATTTTATGGTAACAAAATCAGTCTTGCTCACTAATTAAAGATCGTAATGATGTTGATATTTTTATTGAGCACATGGGAGCCATGCATGAAGATGGGTTATTGCCAAGTAAATGTTCAAACAAAGCTTGAAATAAAGGCAAATCACTTCACGTAGTGTTTTCATAAGGATGGAACCGGTCAGCTTTTACTGGTAACACTTCTGAGTAAACACAAATTTTTAAAACTTTTGAATTGGTTTCTTTAGATTATTCTATCTAAAACTGTCATTTTAACATTTGTATAGCATCAGGAGGAAGCAATCCTGTGCAAGAAGTAAATTTAGGTGTGTGTCGTCGTCGTCGTGTGTGTCGTCCCGTGTCCCCCCCCCATATTTAGTGAATGCTGATGTGTTTTTGGCTATCTATGTGGTGGCAGTAGATGAAGCCCTGGCACTGTGTGTATCTTGCAATCCCAGTTCAAAAATTGTTGCTTCATGTAAACCAGCATGGAAACAGTGGGCTCTGACTGTAGGAGCTCAAGCTTGTATGTGTTGACACAACATACAGACTGATAAAATTGGGAGGGAGTATTGATTGATAGTTAAGGCCATATTCTTCTTATCAATGACATAGTCCTGTTAATAAATTGGTTTTTGTGTTTTGAAAGGCAACCTTCAATGTGAAACAGCAATAGTTAAATAAATGGGGGATATGCCTCTTCAGAGCTCAAAAGTAGGTTTCCAAATATTCTGTTCTGTATGTTTCTTGATAACATATTATAAATTTGTATTTCGGAAAGCTTTAAGAAGGCCTTGAGTACCAATAATAGTACAAGTAGAACAAGCAAAATCTTCATTACAGTTAAATCTCTGGATTTACTCAGCAAAATATATGAGGATATATTTTAATTCTACAAGCTTAAGAGTTGTATTTTTAAGCTTGTGGGCAGCAAGCTGTGTACAAAAAAATAACAAAAAGTTCCATCTTTGTATAAAGATGAAGACAGTTTTGCAGTGTAACCAATTTATTTGTTTCCAGCTGCAAATATATGGCTGAAAGATTTGGATGTTTTCTGTAGTCTTCATCAACAGTGTAGATGTAATTGCCTGAAGTTACTTAAGCTTTCTCTTCTTTACTGATGGAATCTTTTGTAGATGTGTAGTCTATATCTTTCTCTTATTGATTCTTCTATGCCCATGGCACATTAGTTCTTATATTTTCTGCATCACAAAAAGCTATTTCTGCAGCATTCAAGAATTGCTTTTAGCTCTGAGTTTATTTGTTGTCATGAAATTGCCATGCATTTGACTTGTGTATAATTTTAGTGAGAAATTACATTATTACGCGATTATGCGATTAGAGGTGTGGAAGTAAGATCTGTTGATTTGTGCTGCATAGAAAAGGTTGTTTTGTGGGATAGGAACATTTTTGTGTTTGGTAAGACACAGCACTCTTGACTGTGTTCTGTCCCCTTACACATTTTTTTCTTTTTTCATGTGTGGTGTTTCAGTATGTGTTCAGTTGTGCTTTGCCTGATTTCTTTGGACGAGAGGCTATGTACTGTGATCCCCAGCCAGCTGAAGGAAAATAAAGGGGTTCTAGGTTCATCCATCATTCATTCAGTTCTACTTAGGGCTACCATTGGATTTGAATGTTTTTGACAGAAAAACTTAACATGACTTAAAGAAGGTGTATTCTTTTTTTGTTGTTGGGTCTTTATAGCCTTTGTTACTTTTTCCATGATGATTAAGCAGGGTGTTAGTGATTGCTGCATTTGCATGCAGAAGTTGACCTACTGTGGGCAGTGACATCTAAGGCTATTTGGTGAAAAAATGTAGGTCATGGCATGTGGTGGAAATAAAGCTATACTTATTAGTGTGGAAATCCGGTCATCTGCAGTCCTTATTCTGCCTGTTCTACCAAGAAAGAGGTCCTCATGCAAATGAAGTGTATTTTGAGATTTACTGTGGGTTGTTACACACTTTTCTCCAGACATCTTGCTTTAGTTTTGGTTTCATCAATCTGCACATTTACATAAATTTACTGTCTCGGTGTAGTTCATGAAGTTACTAGTTTGAGCTGTACGTGTGGATGCCAGTTTTACACTACATTAAACTTTATGCCTCAAGGGGAGCTTATCAGGTGAACCAGATGAAGTAAAAGGGAGAGGACAGAAGGCTGCTATGGGTGTAAACTTAGGTGAACAGTCACATTCATAAAGAGGGTGTACCTAAAAAGTCTTCTCTTGGAAGTATTAAATGCTTTTTTACAATACTGTTAAGTACAATTAAAACCAGAAGTGATGTCTAACATTATTTCATTGAAGCTTTTTGCAAAGGTTTGTTAGTTTATGGTACAAGAGCAGAGAAATCACAGAGAGCGTGTTTTCGATCAAATTTTGTAATGCAATTTGTTGACATATAGAAATACATTGAAATCCTGCAGGGACCATTGTACTTTTAAAAAAGGAAATAAAGTTTGAATCTTTACGAGGCTTGATTGAAACACAAACCAAAACCCAAACAAACCATTTTAAAAGTAGTTCTGTGCCTTAGACTTGTTAGCACACAATAAAGAACACAAATCTTAAGGAGACGGTGAGTTCAGTTTCCTTCAGTTCTGAGGAAAAAAGCTTTTTTGTCTTCAATTTGTTTTAAGTGGTCACATGTACAGTTGCTTGAAATGCTCTGCTGAGAGTTCCTCAACCAAATTGATGCGTAGCCTGGATTATTCATGATTTCCTAGAGATAACTGGGGGTGGGAAGCAGCTTCTGATTTCATTGTATGTCGAAGGTGGAGATTACTTATGTATTTCTGTAGCTGTTCCAGTATTGGTTTTGGTAGACCTTTATGAATTTTACTCAGCAGTTAGAAAACTTGTGGTGTTTTTCTTTTTCTTTTTCTTTTTTTTTAAAGTGTGTCAAATAACCTTGAACGTTTAAGATTTGAAAACGAGGATTAAATATCCCATAGCCATTCATTTTGTGGTCTGCTGACACTTCCTTGGAAAAGCTAGTGCAAACTGCAGATCAGCAAATTCCCTGCTGTTAAGCTTACAACTTCCCTGGTTTTATAATTACGCACAGCTGATTTTAAAACGAGTTTTCACATGCTCATTGGTGCAGTGCGAAAGCACCTTGCAGGAAGCGTTGGGTTTATCTCCATCGGGCCGTGTAACGAGTCCCTTGCTGCAACATCTCGCCCCTCCCCTAAGCAGCCAGCACACTGAGCAGAGTGGCTCTGCTGGAGTTGCTTCTGTTTTCATGGAGGAGATAGCAGCCCTTGCACTGCAGCAGGTGGAGCTGCCTTGGTGGATCTAACCCTGGGCTCTGGCTGAGAGGATCTGGGTATTACTTTGGGCTGTGAGACAGTTGTCACTTCAAGCTGATGCTAACGTAATTAAATGTAAAGCTGACTCGAAAATTTTAAAAATGGACACAGGATTTTTTCTTTGCTCTTTTTTTAAGATCTGGTTTCTAACGTGAAGCAAATTTTTCCTGAAGGATTCAACCTATTTATATAAAGGCTTATTTTTGAACACTATGGACCTAGATTAAATGTCAAAGACAGGCAGCAAGCAGCGCTTACAGAGGCATTTTTCTGGAATCTCAGTCACGGATCGATTGAAGTGCACAGGGTCTGAAAAAATGTCTCCTAGCATAAAAAACTTGGATTGTTTTTCTCCGATGCTATGCCACTGTAAAGTAGCATGTACCAACAACACAATATCTTTAATGTTTGGATGTAAGGTGGGTCTATAGAAGGACTTTCCTAGAAATGTAAGCTGCATTTAATGAATGATTGCCATTATGTCTAATGCAACTGTACCTTGAATTTCTGATTAAATAGTGTGTATTTTGTTCCATGCCTTACTCTGTTATCGGAGCTCTTGGTGATTGTGACAGAAGTAATGAATTATCATGCCTGCTGCTTAAAGATCCCTTTGAACAACATTTGGAATTTACTGAACACCGCATGTAAAATGTCGTCATTCTTCATTAATCAGCATTAATCATCATGTAATCAGTTTATTGCACTTGACTTTCATTTTCTTCAGCTGTAGAGAATTAAATACACAGGAGACTTGCACTGAGATGCAGGGCTGGAAATGCCTCCTGACATCATATTGATGGAAGCAATTGTTAGTGGCAGGTTTGGGTTTAACAGTACCCTCGGGCATTTAGTCATTTTAGGACTACATCAACTGTTTAGGTTTCAGAGTAATAAAACATGTATAATTTGGTAATCCTGACAATAGTAAACAGAATATGTTGTGTAGTGTCAAAAATGCCTTTTTCAGTAAAATTAACATGAAATCTGAAGGATATGAATAGCACACCAAGTACTGGGAGGCCCCTTTAAAATTAAAGGGATATGTATGTGGAGTTACTTTTGAGACAGAGATTCAGAAATCTTTCTCTCCAAAACTTATTTTGCATATTTGGTGTTTCCAAGTATCAATGTTTATTTTTGACAAAAAAAAATTATATTTTATAAACTGGAAACAGTTGTGCATATACACATATGTACATATGTGCGATGCATTTTTAGATAAATGTATCTCACAAAATGCTGACGTTGAATAAATGTCAACCAGGTTGGGAGGGAGGAGTCTAAATTTTCATGGATCTTTTGATAGTGTGAGTGATTTGTTATGAAACTTAGTTGAATGCTTTATTTCCAGGAGAGAAGAATTTGCCTTGCTTTGAATCTACTTACCTTTCCTGTGTCCAAAGCATTTTTCAATTGAAAATATGGATATATTTATTGATGCAATTTGGAAACTATTTGCTATAAAATTCAGATTTCTTTCCTCCTTTTTGTGAAACTGCACATCCCTTTTTTATGACATTCTCATGTTTAAATAATGAGCTTGGGAAGAAAGCCGTAGAAGGAAAATGACTATTTTGATTTTAATTTTGCCAGGAGAACAGAGATGCTGTTCACTTTAAGACCAAACTAAAAATATCTAGCAAATATCCAGAATCCACTTTAGGCATTTTGTGTCGGATCTGAGCGATGGCGGCATTTTCTACTGGACTGGCACGTCAGCGGCTCTTTTTGTCTGTCTGAATGCATTAAGGACTCCTTACCTTGCCCTAGTTCAGCCAGCCTGGCCCCGGGGGAAGCCTGCCTGGGGGGGCTGGGGGGCAGCTGGAGGTGCAGGAGGAGGGTGGTTCCGCACCTCGTACAGCGCACAGTTGGCAGAATTCTTTATTACTGGTTTTATTCATGTGGTTTTGGCTGTATGCGAGTAGGAAGTGTGTCTTGCAGACTGACAGTTTAGTAAGCGCAATTAATTTGGTAGTGTTGTATTTTAAAGTACCTTAGACTATCTATGCACAGGCTTTAGTTATCTTGAAATGAAAATGTGTATTGCTGTTAATACAGAGTACTCACTCTATACTATCAGCATCCCAAACAAACAGAAGGATTTATGGTTAAATAGTTGTGACCCTCTGGTAGTGCAGAGAGATTTTGCACTAGGCAGGTGTCAGTCTTTCAAGAAAGATTGCAGGGTTGTATCACATTAAAAATAAAATACTCTGAGAAGATAGCCTTTGAATACTGAAAAAGTCAGTATTTAAATGACAGTGTGAAACAGTAGTACAGGATTACCTGTTCAGTCCTTTACATAAAGAAATGATCCCTCTCACACAAGTAATTCTGTGAAATACAATGTTTTCGTTACTGTTTCCTTTACTGTTTTCTGACCACATATGAAAAGAACATTCACAGTCTGACTGTTCCTTCTTTGGTCTCTTTTCCTTGGCATACTGGAAGAGTTGAACTTCTTCACTATTGAGTATTTTTGGTGTTTTTGTTAAATGTTTATGTGTATCTTACATTGTTTGTATTGTTTCTGGATATCCATAACCTAAAGTATTACATAAGTACTTCCATTTAACACTAGATGTGCATTTTGACATATAATGGAACACTGTGACCTAAATAAATATGTTATAAACAGTTTTATTCAAGATACAATGTCAAACTGAAACTGGTCAAGGGGGGTGAAATTGAAATGCCTTACGTTTTTGTCTTAGCTCTAGCTATTAAAAGCAAACTTGGTGCTTTTGAGTAACTGCTTCATTCTCAAAGTACTGAACTTGTGCTTAAAAATCCCAAGATCATAAAACCTGTTCTAATATTTCAAATCATCTAGCTTATTGTATCTTGAGGCCTAAACTGAAAATACTACTGAATGTCCTATCCCATGATAAGTGCAGAAGTTTTGAAAATACAGAACCACATATCTTTTCTTAAATTACTGAAGTTTCTTAGGTCCGCCACAGGCTTTCAGCTTTTCAGTGTGTACTGCTGTTCACCTGCAAAGAGGCTTTATTTGGCTTTCATAGTCTTCCTGGGTTTTACAGACAAAAAATTTGCAAGTTAACTTCAGTTCTGTAATAGGGGAGCATACTTTTTGTCTTGTCTTTCTCTCTTTCTGTATGAAGAGAGCACAATGATTTTTCCTAAACTTTAGCTTTTGGTTTAGCACTTTAACTGGACTATAGGGAAGACTTGTACGTAATGTGTTAGCATCTTAATATACTTACTGTTCATTTTGAATTACATTCATTTTAGCAAGATTATACAAAATTTGGTTGTATTGTTGCTTGTGTTGTTAAGAGTCGTTAGAGCTTGTTTTCTGCTGAGTGGTACCTGGAAGTCAGAGATGTGAAGGTTGTTTGTTTTTTTTGGAAGGAAGGCTGTGGTTATTTAGATTATTCTGTCCATCTGCTTTTGACATACTGCATCCTAGTCCTTTTATGCAGGAGTGGAGGTGTTGAATGTCAAATAGTGTTTCTCAACATCTTCAGTTGCTGGAGTGGTCTTTTGAAGGGTCCTTTCAGATTTAGTTTAACTCTTAAACTGGAGCAGTGACTGAACAAGGACAAGTATTTAAACTTTGAGGGTCAGATGCAAATGGTCTAAAGCCACTTTGTTTTATCATGCTGCTGTTCATACAGCATCAGAGAGGGTCGGGCCCAGTAAGCTTCTATACATTTATTGAATTAGAAAGATTAGACTTACTAAAATCCTCACTTATTCTTAATGTCTTTCAAAGCATGGGTTGGCCTTGTACAGTAAAAATTAAAACTTATCCAGGACAGACTGTATCAGTCAGGCTGCATGCTTTTCTGTGTTTCGTTTGTAGTTTTTGTTGTTTGAAGTGTGCACTAACCTGGGAGTGTATTGCTGTGTGGGTAGGGAGGGTTAAAATCTGGAGGAGAAAGGAAGTGAGTATAAGAAGGTAAACTTCTGAACCTTTTCAATGTTTTGTTTTTTTTAAGCACTCTTTCACTTTTTCTATATTAAAGCTGTTCTAGCACAGAGTTCTATTTTCCTTTTGTGTAGAGAAGATACATTACTGTGCTTTCACATTTGTTTTCACTTAAGACAGTGGGTTAATGTGTATGTCTAATATGAATTGGATTTTGATACACATGCCATTTGGAAGAGAACTGTAGTTACCGCTTTCTTGTGTTTTGTTATTAAATTCTCTGGTAGTTAAGGGCATTCTTGCATAATTGATTTTTTGTCCATGAACATGACATTCTATATGGCTTGAATCTCTGGAATAACAGAGTTGCATAGTGCTGTGGGTATGGGTCACCGTTTTAGGGCATGGGAATATTTAAGTATTCTTTAAATAATTCCTGTTCACTTCTGTTTCAGTAAGGTTTCTCATAAGAATCTTTTAAAAAAATATAAAACCACAACTTAATTGTCTCTAGGAGGTAGATTATGTATGACTCTGAAATATCATCTTTTAAAAATTTAGGTAAGAGATTAGGCAGACTAAAGTGAACCTTTTTTTAGAATGAACTTTCTAAAGATTTTCTCTGCTTTTTCTGTGAACAGGTGATCTATATTGTGAAAAAGTGCTATAAAATGTCCAGAAAATCCTTGTTTGTCCTGTACATTGCTGCAGATACTTTGTTCATCCTTATTTTTGTTCAACTCTGTTACGCCTGGGAATTGAAGTAAGGGGGGTTGTGGGACTAAACAACTGACACGAATAAATTCGCTGTGGTGAATTTGGACCATCTTCTTGTGTCATGTAAACTAGCACTGGTTTATTTAAGTAAATGGATTTTTCAGTATTTTACACCAGTAGATAATTTAGTCTGAAGTGTTTAGTGGCAGTTCAAAATTCTTTGCAGGTGTAATCTAGCCTGAAGAAATCTTGTTAACTATGTTGCATCAGAAGAGAAATATTGTCATTTTGGCACACCTATATACCTGCAACTGAATTCTATGAGGCAATATCTCTGTCAGAAGTATATGTTGAATGTCTAGCACTTGGTTGCTTTGGACTTTATGATTATAAATTATACAGCAGTCCATAAACCTTCTTAAAAAATAGTTAAATTGTTTGTCTAATAGTTAATTGAGTGCTGGGAAACTTCTGAGAGATGTGGCTGAGGCAGTCGGTCTGCAGGTTCAGAGTGGCTTTGCCACACCTGCCTTTTTTGCTTCCCTTTGATCTGTCTTGCCCATTGCTTGGCTGGCCCTTCTCAACTAGGGTCTCCTTAGAGCCTGGATTTGGGAGCAAGATTGGATTCTCCTGCTTGTAAGCAGAGAAATGGTTTTCTGCTAGTGACTAGGAAGGATGTCGGTGCAACTCACACCTGCTTTGTTCCCTGGTATGCCAGCGCTGCTGCATGTCTCATCTTGTGAGCTGCTTTAGGGAATTAAAGAAAACTTAATCTTGCTGGAAGAGGGAGCAAACGTTCTGCTGGATTAGCTTGCTGAGCTTGCTTGCCATCTGAAGTCAGATGTGTACTAGCAGCAAGGGAAAGGGACGTATAGTTGTACAGCTTGGCCAAGAGAGAGTGAATGGGTCCTGCTCCTTTGGCCAGTAGCTGCCCTTTGAGTGAGCTAGGCTGTATTGTAAATGGTATCTTTGGACTCCGATGGAGGTTGAGTTGCATGGGATTGCACTTCATATGTAGCAGCAGAATTAACTTGACATGAAACAGTTGACTGAGTTCTTGTTCAAGGGATGGCAGCTCCTGGGAGAGGAGAGGAACAGGCAGTTTTGAATAGTGGCTGTTTGACCGTGCCGGATCCCTCGAATGCACAACCTCAGTCAAGGTGCATATTATTTCAGAGGTGATGCTCCATAGTAAAGTAATACAAAATGTTTCCACTTATATGGAGAATTAGCTGTTACAAGATACAGTATTTTGCTTTACTTGAAGTACTTTGCTCAAAAGTAATTTCTGCAAAGGGCAAAGATAGCGTAGTACCTTGCCAAATAGGAAGTATTGTAGATACATTTTCAAGCACTTTGTGTCCTTGTCTTCTGTTAGCTCTTTGAAACATTATTCTGTAAGTATTTCAGTTAGTGTATTTTAAACATTAATTCTGGGGGGTGGGTTTGGTAGTTTTAAGTTTGGAAATATTTTGCAGATAATAAAGTCAATCTTGAATATTGCATCAAAATCCAATTAGCAGTTCACATTCAAGATTTTGATTGAAAAGCTTATAGCCCTTGTCAGTGCCTTGTATGGGAGAGGATCCTTTACCACAACAATTCTTTCATTTTTAATCTACATAATGACATACTGATCTACTAGAACTTCAGATGCACTATGTTACTACGAGTACTGATACATTGTAGAATATAAACATACGTTTCTTAGTGAAATCTAGAGCCTGTTTATGCTTAGGCATGTCCAAATACCTGTTTCTAGTAAGTGTGTCTGGTTTCAGGAAAAAATCAAAGTAATTCTATGCTTTGCCTAAAGGTATTGACTGTTCTGTAAATGAAGTTAATTTTGGTTGATCCATGACTTTTTTTTTTTTTTATATAATAAAACTGGAATCCACTTCTAGCTTTCTACAGGGTCTTTCTTGTCTGAGATGATCTGGGAACTTCATCCTCTTTCAGGTCCCATTTTTGTGTATTTCATAGTCAAATTAAAGCTTGAGACTGGGCAGGGACATTTTGGATCACAAGTCTAGCCAAATACCTTCACCAGCGGAGCAGGCTCCTTTAAGCTAGCAGAATTCCTACCTTGTCTGATGTTGCAAGACATTTTCTGTGCTTCTTGAAGCTTTAGTATTTGTTTTCTCCGATTTGTAATGTGAACTTATTTATGCTCTGATAATATTCGCTTGTATTTTTGGTCAACACTGTTGTTTAAATGATAATTCTTTACTGTTTCTGATGGCTTCTCTAGAGAGTTAATGTCAACTCCATTCAGAGTTTTGTTCTGATAAGTTAAAAACAAGTCAGTTTCAAAAGATAGATGAATGGCAGGAGTCTGAGGCTGAGCCATCTAGCATTTCACTGCTGCAGGGGAAGGAAGGAAAAAGAACTTTTATCTTCTGCTAGTAATGAGCTATTAAGTTGGCTTGGTCATCTCATGAAACTTCTCTGTTTAAGTTTTGAAAAATAAGGGCTTTTGAGAAACCATTGCCATTTTTCACAACTATGGGCATTCACCAGCTCTCCCTTGCCATCCAGTTGAGGAGGAGGTATGGAAGTGTTTGGAGGTTGGCTGGTGTAATAATGGAAGTCTTAATGCTCTTTGCTTTCCTCTTTGGAATTATTTCTTCTGCCTTGTGCTTCTCTGTTAATCATTGGTAGAGACAATACACTTGCATTGCTTCTACTTTATGATACTTCAAAAGCATTTTCTCTCAAATAGTCAAAGTTGATCTCATATGGTCTCAACAATGAAGGGCTGAATAGAGTAGGGTGAATAATTTTTTTTTTATTTATTTTATTTTAAAGTACAAAAATCAGAGTTATAACTGCAAAGATCTCTGAATCTCATCGGTTGCTGGCTAAAAAATACTGCACCTTTAGTGTCTGCCTGTATGTGTGCTTGTTGCTGCTGTTTTGGGGTTTGGAGGCAGGGGTGGGGATGGTGTACTGTAGGGCAGGCTGTGACTGGGTACAACGGGCCATGGAAATGTGAAGCTGCAAGTTGTTCCTTCTAAGTAAGGGAGCTTAGCTTGTCTCCCAGAGAACTCTAGTGTTGGCAGAATGATGTAGAACAGGGAAGAGAAGAGCAAACAAATCCTTCCTCTTTCAACATGAGTCAGCTGCCCCATTGAACACTTTTTTTTATTGGCAAAAGTGCAGTATTGCCAAACAATAAGTCTACAGAAGACAGAATAGATGGATGTATAGCTTGCTTCCAAAAGAGAAAGATCCTGTTCTGATTTTCTGCCTCCTTTTGCACTCTGATGTTGATTGAGCTCCTGCCTGAATCGGGGTCAGTAATCCAGTACACATCTAACCCTGCAAAGGAGAAGAAAGGGGGCAATTTTCTCTTCATTTGCGTGCCAGAACCAAAGAATGGAAGGGGATTGTGGTACCTTCCCCCAGGTTTGGGAGACAGGGAAGCGTTAGATATTCCTGTTGTTAGGGGTTTACCTGTCTTATTTGACGTGCCTAGAGACTGTTCTGGAGGATAAGCAAAAAATTAAGTCTGTCTGTAAGACAGGCACAGAGTTGGGTGGGCAGGAAACGAATGGGTTGACCATTACAGGAACTGGTAACTGATGGATCATTTCCAGTACTTTTTGTAGTTTATCCTGCAGACTTTATAACTTCGTAATATTGCAGGACTTTTCTGTGAAGATCATGGATCTTTGTGGTAGTCTGAAATCACACTTTTTGTAACTGTTAAAAGGGTTAGTTATTATGTGCTGTTTATCAGGTGCTGCCTTATAGACAAATGGGTTACTTCCAGTGACCTACTGGATTGCAAGGTATAAATGACTTCAGAAGATGGCTATCTCTGACTTAAACTGTAGTACGTAGGTCTTAGAATTTTGTTAGAAGACGCTTCCGTAGGTTTTTCTATCCTAAATATTTAAATAATAGGAGTGTCTTTTTCCAAGTTTAAAATGATTCCCTGTTTAGAAGGTTTTTCTGTGCTTTTAATGATGTGACATGCTTTCCTTGTAAAATAGTAACAACTCTATTTGTACTCCAGAGTATAGCAGTAGTGTGTGAAAGTAAATGTGGTTATAACATGTGGGGATGTTTCTTACTGACACAGTAAACCCTGCTGGAAAAAAGTTATGGACTTCAGCTGTAGTTTTAACTGTCAATAAAAATGCATGGGCTACCTGGAGTGCCTCAGAACTGGCTGGGACTGCCAAGGTGAAACTGGGGCTGAGGCTTATATTGAAGTGTTTGTCATGTGAGCCCCGGTTAGCTCTGCAGCTGGGAGGTGTGGGATAAGCAGTTAACTCTGCAGTCCACATAACATATGAATACTATATATGCTCCTGACATCATTAATAGCTTTTAGTAGGGTGGATACTGCACAGTGACTAGAATGTATCCCTGGTGGCGAAGTAATAGGTTCTGTTTTTTTAAATTGAATGCAAATTAATAAGACCGAGACTGCATAGTGTCTTGTGTTTTTTTTGAAGACTTGTTGGGGAAGCTTCATCTGTCTAGTAGCAAAACCACATTTTATTGTTTCATAATGAAGTTGGTGGTGAATTGCTATATTGATACCCCAGTATAAAAGCTGAAATTGTAGCTGAGAAAAACACATGTCTTTGGCAGATGGGGAAAAAAGATTTTGAAGACTATAGTTTTCAAAGGCAGAACAAGGTAATAAATCCAGTTGGTACTGAGAGTTTCTGCTAGTAGTGAATAATGTAGTGTTAAAAATGTTGGTAAGAAAAAAAAAAAAAACCTAGTAAAGGGAAAAGTTCTTTGGAAGAGGGTTTGGGGATATGTTACTGTATGCAAATAAGCAAAAGAAAATTAGTTAAATTTGTAGTAGTTCTAGGTGAGACTGAAAAGGCTGGAACACTTTTGGACAGGATCAGTCTTAAACTGGAAATACTAATTAAAACTTTTATATCTAGATTTTATTGCCTTGAAGTCAGCAGGGTCAGAACAATAACTATTTCTGTTTGACCTAGGTTTTCTGGATAAACTTTTCATATTTTTTTGGTGGACTGATCTTTCTCTATAATGGTTTCTTTCAGAAATACCGCTACCAGGATGAAGATACACCTCCACAGGAGCACAGCTCTCCACACATTACCAGTGAGGTCACGGGTCCAGAGCTGGTTCATGTATCGGAGAAGAATCTGTCACAGATTGAGAATGTCCATGGATTTGTTTCCCATTCTCATATTTCACCAGTAAAGGTAAGCATTTTTAAAGTTATAGTAAGAATGAACTGTGCTGATGTACTCCTCAGGGATATAATTTTGTGGGGGAAAAAAATGCATGAGATAAACCCACTTCTGTTATTTCATCTAACTGCTCATTTCTAAAATTCATTTTGTAGACGTTAAGGCATTGACTTAGTTCCACATGGTCTGACTAAATATGTGTGGTGGTAAAGTTCCTAGATAACAAATGTAGGTAATTTAAGGTCCCAGGTGTAGTTTTGAGGGGCACTATAGTTACTGCTTCAGTTATGTTTTGGGTTTTCTATCAGGATCCTTTAGAATCGATTCTGAGTGTGTTTCTAGTGAGTATTTTAATTGGGGACCTATGTGGAAACATAATAAGCCAAATGTAATGTATGTCTCTGGAGTTTCTCCGGATAAAGCACCATTATTCTCAAGACAGGTCCAGTAACTTCAAGACAGATTTAAAACTTTAGAGGAAAAACTGAGTGTGAGGTTGTGGAGGGGTTTGTAGCAGGCAGGTTTTATTTACTGGGTTAGTAGGGAGATATAGCTTAATAATTTTCTGAATAGCATAAGATTTTAGTGTGCCAGACTAAATGCTATTTTCTGTAACACCTCGGAATCTTTATTACTTATTTTGAGGAAAAAGTGGAGAAGTTATTTTATACTGGTGAGTATTTGGGCTTTAGAATGATCTTACATTGTGATTGGCAGTGTATTGTAACAAGTCACACTATATTTTAAGAAAAAAGTTGTTTTGAAACTAGTTATATTCTCAGGGTTTTTTAATGAAGAAAAATGTTGAACATATCAGCTCCTTATAATTGATTTGTAAGGATTCTATAGAGTAAGCAACTGTAGTGAATGTGTTTGTGTTCCAGATTTTAAAGATTTTTTTTTTTTAAATGTGTATGTTGGCGTTGAGCACAGTTATTTATTTCTACCTAAACTCCACAATGAACTCTAGCTCCTGTTTCCATAGTCTTCAGGAGCTGGACAAGCTGAATTCTTTTGAGCCTTAATGAATAACCTTTTCGAAGCAGGCTATATTAAACTCTGGAGAGCCTTCTAAGAGTAGTAATATGACAAACCTTTCATTTTGAGAATGACTGGAACCTCAGTCTTCTGTTGCTTATGAAGGTAGACACACAGTAACAAATCTTCACATGTCTAATTATATGAACTTCTTGATATTCAGAAAATAATACAATACATTTTGTGTGTCACCATTAGAAATAAAAAAAAAATCCTCTGCCTCTGGGGATGTAAGGTCAACTCTTGTTTGTTCACAAGCTTTTCCTAATTCATAGCGCAGTTAGTCTTGCATTTCAGAAAAAAGGCCAAGAGGCAAAGTGTAAAACTATCTGTAACAAGTGATCAAGTAGAATGTGTTTCAGAATCCAGAAACTCATAGAAATAAAAAATAAAATTCTGGAATGGCTGCATGAGACTGAAGATTTGTTTCTTGGAACCGACTAGGCGTTACTTCATTGTACTTGAGACTGTTCGAAGGGCTGTCATTACCTTGGTTTCCTCCTGGCTGCCTGGATCTAAGGGAAACCCAACTACTCAGAATAGTTCCTGTGTTTGACTTTGTTTCAGATTATTTTTGCAAATAGCCAACTACAGGAATATAGAAGTGAGCATTTGGTATTGGCAACATTAACGTTCCATGGAAGATGACTTAATTTCTTACTTTCTACAGGAGCGTGAGTGATCTCTACCTTACAGAGATCCTACCAGGCAGTCTCCACAAAGAACTGAGGCTTGTGTTTGGAGGGTTTTATGGGAACCTTAATTGCCTGTTTTAATTGAGTTTTGTCTAACTACTGTAACTTTCTGTAAAGATACTGATGTAAAACTCTTCTGAGTTTTACAGGAATAGATATGAATGATTATACACTGCCTTCTTCTGCTCAGGTATGATCTAAGCTGAAAATATTTTAGTTTTCTTGATGTGTTGAATATACAATTCTGCTGCACTGTTCTGGAAGAAAGAAACCATGTTTCATTTAAACTGTTGTGGAAATAGAGATAAGTAGCGTGTAGGTATAATTACAAAATATGGTGAGGCCTTTTCAAAATACTGTATATCTTAGGTCTCTGAGGAGGTTTACTATTGTCTTTCTCAACTTGTAAGTGCTGGGAAATGGCCACTTGATGGGAAAGAATGTGTGTAAGGAGTATCATCGTGCAACTCATTACCATATATTCGGTTATTTTCAGGTGACTATTAATTTCAAACCATTGTATGGTAGAACATTTGAAACTTCTGAGCTTTGTTCATCTGACAGGTGGTCAGTTGTTTACCAGCATTTTGTGGAACTTTGAGTTCTGATGTGAAGTTGGGTGCTGGCTTGCTTCTCTCCTGAAGAAATTAACTTCTTTGCATAAATTATTTACAATCACAGTCTGAGGCCTTGAGGTATTTGGAGTGAGGGGTGCATCCATAGTTTCATAGGTCCTGAGTGTCTTTATGGGACCTTTTAGCGTAAAATGCCTCTGAGATCACAAAATTTCTTTTCAGTCAGGAGGTAGTTTGCTAAAGTTACTGGAATAAATGCTGTTAAAATTTGGTCTTGAGTATGTCAGGAAAAGAAAGGTTGCTAAATGTATTGTTAGCATAGCAGGTCCTCTCTTCTTTTGGCCTGATGATCTGCAAGACATTCATTGTTTTGGCATAGCTCATGCTGAAGATCAATTTGGCAACAGCAGCTCTGAGTTAAGAGCACTTTGTGTAATTTATTTGGTAGGTTGGCTTGACGCACTGTGTAGCAAGACCAGGGCTTGGCTAATATACAATATCTTGATTAGCTGTTCAGTAGTACATTTGCTTAAGGAAACTAAATGTAATAGATGTTGTTGTGTTTATTACACTAATAAAATATTAATATAAGATTTAAAAAAATATAAATATTAAATACACTTAAAATTGCAAAGACAGAGTTGTTAGTTTGAAGAACAAATGTAGGCAGTGGTTTTATCATCATGTGAGGGGAGTAGAATCAGATTTTGAGGAATATCTTCTATAGCAAGCCCTCTGCAGTCTAGAGCAATAATATAGAACATGAGTAGAAGATAGTGAAGAAGTGAGATGCCTAATTTTAACTAGTTTACATTTTTTTTCCTCAAGAAGAGCTTTCAAATTTTCTAGGACTTGAAGCAGCTTTTGCAATTTGCTTGAACAGACGGATGGTGTTCAAAGAGCAGCTTTCCATGACTGAAAGAACAAATGTGTATCCCAAATTTTTAGAGGATGAGCATGTGACTCCTACTTAGCAAATATTCCACATTAAGTACTGTAGTAACTCAAGGTGCTTTTACCTTTTTGACAGAGAGGTGGGCTACCTCAGATTCAGGTTGAGTTAAGCTATTGCGTGTTTGCAATTAGCATGAAATAACTGATACTAGCTGTACTGATAAGTTTAAATGTGAGACAGGGATGACAGGTTTTTTTTTTGTTAGGGTGAAGTCCTTCAGTTTAAGAAGAAACATATACTTTATATGTCTTGAGTGTCAAGGATGCAAACTTGACCCAGGACGTTTCGTGTCCGCTGTTCTCTATTTAATATTGTGTGAAGTGGAACTCTAAAATTCTGTAAAACAGCTTCCCCCCCCCCCCCAGTGTTTCATGGTAGAGAATCATGACGAGATAGTGAAAATGGTCAGACTTCAAACCCTTGACAAATATTCTGTCCCAAACATTTGAAAGAATATTTTCAAGGAGGTAAGCAGATAGTACCAGAATTTCTTCAGTGTGAGGCTTCCAGGTTTCCCATAGAAACTTGTGATTACAACGCAAGGTTCCTCGAGTTATGAAATAAGGTGAGATCAAGTTGAATTGCCTTTGATGCAATTGAAGAAATACGTTGCTACCAAGGTTGTCCACTAGATGGTGATGCTACAGAAGGATTTATTTCAATTACAAAACTGAATTTACTTTCCCTATCATACCTTCAGATTGACATTTTTTGATTTAACATTTGTTTTTATTAAATAGCTCCAACCAAGTGAAACCTGTTATAGATATAATACCAAACAAGTTTTTAAACGTTGGAGTGGAAGTTGGAGTTTTCTACCAAGGAAAAAAGCTTAGAGGAATAGATTATTAAAAGACTTTAAAATAATGGGTCATGATATTGTAAGACAAAAAATAATCTATCCTAAATCACAATACTTCCCTTTCATACACAGATTATTTTAAATGACAAACATCTTATTTATAGCTCCATATTTATGATGTAACATGGCAATTCAGTATTTAGGTGTAGATCCTGACTACAGTTGTATATATTTCTGTATTATGTTTGTGTAGTGTATGTGGGTATTTGGGCCTTTTATTTCACTGGTAATACAGAAGTTCCAAGAAAACATACGCTAATTTGTAAACTACTAAATAGATCTTGTGCCAGAAAGATACACCATGACTAGTGGGATAATTGTTACTCTTTATCCAGCTCTGTAAGAAATTCTTAGTATTACAGTATTCACCACAGTTTCACTGTATCCACAATTCCCATTCAAAATTTGCACATCGCTGTTCTTAGACAGTTGTTCAAGTATTTGATAAGTTTAAAAATGGTGCTGTGATGTGACTGCCTGCAGCAGCAGGAAGCTATAATTACTGATTCAGAAAAGTCTCTTCAGTTCTTTTTTCTTTAACCAAATCTCTTTTGCTGTTTTCTCTGGAGACTTTCACCATAATACCAGTCTTCAAAGGGTGTGAGGAAAAATGCTTGCAACTTGGTTTCTTTCTTACACACATAGCAGACATTGACAGCTGAACATAAATGTTTTTGCTGGAACATTATACTTTATTGGTCTAGTAAGGTATCTAAAATTGGTTATGCATGCTATAAGTAAAATTTTAATTACTAACTGAATAGCACAGCCATAAGAAACTAAAGGTGTTCTACTGGCTGAGTATCTTTAGAATAGCTTTGTGCAATCATCAGTGAAGTAGCAGAGCCATCCAGGAATAATGAGTAATGGGGGTGGGGTGGGCAGGGAAGTACGTTAATCTTTTAACTTCTGGTTACATCATTATAGTCTCTTGCACATATTTCATGCAACACAGTTTGGCTACTGTACCGTTACCATGGGTTAATAGAAATTACCATCTTTGTACAAGTGATGCTGGGAAAAGACAATACTGAGCAGATCAGGCAGCAGTGATTGATTGGCCTTTTTCATTGCTGGCTGCCTGTTTGATCTCACACAAAGACCTGTCATTCCAGCTGAGTGCTGTTATGTTTTGCTAGAATACTTGAGCTTCAGATAATGCAGTAAAAATCCCTACTTCTCTATACGAAAGATAGTTTTAAAAAATCATAGAATCATTTAGGTTGGAAAAGACCTTTGAGATCATAGACTCTGACTGTTAACCAACCGAGGGCTGACAAGTCCATCACTACATCATGTCCCCAAGCACTGCATATGCATGATTTTTAAAGGCCTCCAGGGATGGTGATTCCACCACTGCCCTGGGCAGCCTGCTGCAATGCTTGACCACCCTTTCAGTGAAGAAGTTTTTCCTTATGTCCAACCTAAACCTCCCCTGGCATAACTTGAAGCTGTTTCATCTTGCCCTGTCATTTGTTATCTGGGAGAAGAGACCAACCCCCACCTGCCTACAGCCTCCTGTCAGAGAGTTGCAGAGGGCAATATGGTCCCCTCTGAGTCTCCTCCTCTCCCCACTAAACAACCCCAGTTCCCTCAGCCGCTCCCCAGCAGACTTGTGCTCCAGCCCCTTCCCCATCCCTGCTGCCCGTCTCTGGACACGCTCCAGCCCCTCTACGTCCCTCCTGCAGCGAGGGGCCCAGAACTGAACCCAGGATTCGAGGTGCGGCCTCACCAGTGCTGAGTGCAGGGGGACAGTCACTGCCCTGGTCCCGCTGGCCACACTGTTTCGGATACAAGCCAGGATGCTGTTGGCCTCCTTGGCCACCTGGGCACACTGCTGGCTCATGCCCAGCCAGCTGTCACCCAGCACCCCGGGCCCTTTCCCACCAGGCACTTCCCAGCCGCTCTGCCCCAGCCTGTAGCGCTGTGTGGGGCTGGTGTGACCCCAGCGCAGGACCTGGCACTGAGCTGTGTTGGACCTCATACAGTTGGCCTCAGCCCATGGATCCAGCCTGCCCTGCAGCAGATGAACATCCACCCCCACCCCTCCACTCCTCCAACTTGGTGTCATCAGATATCAGTCTAGGTATCAGTGGTCAGAGGCAGAGGGCAGCTACTGTACAATGAAAGATGGACCTGTTTGACGACTCGGTTTGGGGAAGAGCTGAGTCAGGAGATTTCAATAAAGTTAGTCAGTAAGGTTGAGTCACTAAAACTGTAAAAATGACTAGGGAATGGTTATCTCAAAAATACAAGTTTATATTTGGAAATACAGATTAGCAGGTAATAGTTGTCTTATAGTCCCTAAACACAGATATCTACAGCCAGCCTCTGACTTTAGAACAATCTTTCAGCTGCTGACAGTCTTTTTGTTTCTGGCTACACCAGTAAGGGTATTACAGCATACATTGCTTGTCTCTTCTGCCCTTTTTCTTGAACTGGAAGCAGACGCCTTTATTTAACTCATTCTCGTTAATCTGTATGGGAAATAACTGCTATGTAAATATACACACGTGCTTCCTTTAATGCAGGACAATGTTCTTTCCCTGTGAACCCAAATCTTGTGCTGATAAGCTTAGTAGGTTCCCTTCTTTTTATCTCCGGGTGTGCCTTCCCTGTAGTGCCCTCTGTTCCCATGAGTGCTTGATATCTTTTAAAAGATATCTTTTAAAGCTTGGTGAGCTTCTGTTAAAATAGACTTCTGTGTTCATTGGGAGAGTTTTTCTGCTCTCAGGAGGAACTGTTGGCCTTTATGACTTCAACTATGTGTGTTCAAGGCTAGCCAACAGTCAAAGTAATTGTAACTCTTATTTGTCCTAGTATGTTTTCTTGCTTCTGTTATTTCTTGAGAGTTGCTCCTGTCTGAGCAGGTAGGTTAGATTACTCTCAAGGTGAAGATGCTCTTTGCATTTAGAAATTAAAGATAGGTTGACATATAATTTGCAAGATTGGTTATGAATTTGAGAAAGTTGCACTCTGTTACCTTTTCTAAATGGAGACCTTTCTAAAGCTTTATGACAGCTTCAGCAGGAAGACAGTACTTCTGGAGTTAGGAACATACCTAGAATATCCTCAGTGTGGATCTCCTCAACAAATTCTTGTCAACAGAGACAAGAAAGAAAAACTGTAACAGATGGACCATGGATTAATCCAAACATTAGAAGAACCTAAGATACAGTAATCAACATCAAGTCGTCTTAATAACTGTTTATACTCTTTCTCCTGTGATTTCTTGTGAGCTCTCAGTGCGTTTGGGCTCATTTTGATGAGTGAAGAAAGCCTAAAGACACTTGCATTAAACACAGGATGTTTTTATCAGTCTGGCATGCCAAAAAGATGGGCAGGAGATTCATGAACAGGGTATGGAAGACCAGGCAGTTTAATCTGCACAGATTGGTAGGTTGTCTGAGGTGTAGTATGAATAATAATGCAATTATATTTTATGCTCAATATTTAAACTAAAAAGTATCATTACAGAAAATTGTGTTGAGGTGTTTACTTTTAAGGTAGTTTCAGCAGTAAAATACCTACTTTTATTGACTGTGTAAATCACACTTGATCAAGGGCTATCCTTTCAATCTTGTCTCAACTAAAAGCTAAGATAGGCTTTCTAACTTAGCAGAAAGGGTTAACAGTTCCTTTTTCCACAGTATCCAGTTTGACTGCTGTACTCCTGTGCTTAGAGTATTGCATGTACTTGTTAATGAGACTTACATTTGTTGTATGCCTGTAGAAATTTATTTAACATAGAATTCTGAAAAGTGTAAAAAGTGAACGTGAATTTGTATATACATTTTCAGTGGTATTTTCTGTTCCCCTACCTGGATGGTTAAAGTTGTATAGTCTATATTTGAGTGTTCAAACTGAGTTTCTGCACATTTCTTTTGTGTGTGTGCGTGTTTGGTTTTTTTTGTAAAAACCTTACTGATACTGAAAAAACTAAGTCCTGATGTTGTTTTAGCTGGTTCTTGAATTTTCTCTCTCAAGTATATCAGTTTATTCCTTTAGGGTCTGTGCTTATTTTAGCCAATGTTCTGTTCAGCAGGATGGTAACAAGACCAAAACAAGATACTTTCCAAATGCTTCAGAGGTTTTGTTGTTATTGTTTAAAAGGGTGATTGAGATAGCACTGCTCTGTGCATATACAATTTTTGTTGCTGTGCATTTTCAGTTTAAAGGTGTGCATGCTGCTTATAAAGGTATGTCTAGGAAAACTTTATCTTTGAGATTAAATATGGCATTATATCATGTTCTAACTGTTCCAGCAAGCTAGTAAGAATTGGCTCAGGTACAAAGTCAGAGGAACTTTATTCCAAGTATTCGATGTGAATTATTAAACGCAGTAACCACTGTCTTTACTGTTATCTTCTTAATTGGCAATAGAACAAGTGATGTTACTCTGCATATGCTAAAAATGCAGATGTGTCTTCTGTTAAGCTGTAGAAAGGTATGTGCACTCACTTACAAATCTTAATTGTGCTATTTTGTGTGTGTTGCCTTTTTTTTTTTTTTCTTTCCCTTTTAATCTGCAAATTTTCAATTCTTGCCTTACAGTAAGTAGGGGCTGTTTTTGTTTTGCTCTGGTGTCTGGTTTTGGTGTCTGGTTTTGGGTGGGTTTTTTTGTGATGGTAATTTTTTTAAATTTTATACTCAGTTCAATATACAGAATATAAAAAAGGGATGACAGAAGCTCTCAGCTCCCTTTAGGACTTTCTGAGATTTTCTGGTGAGCCACCCTGTTCTGCTTTCTGACTCTAGAGGCAGTCATTCACAGATGCAATTTCAGCTACCACCTCTGTGTTGATGATTCTGAGGTTGTCTCCTTTCTCTGGATACTTCTTTTTCTGTACAAATAGCACTTTCTGTGCTTTCTACTTGTAAGTGTTTGACCCTCTCTTGAAATGTTCTTTGACCAAAACAAGTGCTGGTTTTTACTCCCATCCTTTGTTTTTTCAACTGTATAAGCAGCAGTTCTAGTCTGGACTCCTTCGCATTATCCTGATGTTGTACCATCTGTAGAGTTATGCCATGCCTTTATCTTCAGGTTGCTTTGTAACTTGTAAAAATCAGGATTTGTCTCATCACCACAGTACAGGCTCCTTCCACAAATAACTGCATCTCTATCTTCTTAGGCATCGGCAGATCTTGCTCAATATCATTAAGATCCATATGGAGTGTAGGTGACACAGATTGCTGTCTTGTATCACCAGCATTATTGCATAACCTCTTCCTGAAGTACTTTGCTGGATTTCTGTCTCCAGTGAAATTAAATCATCGTAGCTTCACTTGCAGGATTATTTTTTGTGTGTGTGTGTGTGTGTGTGTGTGTGTGTGTCCGTCCATATGAGCCTTTCTTGAAATGCTGATCTCTAAAGTCTCTTTGTCAGTGATGCCACAGTTGATTGTTAGCTGGGTGGGAATCATCCTTGAAAGAAACTGCCTCAAAACACAGCAAACCTGTCTCATCTTCAGACAGACTGATACAACAGCAAAACATATAGGTACTTGGTTCCTTGTTTGTCTGTGGATTGTGGTGTTTCTTTTCAGAATTCTAAACAGTATCCTCCCATGTGACTCTTGGTTTGGAGCCTGTGGAGACAGATATACACATACACATATATAAAAAGAATTCTTAAGGAAGCTTTTTTGCAAGTTATGCTAATGTTCTTGTACTCTTCAAATCTTTTAAAAATGCACAGTAGCATCAAAATTCAAGGCCATATGTAGAAAAACGTAAAAAAATATTTTCACTTTGACTCTTTATAAAAAAAGACTCAGAATTCAAAGCCTGTAATTTGTAGTTTGTTCCAAACATCTTCAGTCATAGCCGGGGAAAAATAAATTTCTCCAGTAATAAATACATAGAAATTTTGCAGATTAGGTGTTTTCTTTGAGTCTGGAAAAAGGGCTCAGGCAGGGCTGCAATCTTCCTGTGAAAAGAATTCACACTGTAAAAAGCTTGTCCGTTTACAGGATTCATTGCATCTGCTATGTCCCAGGCATTTCTTTACCTCAGTTATCTGTCTTATGAACATAGCTTTGAGGACACTGCACAAGTCAGACCATGTTTCATATGAATTACACTAATAAGCCATTGTATTTTCTGAATATTAATAAAGTCTGAGAGATGTACTTGGAATATTTGTATGTGATATGTTACTGAGCTGTACTAGTGACTAAAGTAAATGGTGCATTGATCTTATTACCACAGCTTTCAATTAATGTACTTATTATTTCTGCTTGTAATGTAAGCTGTCAGGAAAAAATTGTTACACGGGATAGGATAGCTGTCGGTAAGGATTTGTTTAGCAGAAGAGTATATTCCACCAAAAGAAAGTATACGGGGGAATTTGGTAATCCCCACTAAAATGCACGTTATGAGTCAGTGGATTTGTAGAATCATGTTGCTGTAAGTTGTGGCAGTGTTGTGATGAACAAAGGCAGAAAAGTTCCTTATATGGAGAGTCGTCTTCTTTTTGAAGATGTTTGCCCTGTTACGATTATGACTGTTAGAGCATTTGGTATAGAAATATACCACAAACAGATTTAATAACTTTGTCCTGGATTTCTGGAGGCAAGCATGTACTGAAAGCCTTGGCACTTAACTGATTTCGTAAGTAAACTCTTTGTGAGCTGGGGGATATTTTTAAGAATAGTTGGCTATCAAAATTTGAATGATGAGTTCTTTAAGGTAGCTTGAATGCTGTATAATCTTTCAGATAAATACTGTATGAATTCTTTTTTACTGTGAAGTAAGCAGAGAAAATGCGTACATGTAGCAGTAATATTTTACTTTGATTTCCAATGCAAATCACAAATGTTACTGAAAATTCATTAGTGCATAATAAATATTTTTCATTTTTTGCCAGTTCTTGTACTTTTGAGAAGTAATGTTGGGTCACAAATGTGTGTGTATATATATTCGTATTATGCTTATAGTAGTCACAGAATTTTGGAAATGGGTGTTATGATAATGATACATTAATCATAGATTAAGAATAAGTGTTGACTTCCAGTGTTTAATTTTAGTATCTCTAATCTTCTTGCTGATTTAAAAAAACCCACAGCAAAACAACCCCACTAGGCATCCATTGATAAGCAACACAAAATGACTGTTTTGTGGCACTATGATTTGTTCCCTCTGTAGCCATTTTATGCACTAAGGAGTAGAAAAGAAGAAGAAACCAGCAAACAGTTTGTTCTTGAATGTTTTTTTCTCAACATGGTGTTAAGGTGTTTTTGCTCTGTGGAGCGCTTTCAGAAAGACAGGACCAGTGAATAAGTGCAGTTATGCTGCATGCTCCCTGTTTTGTTCGGTTCAGGTTTATAATTTATGCGAGCAAGGAAGTGAAAAGATGCTATTGGATCTTACTACAGGCAGTGATTGAAACTTGGTTATTTTTGATCCATGCTTTCTCCACCCAGTAGCTGCTGTTACCATCCACCACCATCCTCATAGCTGTGAATTTGTAACATTGTACTGTACCTGCTACCCAGTTTCTTTTAGATGTCTGTTGTCAGCTAGGAAGAGAAAACAGGCTCTTGATCCTGTGGGTTCTGAAAAAGGAAAAATAAGAAAAACATTTGGCTGCTTTTTTTTTTTTTAAAAAAAAAATTGCTCAAGATCATGCTCATCATTGTAATCACAGGTAGAGAAGGGATGTAGGGGATGGAAAAGCTTGGAAGAAAAATAGCATCAGCTATCAAGAATTTTGTTTTCCTGGTTTGTAAATGATGCTGCTGTAATTCTATCTGCATTTTTTTTTTTTTTTTTCCCCTGCTCATTCACCACTCAGCAGCTGGTAGGGGAAGTAAGACTGCCTGGCAACCACCTGCAGAGCTGCAGAGATGAATTACATTTTCGGAAATAACACACTCCTCTATTCTCGCGCCAATCGAGGCAACACTAGCTCAAGCCACAGTTCTGTAGGCCCAAAGCACAAGCAGTGGGCAAAGAAAGGCTCAACAGATGAGTTACGGAATGAGCCTTCCCGATGGCAGCAGATAGTTGCATTTTTCACTCGGAGACATGGTTTCATTGACTGCATTTCTGTTGCTGCCAGCTCCACCCAGGTAATATGTCACTTGTTGAAATTGTTGTGTCTGCATGTTTTCTGGTTACTTGCTAGTCAGAAATAGCAATTATTTATATATGCATGCTTTCATATAATCTCTGATTTATGAATGGTGTTTTCTGTCTGCTTTCATTTTCATATTTTACAGACCTCTGTAAAATTTAGCCTTAAAGCATGAAAATGAAAACACTAAATGAGGTCTGATTTTTATTTCAGTTATTTTGCAAGTGATGAGCCACATTTAAATATGAGATATTCTAATGGAATTGTGAAATACTGAAAAATGTAGCTTGCATTCTATTTCCTAGCTCTGGAGGGGAATAACATAGTTAAGAAATACCAGTTCCATAGCTGCAGTAAGATGACAAGTCAAATAAAGACAATATATTTCCTGGTTAAGGAATTTTATTTAAAGGATGAAATAATTTAAATTTTTAATTAAATGTAGAGCAACGTATTCTAATCTGTATCAGTATCCTGGGTTTTTTGGCTGCTAATAATCTATAAACAATGCCTTCTTACATAAAGAATACATATTTAATAATGCAGTCTGTGAGAAAGACATTGACATTTTTCTTGACGTAAGAATGACAGTTATCAACCTCACTGTCAATCTAGGTGATGGTTTTGTTAATCATCATTGAAAGTCAGGTAAAAGGAGGTGAGCCAGATTTTAAGTGTGTGGATTTGGGGTGAGTTCTTAAGGCTGATATTGAGAGAAGTTAAAACTTATTTTAGTTAGCAAATGTTATACCTTTGGATAATATGATAAAGATCGATCTTTGATCGATGGAACAGTGCTGAGATGTCAGCATTACTTAAAAATGTAAGATTAGGTTTGTTTTGCTTGCTGTCAATGTAAATTCAGTTTTAGTTGCAATGTCATTTAACCTGAAGTAGTACAAAAACTTGTAAGAAAAGGAACGATCTGTTACCCTGAGACACTATTATTAACATAATTTGTATCTGTTGGTAATTGTTTCAAAGGTGATAAAGTGGCACTTCCTCTGAAATCTGCTTATTGTTACCTGTTTTTTGCTGCTGAATTTGGAATAAACAACAAATAGGAGATCTTAGGGGGGGGGTTTCACTTCCCTGTTGAAAACGTACCTGGATGTTGAAGAGGGATCCTGTCGATTTTGTAAAGGGGTCATTATACAGCTCTAAGTGATGCATTAGGTAGGCATAATAGCTTTTAAGTACTGTTGTTTGGGGTTTTTTTTCAGTCAAAAGATACATTGTTAAAGTTTTGAATAAATAGTATGGTTACTCTTGTTTGTTTAATGCTTGAACAAGAAATGGTGGAATGCTTGAAACTTGCGAACGTTGCTGGTAAATAGAATACCAGATAGCCTCTGCTTTGAGTGTGGGCTGGACTGGATAAAGATCCTGAAGATCCCTTCAAACCAAAGCTGTGATTCTGTGAATATCCCAGTGTTTGTTCTGTTTTTCTGCTATGAAAAAGATAGCATCTCTCTGTGAAAGCCTGCCAGTTTTTTTTTTTTCATAAGTCTGACAGTTCTTCTGTTAAAAGGAACTGCTTATACATGTTGATGGCCAGGAGGGAAAAAAACATAAAATATTTTGAAGTGGTTGTAAAAAAACTTAATGAGCATATTCAGAAGTAATGCGCTGAAAACATTAGAGCTTGTTGAAGCCTCTTTCTCTGAAAAGGTGTTGTACTACCCTCATACCTTATCCACCCATTGCAGCTGTTCTAGCCTCAGGGAGGGAAGAAGACATTTGGAGATTGCTCATTGTGGTGCAATTTTGTTTTTCAGTTCTTTTCGGGTTTTATTCTACATTTCAGTATTCTGAAAATTCTTGACAACTTTTATTTGTTCATTTGAGATACATCCCCATCACTTGAATATATTTCTGAATGAAACATTTACAGAGTCCAAATAAATAATGGGATGTACTTCTCTAATCTTGTCTGTTGAAATTCTGCTTGTGATGTCGGGCTTTATATAGTCTGATTGTTCTGACATAATGATTTATAACATACACAAAATGTTAACAGATACAAAAATTTAACTGTCCCTTTATTTGCTTGGCTTTCTTGGATGGGGTAGGATGGCATGGACTGAGGGTGCTTGTTTAGTTCCCTCTATTATCAGTGGAAGAAAAAATGACTGCTGGAGGTTGGGCTGCATGCCCCTGTCTTTCTCTGGGGCTTGCAACAGGCCTTCTCCCTAGCAAGGTGGTAAGAGACTTTTGCTGAAGAAGGGGCTTCAGATTTTGGGGTAGGGTATTTTTTTAGTAGGCGGGTCTTGTACCTTAAAGAAGCAAAGTAGTTGGTGATGGATACTGTAGCACTGTTTCTTGCTGTAGTTATGGCTAGGTTTAATCCCAGAAGAATGCATGTGTGCGTAAACACATAGTGGCATGGAGGACTAGTCTGGAGTGAAAAGCTACTGTAAAAAGTCACAGCACCCTGAAGGCTACCAATTCATTTTCAAATGTTAAAGGTGCCTAATTTACTAGTATTGCCACTTTTTAATGTTATTAGAAGATTCAAATCACCCACTTCTTGTAGGAAAAAGGCAGTGGTGGAAACGGATGATGTGAACAGATATGAAGAAACACTACAGTGGTCATTCTGATCCTGTTTGTGTCCTGCCCAAGCCAAGGTCTCCAGAGTGCTTTGCATGGAACTTGAGGTGGTTGTAGTGATTTGTAGACTTTGCATTACTTTAGTAACAGGGAGTTTAGTGGTCAGGTGTTGCAGTCTGTCCATAAAGCAATAGTACTTCCCACTGGGTTAATATCTGTCCATTTGCAGTGGTGAACTGCTGTGGAGGTAGCAGTGCCTTCTTGGTCTGCTAACCACACTGGTCTCCTTTGAGTCTAGGGATGCTGATTTAACATACTCAGGCACTTGAGGCCATTTTTGTTTCTTCCTTCTGCATTCGTTCTGCTATGAGCGGTCAGTTGTTCCTCAGTAACTGAGAAGTAACTGGAAGAATTAGGGAATTTGATTAGAAGCTGGTCTTTCAATTTTTATCAGCAAATTTATTAGTTTCCTCAAAAAACCCCACATCTGTGGCATAAAATGGAAGATAAGGATAAAAATAAACATACAGCAAATTGCTGTCACAAGGGTGAGTAACTAAGCCATGACCTTAATAAATACATGGTTATGCAAATGAAAAATACTGGGTAATTTGAAGTGCTGTCCTAACAAGAGATATACATATTGCATCAACAAAGGTGACTGTTCAGGGCAGTTCTTTGCCCCAAAGCCTTTCTGTAGTGAGAAGCACTTCTTCCCAACAGTGGGTACAGCTGTCATGCTTCAGAGTGCATTGTAGCAGCAGCAGCAGCAAAACATTGTAGCAGTGTAACCAAATACAAAGTATTTGGCCCATGTTCTGCTACAAAATTCAGAAACTCATTTCTCTGGAACTCGTATGGCATTAGACCGGTTCTAACAGCAATGCGTTTAGGCTATTCTTAGCATGTAACACAGTATAATATGCTTCCGGCATTTGATACTGAAAAATTGTTTAGCTCTTTGAATATGCTGTGCCAATTTATACTTCTGGTTTTTAGGACATGTTCTAGGAAAGGGGGAGAAAAAAGAGGGAGGGAGTCAGAAAACCCTTCCTAATTCCATGTATTAATTTTAAACACTTTAAATTTTAGAGCCTGTCAAATCCTGTGAGTTGTTTGAGCCCAGTGATTTCTTGTCTTCGTATCTCTTTTTAAGATCTTGATAATAGTTTTACTGTTTGTCACTGCTCCTAGAATATTGCTTTCAAGTTCATTAGCATTTATCAAATGCTATATGTAATCAGACAACATAGAGGTGTTGTAAGGTGCATTTAAAAGAATATTATTAAAAAAACCCTAGGTCTCTACCCTAACTCCTTTTTTATTTTACTACTTACGGTTCAGAAATTGCAAAAGTGGCTTTCTTACAGTGATATTTACCATCCTTCTTATAATTTTAGTATATTTAAATATATTTTTTGACATACAGATCAGAACAACAAGGCACATCCTAAAAATACGTGAGATGAGGAAAAGATAAAATAGTTCTGATACAGTATGTGGAGGTTTAATTAAACAAGCAGAAGTTGGAAAGAAAAAAAGGGCGGTGGTGGTGGAGGTTCCAAATCTGGAACTTGCAGCAGGAAAATCCTGCAGCTAAAAGTTCAGATGATTTGATAGCATTTTAACTCTTAAATATCTTGGGCATATCAGAATCTGTTGCAGGGGGTGGTAAGTTTCATGAGCAGTATTAAACTGCAGTGTGCATGTGTGACTGTTCTAGCATCGCCTCAAGTTTACCAGT
Source organism: Falco rusticolus (assembly GCF_015220075.1). Taxonomy (NCBI): domain Eukaryota; kingdom Metazoa; phylum Chordata; class Aves; order Falconiformes; family Falconidae; genus Falco; species Falco rusticolus. The sequence goes on along the minus strand of NC_051199.1, from coordinate 15,658,989 downwards.
GAAACTAGGACTTCATTATGCCAGTCACTGCATAACGTGAAGTTTTTTACTCAGGGAATTTGTTTTATTCAATACATTTTTTGGATTTAAAGAGGAGATACAGTAGAGAAGAAAGGAGTTACAGGAGTAACTGTAGGGAAGTTTAATAGAATACATGGAAGAACTGTTGTCATTGTTAGATTTTTAATGCAGACATTTCCCCGAGTTAAAAATTTAATTTGCCTGGAAATTGCTGCTGCTAATATGAACACATAAGAAAGCAGCTTTGATTTGCTTTAGATGATCTTAACTATAAGAAAGGACCTTCTGAAATGCAGACATGGATTTTATTGTACTAAGTTTCCTTTTTTCTCTTTTATTTTTAGGTATGTAGTATCACGCAGTTTTAATGTTAGGAATTTATTTTGCAAATTTTAATTATCCCACTGGTTGCATTTTCCATAAGAGGGCATTATGGCAGAGGTAAAAATGGGATGAATTTTTTTTGGTAAAAGGAATGCATTAAAATGTGTTCTGATCAGTAGACTGAGAAATAGGAAATTCTTGACAGTTTAAACTCCAGCATTAAGGGACTGTCTCTGGAACCTTTGGTTCATTCTGTAAACACTTTCTAACTGTGTACAGTGGAGATGGAACCTTCCCAAGACTGTGAAGTTTGCTTGACATTTTAAAAAGTGATATGCAGTTTTAAAAACATAATCGGATCAATAAATCTTAAGAATATATATCATGAATCATGTAATGTCAGGTAGATTGTGTTAGCATCGTGCTGGTCCCCTGCTGTAGCCAATTATCTCTCCTCTCACGAAGTCAATCAGTAGGCCTGTAGTGTAATGAGGTTGTGCTGCTTCCTTCCCAAACCCAATCGTGGGACCGTAATGTTGGCATGTGATGGTGTTACTTCAGTTAATCACTTGCAGCGTGGCAGTGATGATAAGAACTGAACTGGTGCTCCAGCTACCTGGAGGCACTGCTTGCTGCCAGAGAGTTTTAGGTTCCACTTTCTCTCCCCTATTCTTTCACAGCAGTTCTGTCTCACTCAGAGCTCACAACAGAATTTCTTCATGTATTTGTTCCATTGTATCTCCAGAAAATTACTTTTTTTCCAGAGGGAGTCAGAAATCTGGTAAGCAAAGGAGAAGGGGACACAGAATGTTTTGCTTTTGGGGTACTACTGCTACTGCAGGGGCTTTCTGTCTACACTGCCCAAGGCTCTGAACCTTCAGGCATGCAGGCACTGGATACCCTCTTAATCCTTTGTCTTCAACTGGTAACTCAGGTGGACTAACAGGGTCTTGCTGTATAAAGCCACGTGCATGGAAGCCTGTGAAAGAGGTAGGACTCTTTAGGTCTGTTATATAATTTTGCTAATTTATTTTATATTGTGATAATTGCCTTCTCAGTTGAGGCTCATATTGATTGACAAACGGTTTTGAAAGTCAAATACAGGCCAGTCTGTCTTTCACCAGCTGTCAGCTTACTAAACAGCTCTAGGACAGCTCCTGTGGTATGGCATTTCTGTTTTGCTGCCAAAGCTACTGTGTATTTCAGTTAGTCATTTACTTAATAATTGTATTGACAGAGTTGCTGAATCTAAAGTGAACACCATCTTCTTCCTGTTCCTCTATTTTGGTCTGCAGCATCAAGAGCACTCTCAATTATGATTAAGAGTGTGCAGGATGTTTCTTTTAGTTTGAAGAAGCTAATGCAACAAAAACGTCTTAGATGTTTTTAGACAACATGACTTTGTCTTTTAGAATGATCTGCATCTGTGTTTGACAGCTGACATGATATCGTGTTGTGCAACTTAAGAGACTTTTAGTTATACCCAGCTTAGAGTCTTGGTAAACTTCATGTCCACAGCCTTTCTGGGATTTACAGTAATTGAAGGAGAGAAATTGTTGTCTTGTTAAACCAGATAAATTGAAATCTTTATGCGCACACTAGCTATGCAGTCTCTCTTGAGAAGAAATAGAACCTCTGTGGGGGCCAGTGCTTTCCCCTGTACTCCAAAGCAGAGGAGGTACTTCAATTTGTGTTTTTGAATAACAATTAATTACTAAAATTTTTAACAGGTAGGCTCTTGAGCTCCTCTGCTTTGTTTCCTCCTCTTTGTTTCCTTCTTACTTGTTTTTTTTCTTTACTGTGATAAGTAATTTGTATTTCTCTGTTCCTTCCCTATCCTCATCTGAGTTTCATAGTGATTTTTTTTTTTACTGTCACATAATATCACTAGTGATTCCTATTTCATATATATTATTCTACCATCTCTTGAGACCCATTCTCTTTATTCTATTGGTACATTTTGAGACCTACATAGTGCAGTGTATTGTTGTTGCTTACATGTTGCCACTGAGCCAGCCTTCCGAGTATTTTAGTGCATGGGAGCAAGCATGCATTTCGGAGCTGTTGTAAAATGCCAGATGTGTGTATCTGTAGATTCGTTTATAAAAGATGTCTTTGCGAGGCATGAACTCTTTTTGACCAGGCCTGCCTGTTTGGGCTATGCACACTTATGCCATCTCAGGGGCATGACAGTCTGAGTGAAAAATGTATCTTTCACTATTCTCCCTGGGAGTGAGTTCAAGCTAATGTTTGACATGGTAGTGTTTGCTGAACTTCAAGCACAAGCATATTGTGAAGCATTTCCAGTACAGTTCATGTTTTGTATTACTTTGGCAGATCCATAAAAGATGAAAATGTCAGGAAAACATCCGCCTCTTCATCTGATGCATCTTGTGCAATTAAAATGAAGTACCTCATCCCTGTTTATTAGTGTAACCGCATCATTCACACTTTGCTTATCATGTAATGGCTGTGTAACAGATGGGTCCCAGTGGATGCTTTCTTCCCTTGAGGAAGGATATTTCCTTTAATGCTATTTCTAATGTGCCTTCCTGAATTTAATTCAAGTGATGATTGCATAGTTCTGTAATACGATTTCAGGAATGCTTAAAGGTTTCTCCAGTTAGACGACAGGAGTAATCCTTCTGATCAGTTGGGACTATTCCTGCAACAGATGCTTTGCTAACTAAGTGCAGTAATGAAATTCTAGCAGGTATAAGTCTAAAAGGGCACCATAGTTGCAATGCTGGTCTCAGGGACATAAACAACAACAACAATAGTATCAAATACATAGTGAACTTTGAGAAGGGTATATGCGCCTTGTCAGGTGTCATGTTCATGTTAAGCCAGCACACTCAGCCCCTCCATTTTCTTCGTTACAAAACAGACAGGAGCATTCCTGCTTCACATTAAAGACTAGTAACCTTGGGTCATCTGTCAGGAAAGCTCAGAAAACTGTAATACAGAGGCCAAATTCAGTACTGAGACTGACTTGTTAATACTACCACTGCCTGCTGAGTCTTCCCTGAATCCTGAATATACCTTTTGAGGAGCAGACTTTTCTGGTTTTGCCCAAAGTAGCATTAGCAACAGTCATTTCTATACCATTCAAAATTAATTAGGTCAGTATTCTCTGTGAAAGTAGTCAGTCGTGACCAAAAATTAAAAAGTTGTTTACTTTTTGATATACTTGGAAAGTTGGAGTATCTTTTAAACTACAGCTTTGTTTACTTGGCATCATCACTGGCCACTTCAAGCAGTCACCTCTAGCTACCAGCTTGAGTTTATTGCAGGAACTGCTTGAACAGCAAGCCCAGTGGTGCTTCCTGACTCTCCTCAGCTGCATACATTCCCTGTACCTCATTCATGTTTTACAAATGTGTTACCTACTGGAAGCTGCTGCTAGAGTAGATGTTAAGTTGTTAAAGTTATGTTCTAACCTCCACTTGACCAAGATGGCTGGTTCTTATCTTCTGCTGTGTAGAAGCCACCTGTTCCACACTGACAGGCATAGTAACACATTTTTGTTTGGGGAGGTGGGGTAGGAAGAGGTACTTGTTTTGGTGGACTGTGATAGGTCCTTCCCCCCCCCCCCCCCCCCCCCCCAGGTCATCTCGTGTCATGACCATGTGGTTGTTTTATCCCCTGAAAAACTTGTGTCCAAATCCCAAAAGGAATCCCAAAGCTTGTACAGTTCTGTCACTTGCTTTTTTGAAAGACTTAAGGCTTCCTTCCACGTACCAGGTTTTTGTGCACACATACACATACAAGGCTCAGTCAGTATCAAAAAAGCACTCTGAAGGACTGCAATGTAAAGCAAGGATTCCTTTCTGTGTCTGTCTTTGATAATTCAGAAAAATCTTTGCTACCAACCAAAGCACTACTGGACATGTTTTCCAGTTTGGTATTCCTCAGGGTGTCTCTGTGCTGTTTATTGCTATGCCATGTGACTTCAGTTGTCAGTATTGAATTTCATCTCGCTGCCTGTAACCCACTTCTCTAATATATCAGGCTTGCTCTACAGCTTGTTTCTGTTGTGCATTTACTGCTCTTCATAATTTTTTTGTTTTTAGCTGCACATTAGGATATAGTTGAGCTGATGTGTTCTCCAGACAGATAACAGACATTTATGACTAATTTTGTCTCTCTTCTAAGCTGATCTTGGTATTTATGAATTTTCAGTCTTTTGTTCCATTAAACTGTTTCCAATGCATATTCTAGTTCCTTGCAACAGTTTGTTTTGTGTAAAGATACATCTAAGCAATGATTGAAATAAAACCAGATCACCTTCTCCATATTTTTCATAGAAATGATGAAAGGTCCAGGAGACAATAGTTCAAATTTTACCAGGACACTGCTAAAATAGAAATGCTTATTCATTTTTTTAAATGTTTTTATAATTGGCGTAAGAATTTTTAAGTTACTATTGTTTTTTAAACTGTGTGGAAGTTAGTATTATTGTTATTGGAGACTAGTGTCTATGTAATTGTGTTGTTCTTCTAATATGACTTTAGGTATTTTACGGGAGGCAGGTATAGTGCAGGATTTTTCTTTGACCATGGAATCTTCAATTTTTTCCCACTGTTTTATGTGGTATTTGCTGGAAACTGCCATACCATGGGAATGTTATGGAGCAGTCTTCTAGCCTCTCTTCCTTTATTCTCTTTATCAGCGCTGCCTCACAGTGTGTATATTTGCTTATTTAAAATCCTTTTGGCGAGACCAATGCCTGTAGAAGTTAGTCGAGCAGCCCCTATTATGTGCCTCCCAGGTAATAGTGTTTGGTTTTCGTAACAGAGTAGAGAGCAAAGATTTCTTGTGCTTGTAGTGTACAGTTGTACTTCAAAGCAAATTTGATTTAGTAAGTAAATTTTAGTTGTTTTTCATAGATAACTAACTGTATATGACTACATAGTGTGATGTAGCAGGTGGGAAGGGAGTCAGCTTTCCCTTTGGAGAAGGAGAGAGAAGGAATTCTGGATTCTGTCTGTAATATGTACAGTCTCTGGTCTGAAATCCTGGCCTGAAAAGAGATCCTGATAAACTGGGAGTGTTCAGAAACAGGATTATACCTGTAGGCTGTGTTCAGGAAGACCTGCTTTAAAATGAGAAATTTAAGAAGCTCTGTTTAGTTCATCCAGAGGGAAGTCAGGAGATGATTTAGTCACAGACTATAAATATATAGGGGTAGATTTTGGAAACCAGAAAGCCTGTTTATTTAGTAGAAAAACGCATCTGTTTTCCAAGTCACACAACTGAAGCTAAACAAATGTAGATAGAAAACTTAATTCTAAAGAGTGATATTAATATAATAAGCATTTTAAAAGCATAGTGGGACATGATGTGATTGCCAAACCAGGGTAATAAATTAGTATTTCCTATGTAAGAAGCAGAATGACAAATACAATTTGTACTTGAAAATGTCAAAATACATCACAGAATCTGTGATTCAATATATGATATAATGACTTTAAATTGCTATTTGGAAGCTGTAAACTGCTGCAAAACAGTTTATATTTTTTTGAAAACCCTTTTATTACATCTCTTTACTACTGCTTTTAATTTTTTATTTTTACTCTAATTTTTGTTACTTTTTAAAAAAGATTAACAGTGTGGGGGAAAATTCTGTGTACAGCTTTTTAGAATTTGAGCACGTTAAGCCTCATTACAGAGCAGCACTTCAGTAGTTAGATGCTAAATCAAAGTAGTATGTAAATTGACTGCTGATCAAGATGGTGATAATACAGACCTAAGACTATATTCCCAGATAAGTGTGGAACGCTAAAGTAGATACCTGCCTATCTCCAAGCGAAAAACCAGCTAGGGCTGGCCCACTTTTGAGGTTGGAGTAGTTCCTATGACTGAGTTTACTGTATTAAATATGAGTCAGGTGCCAATAGAAGAGAATTTAAATTAATGTGTTGAGGCACAGGTGATCAAAAGGAGATGACATTTATTTAGAATTTCTTAAGGAACCTGTGTTTAATATGGCTGAACTGGCAGTGATGTGTGTGACTTTATTTTGTTTGAACTCTCTGGGTATTCCTGGAATAAAAATGGGAAGGGTGTGTGTTTGTGTGAAGAGAAATATTATGCCCTTTCTAAAAAGCGCTAAGCTGTACTCTGAGACTACAGCTGAGCAGGCTTGACTGACTTATTGTATAAACTTTGAGAAATTCTTTATTATTAAAAAAGAATTAAGAGATGGATAAGCAGATATTTTGAAGATAAGTCAGCTTGTCTTTGTAAGGGGAAAATAAGGACTAGCAGATTTGCCAGGCTTCTTTGAAAAGAGGGAACATGTAGATAAAATTCTGTGTGGGAACACGTGGTCATCAGGTCATTATAATTACAAAAGTATTTGAAAATAATGTTTCTTGGATCAAGGGCTGTTAAAATGAATGGTGCCTTGAGATACAGGGGGAAGGATGTTTTGTAGATCTTTGAATTGATTAAAACAGGTCCATTCAACTTGGACTGGATTCCCATAAGGTTGTGTTTGTGAATGATTGGGGTGGGAAGGAGAAGCTATGAGGTGGAGTCATAGGACTGATTTTAATTTTTTAAAAATTATTTCTATTTTCAGGTTAGCTAGACTGGCTACAGAGAATAGCAGATTAAAGTGAATGGGCAGGAAAAGAGCTGGCGACATTCATTGTACAGTAGTGAGTAAGCAACAGGCTTAGAAGGTTAATTCCATGTGTGTACATATAGTGATAGGTTACAAATGAAGTATTTCTATTCCAGAAAGAGACTTCGGAATTGTCACTGATCGTTCTCCGAAAATGTCACCTTAGTGCTCTGCAATAGTGAAAAAAGGGTAAATGAAATGTCAGGTATTACTAAAGAAGTAGTAGAGAGGAACACAGAACATGACACTGAGTATATTTCTTGTGTATCTGTATTTTGAATTTTCTGTGGGGTTCTGTTTGCCTTGTCTTAGAAAGGATATAGCATAAGTAACAAGGAAAAGAGTAGTGAAGTGTTAAAAAGAATCTAGTTATCTATAGGGACAGTTAATTTAAAAATAACACAATAAAAACCCTGAGGGAGAATATGATAAAGACTTAGAAAAAATGAAATTAGACAGGTTCTTAAATAGAAATGATTCAATAGTTCTCTAATTTTAAATGTGTCACAGCTGTCCTGTAAAACTTCTGCTAAAATTGTGAAAGTCACTGTCACAATGCTCTGGAGAAGAGAAGGTTCAAAAAGAGAATGATGTCTAAAAGGAGTTACATGGATTTGCAAAGGGCAGGTGGCTGTTACAGACAGTGGTTCAGGAAGACCTTGAGTGTCAGATTCAGAGATGGTTTTCTGGAAGAATTACTGGGCGTATGTCTAACTCCTACTGGCCGACTGTCAGTTTTTGCTATTAGTAAGACTCTTGACCAGTGGTGCCTTTCCTCTCATCTAGTATGGCAGTTTTTACTGTTTGTGTGGAGTGCATTTTTTTAATGGAGAGGGACATGAACTATCAGAATAACTTATTTGTGTCTCTAGTGCATTGTGTCATTTGATGTTTCTGAACAAATTACACTAGGAAAAAAAACCTGGATAAATTTTTAGAGGATGTTCTAAAGCTTGGCAGTAAGGTGAGTTAAATGCGGGGAACTGCATCTCGGTTTCTGGCCTTTGTGTGTCACTCAGCCGTCAAGATCATTTGACCTAGAAATCTGCAAGTCTCCTAAGAATGCTATTTGATAGATTCATCCCCTGAGTGATGCATCAGTCATGAGATGATCAGAGTGGCAGGAATTAGTCTTGAAATGTATCTGAGAGGACTACTTGGTCAGCTTGGTTTCAGGGAATGTGATTAAGGAAACAAGTAACAGGTGAATTCTACTTTGTCCTTAAACATGTCTAAATTGGAAACATTTCATTGTGTCTTCCTATGCCGCCTTCTAAGTACAGTAGATATGTAATTGGGAGGTGGCAGGAGTGCTGGCATGTTGGTTTTTGTCTGGTGTTTTTATACCATACGTCATTACTTGTAGCTAATTTCTTGCAGTGCAGGAGTTGGAAAATGTATTTGATAGCTGCTAATTTGGGTTTGACCTTCAGTAACCAGCATAAAGGACACATTTTGTTTTCTGGTTCTTAAAATTTAAAACAATGAAGTAGTTATCTATTTATAGCATTACCACTTAATATTTTGTTTTTACATATCCATTAGTCCACTTTCTTCTTTCATAGTTTTCAGTGTTAATTTTTTTTTTCACCCCTGTTTCTTTATCTGCTCACTTTTACCGAAGTTGTGCTTCTCAAGTTTTATCGATGTTCGTCGTTCAAGTTCAGCAACCGTAATCAGATGAAGTAGAATGTACTGTAAAATACCATTTCCTACTGATGTTTTTGCTTGCTGGAAAAGAAAAACTGCAAAAGAAAAATATTAGGATGTCCGTCAAGCTGGTCCCCTGCTTCCAGCAGCAGCCAGAGCAGAGGGTTAGGGGAGAGTATAAACCCAGGAGAAAGAGGAATGATGTTTCCTCTGAGGGTTTTCAGAGCTTTCTGCCTGTTCCTGTGTAGGGACTCCAAGAGCTGGGGGTGACTTACGTGTTTAATAACCGTGAGTCCATGAGTTTTCATGGACTTGGCCAGCCTTCTTGTGGTGGCAAGGATTCAACAGTGAAAGAACAGCTTCTGCTTGTTTGCAGCCTAGTGAGTGAGTTGAGGAGGGTCAGGGTTATGGGAGCTGTTCTTGCATTCTGTTCGAAGATTTTTTTTTTTTTTTTTAATGCAAAACAGTGCTGGAAACAGAATTCAGGTAGTTTTTTAAGGAAATAGCCTTTACTTGAACTGAAGAGTCAGAGTAGTCTATTGTGATGGTGTTGGCCCTATTTTGTTTTAGTTCATTTCTGCCTGAAGGTAGACAGGGGCTGGGCCAGGGCTGTGGGGCAGTCTGTGTGAGAAGGTGGTGGGACACTGGCCTGGGAAGTGGAAACTTGAACCTCATACATCAAAGTCAGCCTGAAACCCAGAACTTCACCCATAGCCTGACCACTGTTATAAAAGTGTTGGCTGAAAGTGCATTTAGGCCTCTTGTTGTTCTGAGAATGTAAGAAAGAAGGAAGCGGCTTTTGAATAATTGTGGTAGGGCCATAAATAAATGCAGGCTGTGACCTCACTTCTTTTTTCCTTTGAACTGTTTAATATCCAAATATTTTATTGATGTTTTCTCAATGTTTAAGGGCTTGAATCATTATTAGAATTGTGTTTTTTAGTATAGCTGGCGTTAGATAGTGATTATGTAAAATAAAACTGCAAGATTCTTGAATTAGCTTGTAGTCTTGAGGGTCTGATTAATCCTGTTTTGTTTTTCCTGCATTGTAAATTCAGAAGTCAGAACCCTTGTCTTACTTCTTCCTATGATTTTATTTTTGTAGTGAAGAATTTAAATATTTGTATCCTAAAGACTTCAAACATTTTATTGTAGATTAGGCGTTTTAATTATCTAAACTAAATGGAAACTGGCAAAAATGATTGTGTAAACTAGTATCCTGTCACAGTTAGACCAAAAAAAATTAATGGGATTGAAGTCATAATTTAAGAAAAGGTTACATTGTTTCATATATTTTATAAAGTATTCTGAAAAACTTAAGCTACTTCCTGTAATATTTATCGCTACCCACTTCTTTCGGGTCAGTATAGGTAATGATCTTTTATCCAAAGTAAGTGAGGTGAGGATGTGCCGCACAAAATACGGCTGCTGGACGTTTTGGACAGCATGTTACCAACACAAAATGTTGGCTTTCTGACATCCCAGGTCTTTACTGCCACTGATACGGAATGGCAGATCTTGCATGTTAGAGCTGACTTCTGCAGAGCCATGTGGTTGTCACTGCAGAGTCTTCTTCCCAGATGCGTTTTACCACCCGATCTTAGGGCTGAACCTCATCCTCTGGCCCCTCTGTCTTTGTCCTGAGCAGGGGAGTCCTCACGGAAACTGCAGGGAACTTTTGAAATGACTTCTGCACTCAGTTTGGGTACATGAGGGCTTAGCTCCATTTCGGTTCCAGTTTTAGCTGACTTGCCCTAGTTCTGGTTCATGAGACAGGCTGCTTTGTATGGAGTGCCACAGGACTTGGTTTTCCTGCTCCGCTTGAGAGGTTAAGCACCTTCTGTGCTGGGTGCGGGTGCACCGTAGCTGTGTTTGTCCAGCATTGATCATAAACTGATCAAATCTAACTTGTGTTTCTCTGGTGCAATTAAGCTGAAATCCAGGTAAAATGCCTATGGATGATTATGGACAAAAAGTCAGTTTATCTGTAAACCTTGTTTTTGAAAACACACTGGTTTTAGTCAACACTGTAAACTTAAAAAGTATATATAAATGTTTGTCTTCCCATTGCGAGGTTGCATAAGGCTCTATTCTTTCCTAAGCTATACTGAGAAGTGCCAGAATCTTTAGGAATTTTTGTCAAACAGCATTGTAAGAAAAAAATAATTCTTTATTTACTTGTGGAGTGAAAGTTTGCTCAAGTAATGCTAGGCATTAAATCTGTTAAAACTTCCGTAGTATTTTAATTTGCTGAAGACAATGAACATTTGACACTACGGAAGAGATGCCTACTTTGCTGAAATGTTGCAGGGCTCCTATGACTCATTCTAGAGCCTGGATGTGTTGTATAATGGTACTTATTTTGAGATTGTGTTATAACTCCATGTTGTCATGGAAGCAAGTCTGAGGAACTTCCAGTGTTTCCATGGTATAAGAATGAATAAAATCAGATGAGGTACCTAGCTAGTAATTGCATGGTAAAGATTTTAGCCTTAGCTCTGAGCAATGAGAAGGCAAAGCATCTGGATAGCAATATAAAGCTATCAAAACAGTAGTGAAAGTAATATTATATGTTTGGGAAGAATTCAGCATGTGTAAAGATAAAATGCCAATGCCACTTATGTGTATGAAGCCTTTTGTCAATGAAGTATGGAGTGGCTTTAGTATAAAGCCACTGTATGTGTAAAGAAAGTCATGAATTTTCCAAAATCTTGTAACATGTCCTGGAAAAGCTAATGGATTTTAATTAATGGGTTGTTATAAATGTTTTTTCTTGTCTTTTTTTGTTTTTTTTTTTGTTTGCTTGCTGTTCATTAATGTGTGAGGAAAATGACTTTCTGCTCATACTCAAATGCTTCAGGGCAAACTTGTTCATTTTTATAAAGAGATTTTTTGACAGATAATAACAGATTGTTCACAGAATAATACAATTGCCAATAATAACTACTTGTCTTAGAATTGGAAGCTCTAGCTTCAATTCACTAACTTTGTTCAGATCACTTTGTTACTCGTTGTTTTAAGACTGTACCTTAAGTACTTTGAGGGTGCTATAAGTAGGTGAACCTGAATGTTTCTTAGCCTGAAGAAAAAACAGATTATGCTTTAGATAAGATGATACACCTGCCTCACTCCCATATTTTATGAAACTTTTTTTATAGATTGACTCGAAAACCTCAACCAAAAAATTTTGGAGGTAGAGAGTAGTGCTGTAGCTTTGAGAGTTAACTGATGCATTTCTAGTATTGAGAGAGATCATTTTGTAGTATCAAAGATAGATAGATGTAGGACATCTTTGCTATTTGCATGAATTAAAAAGAACAAAGTAAGTGTGCTGTCTCAGAGGGTTTAATTATTCCCTGAATAGTTTACAAATGATGGAAAATTATGTATTTGAGAGCTTACATGAAGTGTCATATCTATTAAAGCAGGTAAACACTATCCAAGCTTTATTATTGTATTTTGATTTAGTGGTGTTCTCAGCAGTGAGCAGTGTCTGTCATGTCTCGGTTTTCTATTACAGCATTCACTTTCTACTGTGAGTGTCAAAACCTAAATATTGACACCCTACAGCTGACATTATTTTTCTATAATAAAGTCTTAGAACACATTTTCTCTTTGGCTGCTGTCTTTCTGATGTTGCAAACTGACATCAGTTTCTTTGTGGACTATTTAGCATTATAATGAAAGCTACTGTTCTTAAGGCTGATGTTATTTAAACGGAGCTTTCTAGGCCTTGCTTTAAGTTGCAAATTAAATGCTTTAAATTCATTCTCAATAGCACTTATGAACCTAAATGAGGAGCCTTGTCTGTTTTGAGCTTAGAGTGCCAGGTTGCTGGGTGAATACAGATGACTAACCTGCTGCATAGGGCTCAGTGCTAGACATTAGTTTAGTATTAAAAAAACAAAAGTCACCAATTACCTTTATTAAAACCAGGATTAACTTTGTGTACGTCTTGTATATTATGGATTTGGAATATGACTGAGATTCAATCATTTAAGCAGCCCCTGAGAGATTTGGCAGGAGAAATTAATTAGAGCTAAGTAAATCTGAATACTAGACATAAGTGGACAGTGATGGTCTCCTTTGCGTGAAACTTTCTGTGATGTTAAGTCTGTACGGGTCTGTTTTTAGATCCGAACAGAGAGGACAGGTTGGGTGCTGGAAATGTTGTTCTGTTGAGACTATTCATATTTGAATGAGATTCTTAGCACCTGAATGTTTTACTAACCAAACAGCTACTAGGTACTGTGTGAGAGTACTGGTGACAGTTCTGTGGTTCCAAGTTCCTCGTTTCTGCTTTATGAGTGTCCATTTATCTTATATACAAAACTTTACTTTTGCTACAGAGTAGAACTTTATCTCACAAATGGCTGGGCAGGTCTGTCCTATATTATTACTTAGAGTTATAGCATTCCTTTTTTTTAAAATTGTCTCACTAAAAAATAGTTTACTAGGCCTCAGCAAGTAAGAGTGTTTCTGTCACTGCCTTTGCTACTTTACTTCTGCTTGGGTAATCATGGTGTAAATTGTTCCTCGCTGAGTTGTTTTTGTAGATGAAGATTACAATGAAGAGTTGACAGTGAATTAATTGCATATTTGTCTTAAAATCAGTTCAGGTCATCATCACAGTCTGTGATTATACTGATATTCTGGCTGTCACTGTTTTTCCCCTTCAAAGCTATTTATTTAAGTTCAGAGTTTTAAGTTCATTTGAGTTCATTCTAAAATGCTGTGGGGTTTGAGGAAGAAACTAGGTTAGAGGATCAATTTGTTGACTGAGTTAAAAACAAAACAAAACCACCAACAAACAACCAGATAACCCCTACAGTTTGGACATAGCTAGCATGCTAGCTGTGTGTCTTCACGAAAATAGAGTACTTGCATAGATGAGACTTTCAAGAGCAGGAGACATGGGTTACTCTGAAAAAAGTGAGATCTAAAGTAAAGTCACAGGCTTTCACACTAGTCCCTTCAATCTGCAAGGGCTGGGTGAGAAACATTTTCCTTCCTGGGATCCAGAAAAACTTTCCTATTTTTCTTACAGTTTTTACATGTACTGATGTTACAGCTCCAAGATAGTTCGCCAGTCCTCAAAATTTCTTAGTAAAACTGTAGGTACTAAGCTACCCATCTTCATGTAGACATACCCTGACAAGCTTCAGACTCAGCTACTTTGTTTCTGTGCTTTCTGTTCAAACTCTCCTTGGAGAGACCTGGATAGCATCTGAGTGGAGATCTAGGTATTTTTATTCCTTCATCTTTGGGAGACCATGGGAATTTTTTTTGATCCATCATTGCAATGAACAGGGAGAGAGCCCTTAAAGGGGTAGGAGGGTTAGAAATCCAAAAGTTCTGAAGCCAAAAGTTCTTCCTGCTCAGATCAGTGCAGAATGGTAGGCAGGCTTAATTGTAACCACCCATTTATTGAGGTCATCATAATTACGCTTCTCGTTTACCCTAGCCAGTCTCTTTTAAGGTTTTGTTTGCGGTAAATCAGTTTACTGTTGGAAAATAATATAGAGTATGCTGACTTGGATAGGACAATCTGCGCCCTCTCCTCCCCCCCCCCCCCCCCCCCCCCCCCCCCAGTATATGTGATAGAAACATTGTGGTAACATTTGTAAGCATGAGTGCTTAGAAAGCTGAAAAAGTTCATGTATTTTAAATAATTTGGTTTTTAGCCACTGTCTATGAAATAGTCAGATATTATGTCCATATCAAAACTGGAGAGTTACTCTACTGACATGTTGAGCGAGTAGACATGTGAGTTTGAGTTCATTGGGTGTGAAGCACATCTTTAAAGGAAAGTAATGGTGTGCTGATAAGAGAGAACCTTCTCACATGAAAAAGCAAAACTTACAGAGAGGGAAAATCTTGAGTCGTACTTGTATTCTTGATATTCTCTTTTTTGGTGGTTTTGCTTCCCATCCTCTGTATTCGGCATATTTTAACCTCTGGATTAGCTCATCACCAGTGGCAGTACTCATGCCTGGGTAGAGCTGGGTCTTCTATCTTTGCAGTTCTCAAAATTCAGAAATGTGCAGCATATTAGCATGTCCGATTGTGTTATGCGCTGTTTTGATATATGAATGTTGTTTGGGATTTCAAGTCAATACTGACTGCTTTTGTTCAGATAGTTCTGTACTCCCCCCCCCCCCCCCCCCCCTTGCAAAACTTGGTAAATTTTTATTTGATTTCTGTAAAACTTTGTTCTGGTGGTGTACTTGCGGTATGGTTTTTTTCCAGCTGCCTTTGATGCTATATTTTGTTTAAAGTCCTGGAGAAATACACTCAGGAAAAATGCGCATGTCTTAAATTTCTTGCTTAACAACTCAAGTCACAGACGTTGTGGTACTAAGGACCAGCCCAGGCCACAGGATGGACTTAAGGAGGAATATGGCAGAGATGTGTGTCGGTGTCTATGCCAGCTGTATGCTCAGATTTAGATGCTCTGGGCAGCATACGGCTAACACGGATTATGAATTAGGATGGCTGGCTGTTGTGCTTTTATTCTTACCACAACTGGACTCACCAAACAGCCTATAAATCCCCAAAGGTATGGTTAGATGATTATTGACTTGTGATTTTGAGGAAGATGGATGCAAAATTCTTAAAAAAAAAAAAAGACTTCACAAGTGAGACATCCTGTGGCATTCCAGGATGTTCAGTGAAAATATAGAAAAACTACACTGTCAGACCTTAAGTTAGTTATCTCTCGAAAGAAAATGTGTCTTTTACATTCAGCTTTGTCACTAGGTATTGAATCAAAATTGTTTCTTATTACTGTTAAAATTTTATTCACTTTGGAAGATATTTCCTACTTTCAAGAAGAGGTAATGAATATGGGCTTGTTTTCATCAGTCAAGTCATATTAGCAGAAGTTACTGATTTTGTGGTATCTGCTTGAAGGCGAAGGAAAGGGTTAAGTACAGAATTATTTTGGGAGGATTCTCCCAGCTGAATTGCTTTTTGAAGTAATGAAAGTTGGTTATTGAAGCTTTGAGAAAGACCTTTGCAGTAGACATTGCTGGTCAAATATTAGTACTATTTGCCCTTTCCACAGGTATTGTTGTTACCCAGCTATTGAGTAGGCATTAGAGAATGTGCAAAGAAAACAATTCTTGAAGAAATACTACTTGTGAAAGATTACTGGCACTTCAACAGATTGCTGCAAAGTGTGCACTGTACATTTGATGTGGTAATTTAAAAGAATGAAATATTGATGATTCAGCTTTGTGTTAGCAACTAATTGTTCAGATTTGATATGTAATACAAAAACACAACCCAATCCTGAACCCCGTCTGGTTATGAAAAATGACTTAGCACTTGATATTAGAGTAGTTCATGATAGTAATTAATACAGTCTGCAGAGAACACTTGCAGGTTCAGCCTTTCTGCAGTCAAAAGATGATCTGCCAAACCTGTGCAGCTTTAGTTACATAATTGCTTTTTCTTGCTTTGAATTATGCATATGTCCCACTGCTTCACCAGAGCTTTTTTTTTCTTCTGCCAGTGTGACTGCAAGGCATGCTCTGCCTTACCTCACATGTGTGAATATAATTGAGCAAAATGATCTTTGTGACTATCAAATATCTGATTAATCTCTTTTAATAGCATTCTTCTTGCCTTCTCTATTTTTTCCTTTTTTTTTCCTGTTTCAATTTTGTTTATACCATGACTGTTTTAGATAAGCCTTACTGCACTTTGATTATATATTCCTTTCCTCCTCTTCCCGTGTGTTTTTACCAACATGCTACATTCACTTTTCATACTTGCATAACACTAGATTTCAATGCGGCCAAAGCTTGTTTTTACTGGAGAAAGCCGTGGCACACTGTGCAGCCCTGGACGCGTTGGGCATTCTGCCTGTACCTCTTGTTCCTTGGCTGTGTTTTGGTGTTTGGACTGTTGCTCTTGGAACTACAAGTGCTTTCAAGTTGGTTTTTTTTCTTTTAATTATTGATAACTTATTGATACCATCTCAGAGACCAAAGGCATGAAGACTTCGAGTAAAAAACCTTGTGCTGTTACTGTTACCTGCCACATAATCTTTGTTCTTTTGCCACTGAAGTCAGCATGTCTGAAAGCACACTGGAGCAATGTGAATTCCTTTGTCTCATCTTTTGCATTGTCTTCCCCTTTCTTATTTGGGGGAGAATATAGGAAGCCAGACAACTGGGTTTCCAAGAATATCATGTCCAGCTTCTCCTCCCCTTGCCCTCACTTTCTCACCTAGCATGCTTCAAAGCTGTTTTTTGTTTGTTTGGTGTTTTTTTTTTTTTTTTTTTTGAGAGGCAGCTTGGTCTATGTGTTTTCAATAAAGTTGATGCCTCCAGGAATAAGATGTTCCTTTTGAATCTGGAACATCACCTATTTTGGGATTTATTATGTATGCAAGAGAAAAGCCTTATACCCCAAACCTCTTGCTTCTTCCTTTCTACATTTTCGTAATTAGACAATGTCATGCTGGGTTAGAAAATAGAGAGTACTGATATGCAAGTAAAATGGGTGGTATGAATGCAGCCTGCTAAACCTCAAGCAATCTTGATAACATCTTTGAGGAAAATAATCTTTATTTATGGTCTACAAAAGCAGCCATTTGGCACACTATTGCCAAAGAGGATACACATACAGAGGTTTCCACACAAGAAACTTCAGTCCAGATAATCCCTGCAGGCTGGGGAATGTGCCCCAGGGTTACTCAGTATTGATGCATCTGTGGAAAATTCTTGAAGGGGAAAAAGTTAGTTGTGATGTACTGGTTTTGAACTGTTTACCCATAGGCACATTCACAACATGCATATCTTCTTCTCTGCCTCTGCCCTTCAATAACAAAATTGAGAGCTTCTTAGGTTGTCCAGAACAGAGCAACCTGGGTGCATCTGCCCATCTCTGTTAGTGGGGCACAGTCCTCCAGCTCCCTGATGCTTTGAAGGCAAAAGACATACCTACCATACGTGTGTGCAAGTCTGTGAATGTTTCTATGACCAATGTACTTACAGCTCCCTGTCACTGGCCAGAAACCTTTCTGTCTCTCAATTTCTGAATATTGCATTAATGATATGTTATGTGGTTCTTGATTATGTCCATTCTGAGTAGAAGATGAGACATGGCAGCTCTTGGTGATTAGAGGAGGATCTGTCAGTTCCTATTTATCTCTTAATATCAATGCTATAAAAATAACTGGAAATGTGTGGACTTAGGTCTGTATTCCTAGTTTTTTAGTCTGTGTGTAAAACTCATGCTGACTCAGATACTCAGATGTACGGTAGGAAGGTGTACAGTGAGAGGGAGAATAATCATGTTTTAATGCTATGAACTGATGAAATCTCGCTATTTATCAAAATACAGTACAGCTGAGCTAATCAAGCTTTGTTTCCTATGTGCTGATGTCCTTCATTCTTATCATACCCAGCACCAGATATTCAGATTCACAGCATATTCTGAGAACAGACCCATGAGGCAAGAGGCAGATGGTGCGTGCTGTGGCTGGCCCAGAGCTGCAAATGCTGGTTGTGTGTCTGCTGTCGACAAGACTGCGTGACCACTGACATAATCCTGCACGTTCCTTCTGTAAGGCTAGGAATATAGGTGTCTCTGTTTAGCTGTCAAATTTCATGTAGACTCTGGGAAATTAACTTCCGATCCTTACCTACTTTTAGAATGATTACTTTAAAATTGGCTAGTAAAGTTAAATATTCAACAGCACAACTAAATCAAGTTAGCTCCTCATTGTGTACTTTTTCCTTGGGGGTGGTGGTAGGAGTTGTTTTGGAGCTTTTTTTGTTATGAAAATTGGGGTAAATTGTAGTAGATAGATCATGCATCCTTGGCATTCAAATCTGAGTGAATAAAATAAAGAATTCCATATTTGTTTAATCACTTTTTAAAAAAAAGTCTTAATTTAAACAATATACACCTTAAAATTGTGGTCTTACAGTGCTGCTATTTTTCATGGAAATGCAGCTCATAAAATTATTAACACAAAGTAATTCTTGTTATGATTTGAACAAATCTGTTTTCTTTGATGGAAGTTTCGTGTTGAAATCTTGTACAATGTGTCTGCCTGTTCACAATTCATATATTTTCCATCATAAGCTTCTTTAAATTCATTAGTTTTCAGCCCCCATAAAGTGTTCGGAACAGTTGGAGGAATTTTAAAATTTTCTAGAAGTAAATCTTGGAGAAGTTCTGAGGTGGTAAAAGACAACAAAGTTTAAGGATAGTAGGAACTTACGGGAGAAAGAAGATAACTGTAACCTTTCATAGCTTCTTCTTAATAAATAGTCAGATGACTTTTGCCATCTATTCAATAATTTGTGCATTGCATTGATTATTTATGCCCAGCAAATTGACTCTTGTGTGGTGGTTCAATGGTGCTCTTTAAATAGAGTGAGAGAGTACACAACATGCAGTACTAGCTAAAAGAGCATTTAGTGTTTCTTCTGATGACCATACTCTAGAAAACAATCATATTTTTAACTTTCTGAGGAAGCAATATTTTGTTTTATTTTCTCTACATTTTTTTTGCAAAAAGGACTATTCGTGTTGCTAGTTTCATGGCTACTCACTATCACAACTACAATTACTGTGGTGCTACAGATGATGGTGAAATGGGAATGCTCAAGCTCACTGATTTAACGAGGAGCCCAAGAATGGAAATACATCAAAATCTTCATATGCAGCCAAAGCAGCCTTTCCGGCATCAGCAGCAGGCACTGAGCATTCATACATCTTTTAGTTCATCCACGCTGCCAGTGTCTTCCAAACACAGAGGAAAATTTATAAACCTACGTGATAGTGTAAAAAAGAGTCCTACCAAAAGCACAGCAAAAGTAAAAGCTGCTAGTGGTTGGGTGTCTGATGGCTCATGTTCAAATTGTTCTTTAGAAAAGGTATGTATTGCACTAAGTACTTATAGATGAGCATTTTTGATGCAAACTGTAGAAATATGTCACGCTTTTTTTTTCTTTCTGTAGTTTTACCCCTGCTGTTTCTAGCAACTTTGTAACTTTATTTTGTATGTTGTTGTTAGTAGTCAAAGTAGCAATAATTTAAATTGGGCTGGCAAAGAAATACTTGTGCTCAATGTTTTCCCATTAAGATTGTTACACTGTATACAGTGTGGGTTTTTTACAGTAATTTCTTAAAAATGAGGAAAGTCTGCTTTGATTACTTGTTCTCCAAAATGTATCCTTTAGTCTTCATAAAGAGTAGCATTATGGAATTGGCTGTTTTAGTTGATCTGCTTCAGGATGTGTATGGTGCCGGGATTTAATTTCAGGTTAGTTGGTATTTGCTCACAGAAGGAGTCACTGTGTGTTGGTTAAATGTGAGAAAATGGGTGTATTCTTCCTTTTCGCAACATCTGGACTTGGTGTTAGGTTTGGAGGCACTCATTGTAATTGATCCCTTAAAGGTATCATCATCTTAGCTTTTTTTAATGATTATTTTTTTGTATATAAATACTTAAGTCCAACCTTAGGCTTTAAAAAAACCAACTACTTGAGTTATATCATAGTATTATAACAGAATGGCTTCTTGTTGTAGGTGTTAGCACGTTTATTTAGGCAGACAGCCTCTGTTAAAGTGAGTTATTGTTCAATCATGCATTCCTATATACAATAGTCTGTCATAATCCTGTGCTATAGTTCATATATATTCAAAACAAAGTTTTTATTTGGTCCACTACTTTTTTTTTGTGTTTGGTTTAGTTCGTGTCCACTCAAACTAAGGTCATTAAATGCTTTAGTCAGACGTCATTATTTAAAGTTACTTTGAGCATAAGCTTTTGTTTTTCTGAATACTTTAGTGTATTTTTTGAGATTTCATAAAAGTTACAAATGTTTCTTGAAAATTCCTGGGAGCTTATTTAGGTGCTGTCACAGATACTGTATCATATAATAATTTTCAGACTGATTGTGTGCCATACTAAAATAAAATTAGCGTTCTAGCATTATAAGGAAGTTCCAGGTTATCTTTCACTGATGATGAAAAATCTTTTAATTTCTTGCATTGTCTTTCTTGGTGGTAGCCATAGTGCCTGCATCACTGCACTGTATTCCATGAAATAGTCAAGTGAAGACAGTCTTGTATTCCATTTGGATTTGCACATTCTTTGAAAGGGATTGCAAGTGTCATCTTTTTCCTCACCCACATGGTAGCGGAGGAGATTCAACAGGAACATTTCCAGGACGATTGGAGGAGCAGAGAGTGGCTTTTAAGAGTTAGTGGATACTAAATGAACAGCACAGAGGGAAAATACAGTGATGGTACTAATAGCTTATGAGACTGGAACCTGAAAGAATTACAGTTACACACTGAACAATGTCAGTTTTAAAATAATGATAAAAATTGGAACTGGTTAGGAGGGTTTCTTGAAGCATTTGGGATTGAGAAGCCCAGAAAGATGTGGGAGTTCATTATTGAACTGAGAAAAGAAAAGCAGCGGGAAAATCAAGCAGCTGTTTGGTGCAGATTGTTTGGGCCATAAGGAAATCAGCTGAAACTTGGTCAGATATTTTGCTAAGTCAAAGGGCAGTGAAGGGTATGGTCAGTATCTAAGCATAACTTCAGTTTGTTTTCAACCTTCTGTTGTTGCAGGAGTTGCAACTGTAAAGTTGGATTTTTTTTCTGATATGCTACTGCTTAGCTTTTCAGCCTTCATGTGTGTATATGTGTATATCTGAAATTTTGGTTAACAGGATTTTTGCTGTGTACGTACATGGGAAGCTGCTTACTTTGGAACAAGGCAGACTTGAAGATGTGGCTTATTTTTTGCATTTGTAGGGCTGAGTGATTGCCCAAGCTATTTAATTTGATTGGCCTTTAAAGGTTGCATCATTCTTCCAGTAACTGGAGGTTTGTTGCATTGACCATTTCCTGCATCCTTTGCAAAATACTTATTATAATTTTTCTAGACTAATTTAGAGTCTCAGTCACTCTCATTTAACACTTGAAAGATAGTGCTGTTGTCCGTAGATGTAAGAATGTTTAAATGACATTAATAATAATCTCTCAAGATAACAAATTCACTTATTCTTACGTTGTTCAACAACTGCAACATTTTTCACCAGCTGTTCATTTTGGGTACCTTGACTTTGAGCTGTAAAAACCTGTAGAAATACTGTATGTGCATTTAATAATGGTTGCTGCTCTTGGGCTGTTTCAGGTTTCTTTAATATTTGCTTTTACTCTTTAATTTGGCGTATGCTACTGGTGCATATTGCTTTGTGTTTTAAAATATCTCAAACTTTCAAAATAATGTTTAATACTGTTATGTTCTGGGGTTTTGGTTCATTTTCAGGATTTAGTATTTTCTGTTGTCATTATGCTTCATTATATTTAAAGATCACAAGATTGTCTTGGAACAACTAAGTTGCAAGAGCTTTGATCTGCTGTTCAGCTTGTAATTTTGATGATAGTTGCCAGTAGTTTATGTTGCTGACAGCTCATTGACAATCAGTACATTGATATCTCCAAATGACTTGAGTCAGTGTTTTGCTCAAAATGCTCTTTCTAATCTGTTCCGTTGCAGCTTGTCAGTAGCTTTCCTGGTTATTATTTTAATGAAAATTTCTAAGACCAAAATTCTACTAGTCTGAAGGTGTATGGTAAACCTCTATGAAGATCTTAGAAGTAGATTGCATTAGTTTTAAGATCTTCCACCCATATGACTAAGATATTTTCTTTGATTTTGCCCACTTTAGAAACCTTACTGTATTGTTGGTTTTCCCCTTTATCAAAGAGGTATATTGGCTTTGTTCAATGGTATCAACTTTAACCACTGTTTCCCTGCTTTTCCACACCGTTGTATATTGGTGAAGGGCTTCTGTTGTAAAACCACCCCACAAAGAGCCTGACTCTGTCCATTGACATTCTGTTGGACCCCAAAGGCTCGTTATTCTGTACTGCAAGGTGAGTAACTTGGTATGAATAAGCAATCCCGGTATGCCTTGTTACTCTGGGTTCCTTGACATTAGCACGTTGCTGAGGATGCACTGCCATGTACAGCATGATTAAAGGTGGCTGTTTGTTTTCAGTTGTAATTAAGTCTCCAAATCTATATGCTATTTCAGGGTTTTTTAAGCTGTTAAATTTGAATCTTGTTTGTTTTAAAATGCTTTTCTAGTTGCTGTTATTTTTGACATTTTGTTGGTAATTTTTAGCCCACAGAAGCTGTTCCTTCCTCTTCTCCCATTGTCCCTGTGATCCCTGTCCCACCAGTCCCTGCTGAGACCACTGTCATCCCATCTACCATACCACAGGTTTTTATTCTTTTTTTTTTGTGTGTGTGTGCGTGTTAAATTTATTCAACTTTTATTTGTTCGATTTGTTTCATTGCTTTGTTTAAATTCACCTTTTGGTACTCTCACACACAGGTTTGAGATGAACTGTCACATAGCTGCATTAGTAATGCACTAAAGTTTCATTCTAATTTTTGGGTGTTTTTATAGCAGCTTTTAGTCCATTTAAAATATCTTTATTTTCATATGGAAGTGAAATAAGTTGTGAAATAACTGAAGAAAAAACCCCATAAGAATGGAAAGAAGCAATAGGATATTTTGTGTTCATGTAATGATTTTAGAGCCATTTCACCCTTATTAAAGTGTTATTGCTTGATTTATTTATAGAAAATTGTCTCATTTCATATACAATCGTGTCAGTGATTGCACTTGCATGACATTTCTAATGTTCTCCAGTTGGTATTAGTGTCCTTGGGGGCATTTAGAATACAAAAGTGTTTTGGGTTTTTTTGTGTGTGGTTGTTTGTGGTGGTTCTTTTTTTTTTTTATCCTTCATCCTTCTATTCCTATTCCTTCTATTCCCAATATATTTGAGTTGTAAGATGTGCTTCCCTTCTGGACCGTCATCCTTTAGGTCACGTAATGTCAACACACAAAAATACCCCAACACTGTCAAGATGAGTGAAAGCAGTAAATACGAGTTAACATGAATATCTTGCGTATAGCTTGCCACGCTGCAGTCACACATTGCAAGTTATGGAATAATTTGGGATAGGTAGCAGTTATGTTTTTGCATACAGAATAGCATTCTGCTTTTATTTTTTTTGTAACTTTCAATGCAAAAATCTTGAATGATGAGTGCATGCCTTCTGAAAAGATAGGTTACTTATTGGAATTGTTTGGTGACAGATATTTATTAACTTTAAAAGGGAATTAAGCTATCCAGAATATTGCCGTAGTATTTTTGCTGTATACATGTCAATATTTACTTTTCTTAAGGTCTGCTTTCAAGCTAGGCAGCTGAACTGGCAACAGGTGGTAATCTTTTTTATTTTGCTACATTGTTAAATTTTACAAAATCCAATAATTATCACAAGTTTTTACAGTTGGTGGTTTTATAGTGCAGTTTCTAGTGGATGTGTGTTTACATGCATCTGTCACCCGTGCTTTTCCCAACAGACAGACGAGAGTTTTGATTAGTTTCAGAAACACTTATTTCTTATATAGAGAGATTCTGCCCACATCAGGAAGGCAGGCAGGCAGACTAGTGCAGCCAGTAGACTTTTGTTGTCATCCTTGATGGATAAAGATAACTGAGTCTCCAGTAGCATTTACTTTCAGGGAATTGCCAGCAGGCTAAACTTAATTTAAAATAAAATAATTACTGCAATATGTGTTTATATTTTCTTTGACTGCCATTGCTGTGACAGCGTTACTGTTCATTGATGATGCTGGATTACAAGCAGAAGAGTAAGAATTGAACGGTCTGTGCCTCTGTCCTCTGAAAGCATATAAATGTCTGCAGGAGTTAGCTATATAATTCTGCATAATTTGTGATTCTAAGCAATTAGAAAATACCATAGAAAGTTATAATCTACTTTGGATTTGGCAGATGCATTTTTGTACAGCAGATAGATCTCTCTGTTTTGTTAATCTCTTTATCCCTTAGGCAAGTCCGTAGTCTGCTTGTACACAAATTTGTGAAATAGCTTTTAAATATTTGAACAAGCCCTGGCACCGAAGCTTGAAAGTGTTAGGTAATTTGGAGAACTCTTGTAAAACGGACTGAAATACCAGGTCTTGCTTCCAAAAACATTGGACGTTTTGAGTGAGATGTTGCCCTGTGTCATTGCTGTGTCCAGGCATACCTTGCACAAAGCTTTTCTCCTTCCTGCTGGGAAATGACGGTAAATTACTGCTTCTTGATGCAGTAATCCAGATAAATGCAGAAGGACTGTTAGGAACAACCACTTAATTTATGGAAGATCTTTTGCATAGGTTGGCTGGTTTGTGTCTCAAACATACTCTTCACATAGAAACCTCACCTACTAATAGTAATTTGCTTTTAGCTAGTTCTCGTCTTTTTTTAAGATGTTAAAAGAACACTTGTCAGCCTCAAGAAAAAGATTCATGGGAAACCAGCTTTCATAGGCACTTCTGTTGAATATACTTGGATATTACAGAAACTTAATATTAAAGAAAAACAAATTAGAAAAATTAAATGAAATTTAAGCAATGTGACTGAACTTTCAAAGTTAATCCTTGTTTTATTTTCTGTTTATAAAATAAAAATCTTCTCATATTTGATACACAAATAGAATAATAAATGTATGCTGGTCTCTTATAGATCCAGCGGAGATTATACTCCTAATGCCTCATATTCAGTGAGGTTCTTAATACAATATATTGTTTTGTTTTTCTGACTACCATGTTAATTGTAGAACTTTAACAGGGATGGTGATACATAATTTCATTGATTGGTATTTTTAGTACAGGATTTTAATTTTGGTTTTATTTTAATAGAACTTGCACTTGAATAAGAAGCAGAAATTGGAATGTAACGTAATGGCAGAAAATGGTTGTGAGGGGTAGCATTGTTTCTGTCTGATATCTGTCTCATTAACAGATTTTTGTTATGACACTAGTAAGTAGTACTTGGTATCTGTACTGCATAAAGTGTGCCTGTGCTTCTGCTGAGAGAATTGCTGGGTGAGAAGGGTGTTTGGCATTTTGACAGTCATCAGTGTCATCCTTCTTGTTTCCTTTTTTTTAATAGTCTGTTCTGTTAACTTGTGTAGATACCATCTGATTTTAGCACTTAGTAGATGATACAGGCCTAATTTCTGACAAAGCGAACTGATAGCAGGTTGATGATTCCTGTCTAGTGATGGTAGGTTATTCATCTCGGTCTTTTGTTAAGGACGTTCTGAGTCATCGCTTACTTCCCAGCTTTTGGGAGCTTTTAAAAATCATCAATTCCTCAAAAGTACATTGTTGTCATGATAATGAAACTAAAATGCAGAATATGAATAGATTAATTTGTCTTTTTTTTTTTTTTGATCTTCAGCTCATCTTTGAATGAGTTTAATACTAGCTTCTATTGCAGCCTGTTACAACTGTCCCTGTATTTCTTTCTGCACACATACACACATGTAAGAGATTTTTTTTTTAAAAAGGATAAAGAATATCTTAATTTTTAAGATAATGGATTTTTTTTATACATACCCCCCCTCAGCTTCATTAAAACAGTAAGGAGATGAACTTTGTTTTGTTCCACTGAGTTTGTAGGTTCTGTTGAACTTAATACCACAACAGTATTGAGGAGTCTGGAATATATCTGCATTGCACTTACACCCTTAGAGCAGCCTAGATGCTGCCTATTTTAAATGCAGATAATTGATGTAAAAATAGGAAATCTGTTTATTTGAAATAGTTTCAGATAAATCTGTATAGACTGGTGGCATTTGCAACCTCAGTAACATCAGAGAGTAAGAGCTTTAGCTTATTCTACAAGTTCCTGACCAGCAAGAACGCTATACTGTTTCGATAGTTCTGTAGCAGTAATCTCTGCTTGTGGCTTGTGAATCCATGACAATTTTCTGATAGAAGCACAAGCTGCTGTGCAGTAGATGAATGTCTGCTGTGGTTTTTCTTTCACAAGTCAGTTTTGTAGATCCTTTCATCCATAACTTCTCTTAAGTTTCTGTATTGTATGTTGAAGGGCTGTGTATGTGTGTGTATCTTCCTAGCAGGGAGAAAGAAGAATCAAACATGGTTTTAAGATAAAGCACCTTCTGAATGTCATACCACAAGTACTAGAGTGACTGACATCATGTCAAATGATAGCATGACCCAGTTTTCCTTTGAAATGCAACATAATAAATGACAAAACTTGCATATAAAATATGAGCTCAGAGTTTTGGAAGAGTGTGGTTTTGTGGTGTGAAAGCAATTTGTTCAGGGTAGAAACAAGTGTTCTGAAGGTGAATTTCTGAGATTCTCAGGTGGAGGCTACCTTTTAACAGAACTTTGAGAAACACAGCAAATTAAGTCTTGTACAATTATCACTAGTATTGCTTTCTATGATGCTGTATAATTTTTTGAATTATTCTTTTATTAAAGGCAAATCCCCCTCCAGTGCTGGTGAATACAGATTCTTTGGAGACTCCAACATACGTAAGCCTATACTTGCTTTAAATTATAACTGTAGATAACGTTTTATGTATGTAGTTGTGTAGGTCTGTTGTTATTTAGTAAAACCTATTTTACCTCTTTGAAGGTACTTGATTTTGTCAGCTGTCCTGATGGTTATTTGATGTCCTTGTCCTTAAATAGCTGTTTCATGAAAAGAAGTTGTAGATTGCAGGTGCAAGGTTCTGTGTTAAGGACCGGTGTGTGACAGTGCAAAACACCACTGAGGTTTCAGTGGTTCAGTGTTCAGAGGACAATCTGTTTCTTCAACTGTGCAGGCAGATGCTTTAATATTTAATGTGCTGTTTCTGTTGCACATCTCATAAAAACACTTCTTCATGCAGTAGCTATACTTAAGATTTTAGTGCCTGAATGTTCATAAAAATGGGTTGGTTCTGTTTGAAACATTAAGGTAATAAGTGTAGTTATAGGGAGGCTAAAATTTGTATTTGGCAGTGTGTGTTTTGTGATATGAATACCACTGACTGATAGACTACAGAGGCTTTGGGACGTATGTAAGTTTGGCATAGTTCCAGGTCTGAATTTTCCCCTACCTTCCTCCTGTAATTACTTTAGTAACTACAAAAAGTAGTAATTTTCCTGAACAGTCTTAATGCCTGTACTAGTTGGTTTTACTTTGTTTAAGTACCGATATTGGCAAGTGAGGAGTAAATCCTGTCCTTGTCAAAAGCATTCATAACTTAGCAAAACTGCTAGACAGCCGCTGTAATAAGACAAACAAAAGTGTGAATTAACACTTCGAGCAGAAGACAAAAGATCTGTACTGTGACATAATTGGCTCATAAATGAGTCCCAAGTGTAATAATGATGCCTCTGACTAAAAGATCACAGCAGTAGCCTGAAGTTTGTGGCCCTCTTATTGATGTGATGCAGATACAGTGTAGAAAATCTTGCTGAAGGTGAGGTGTCTCCCTGCACACACAAACTAAACCAAGAAGAAAAGTGATTAGTAAATATGTATTCACATTTCAGAAGGCTCTGTCTGATAAGGTCACATGGAGAACAGTAGATAGTAGAAATAAGAAGAGAAAGTAGCATTAACAGAAAAAACTGACACTCAAAAGCTATCTAAATTACCAGTTTTCCCGTAATTATCTGTAATCTAATCTAGTCTGTAAGCATAGGAATTTGAGTAAGGGAATGTCTTTCTAGGTTCCCAAGTAGCTAATGGTATTGTTAAGCAATAAGTATGTAAAAAAAATGTAAAATTGTACTTGTTAGGTAACTGCATCAATAATCTACAAAAACCTTAACAATTAAAGCTTTTTCTATTGGAAAAAAAAAGGCAAAATACTAATCTAGAAAGTTATCAAGGAACAAGTGGTGAAGAACATAGCTCTTATTACCTAAATCATAAAGCTGCGGAGGAAGTGCCCCCTCTTAGAACTCAAACTGGGATGGGGGGAAAAAAAACCCAAACCACCACAAAGAAGCATATTTTTTTATTCTTGGCAAGAGCCCAAGGAAATACAGACAAAACTGAAGATGGTGGCATGTGGAAAGCTTAACCATACCAAACTAACTTCAGTACAGCCAAAAATCTCTAACCAGATTCTGCTGAACTTCTAATAGGTTTTCAGATTCAAGGAAGATTGCTGTAGTTAATTACAGTATTGAACTTCCTTCATCCAGGAGAAGTCCCTGCAAATAGAGGTTAGCTTAGCGGATCTGAGATCACTTCAAAACTTGCAAAAAGTAGAATAGGACAGTGATTTTTATCATTTGATGTTTTCTTGCTCCTGTCTCTGTTAATGCTCAGTTTGTTAGATAAAATCAAAGGTAAATTAAAAAAAAGGAAGAAAAAAAAGGGACTACAGAACTGAGCTAAAGTAGCAGATAAAAATAGAGGTTCTTATTTGCTCCTCTTTGTGTAGATGGTAGTTTAAAACTGTATTACAGAGCTTTGTACATGGAAATAAACAAGAAGAGACTTTAGGAATGGCTTTGTTTTGCTTAATGGTAATGGATAGGGAAATTTTTGCTTGTCCTTATGATTTCTTTAAAAGAAAAAAAAAAAAGCCACATATTGATTGGTCATCAAGAACCGTTTCCCAGGTACTGTAGTGCTGGATGACTGGTGCAGTTAGCACATATTGTCATTCTTGTGGATAATAGCACAAGCACTAAGCTAACATAAGAACTTCTTGATCACAGTTGGTGCAGCAATGGATACAGTTTCATGTATTCAGAAGGTCAAGACCTTTTCCTTTTTTAATGGAGAAATATCACGTGGTAAAACCACGGTATCTTTTGTATCTTTTCCATTGAACAAACTACTAAGGACATAATAATTTTTGAGGTACTGCACAAAGAAGATAATCTGTTATGTCTGGAGTGGACATGGCCTCTATTGTATTGTATGGAGATATAATTACAGATTGAGGGAAAAAACTACTGAGGGATAAATGAGCTTGAGATTAGACAGCCTGTGAAAGTTGTGGCATCTTCAATTTTTGGACCTTTTAAATTTTTCAAATAAACATATAAGGAATTAAGTATATGTGATCTTAATTTTGTTTAGGGTGAATTTAACGTCCCTTTTAAAATTATCTGCTAGAAAATTGTGCAGATGTTAAAATACTTCCTTATATAAATATAGTTTTTATCTTTATAAAATTTTCAATAGTATGTTAAGAGTACAGAAGATTACCAGATATAGAATATCTTAGGAATAGACAAGATGATGTGTAAAATAATACTATAAATGTGATTTCTTATCTTGTTAAATATTTCATCCAAAAAGGCTTGAAATAGAAAATTGCCTGTAGCTGCATGTTGTATGTGCTGCTGTAGGTACCTGTGAAGGAAAGAATTTGAGTTCCAAGATACCTTAGTAACTAAAAAAAAAAACCCAGTTAATGGTACTTTTAGGTATTTGTTTTAATTTAATGTAGCTATTTGCTATTTCTGTTACTTGATTCTCTATTAGTTCTATAGACAGCAAAGAATGTGGGTGTAATTTCTAACTTACTTCCAGTATTTGGCGTTTTTATCTACCTTTATAAAATATTCTTCTAAACTCTTCTGGTTTTGATCCTGTTTTAATATGTTGATCTTGTATGTGTCACATAAATAGTAATATAAACATTCTAGTGAGAAATGGTATAAAGCATCAATCTTTGATTTTTCTCTGCTCTGTGAGGAACCACAGTTTGAAAATACTGCTCTGTTTTTCTGTACAATTTCCTGTCTACCTCATGACTCCTTCCTTTTTTTCTCAGTTTCAACTTGCTGTATGGCCTGAGGAACATCTGAGGATCCTAAAAGCAACTATTTTTTTCTGGCAATCAGAAGCAGAGGGCCTCTGTTCTACAGTTTCTGTGTAGCATAGTCTGCTCTCTGAAATTAAATGAGTTTAACTTTTCACCTCATACAAAAGGAGTGTCTGATTCATGCACAGAGCAGTGTGAGAAATCACACGTCCCCTCTGAGCTCAGTGGTCACTATGAATCACCTGAGATTTGGTGGGAGTAAACCGCCAGCTGAGCAAACAGTCATGTAAAGTGTAAAATTCTCAGTAAGTCTCACTTTTTTTTCTTTATAGGTCAATGGCACAGATGCAGATTACGAGTATGAAGAAATTACGCTTGAAAGGGTAACATGATAAATGTATTTCTGTACTCTGTTTTAGATGGGGCTTGTGGAACTTAAAGAAGAAATAATAACATCTTCATACTGCTAGATGGCAATCCAAAAATCCAAACCAATTCTTACTGTTTTTTTGTTTTTGGGTTTTTTTTTTTTTATTTTCTTTAGGTAGATTATTTAACCTAAAGAAAGAAAAATACACAACCAGTTCCTGAAGCAGGAATAGGAGCTTTTATTATTATCTTTGACCATTAAGAGTAAAATGGGGGAAGGATCTCCCTGAGACATGCTGCATGCATTTAATTATCTAGGCTCATAGAGAGTAACAGCACAAATTATGGTTTCATTTCCTATATTGCCATTTATGAGAGGCTTTTGTTTATACCATTAAGTTTTATGTTGATGTTCAGGTTTCCAGTTGAGATTGCAAGTGACGCCTTGTCATATACCTTGCTTTGTTAGGTGTACAATGTTGAGATCCGTCTTGGCGCTTGAGCTACACTGTTATGGTTGTGTTTGATACTTGTGCAGTTCTGGCAGTTACTGCGAGGGTGAAGTGGTCTTGCAGGTGACAGTAAGGTCAAGAAACCTTAAAGAGAAAATCTCACTCTGAATCTCTGCATCTGTTAAGATGGTATTACATACGTGACACAAATGACTTGGGGACTTCTCTGGAAAAAATAATTTAGCACTAGTAATTTAATGAGGAACAAATATTTGTACGAATATCTCAAAGATCTAGCTCACGAGAGAGGGAAGCTTTTATCTAGTTTATCCAGCTCGCTTCAATGAGAGTGCTGTGGGGTTGGAACTGTATCTCACAGTTACACAATGATTTTATGTTCTATGAAAAAAAGTATAATTACATCTTACATATGGTTGTGTGTAGTATACTGCTTAAATTGTCTTTTAATATTTTTTATCAGTGAAAATTATATAGATTTGGTTCTATATACTAGAATATCTTTTCCCCCCAAAAGAAATGTGTAAATTTTTTTTCCCCTCTACCTTTAGGGAAATTCAGGACTTGGCTTTAGCATTGCAGGTGGTACAGACAACCCACATATTGGGGATGATTCAAGTATTTTCATTACAAAAATTATAGCCGGGGGTGCAGCTGCACAAGATGGAAGATTACGGTATGATGACTTTCTGTGTTGGGTTGCTAAATGTTTATTATTATGTTTTCAAACAGTGGATAGCAAACTTTCTGTTACTTTTAGTAGTTTTATCATGCTACATTACGTGTTAAGTAAATTTTTCTTGCAGAAGTATTTCTAAATAATGAAAAATATTTGAGTGGACCATTTTTATTTTTTCCCCAACCAATAAAATATATAGTTAAGTGAAATTAAGTGAACTTTATCTTTTCTATTCAGTGTTATAAATTGATTATGCTGTATATTCTATAACAGGATAGGTAGCTCTTCATTATCCATGTGCAGATTTTCTGATCTGTAAGACAGTTGAGCTTAGTAACAACCCTCTTTTATGCTTGGTATAATTCTGTGTCTTAAATTTTCAAAGATACTACACAGCTTCAAAAGCAGTACTTTTTGTTTAAACTAATAGAGTACTCCTTCTCCAGTATACCCCATTTTCTTATTTAATTGTTGACTGATACTACTATTTATTCCTAGTGAGGAAATGTTGGCGTATTACTAGGTGGTAGCAAGTGATATTTTCAACTTCCTTTGAAGAGTACTGTTAGGAGTTAACAACAAATTGCACTAATGAGTTACTTTTCTAATCCAGAACAGTCTTTTAAGTCTCCTGTATCACTGTGTGGAAAAACCCCACATCTGATTGTAGGACCAGCTTTTTTTCTATTGTGTTGTCAAGAAGTTGCCCTATCATTTTTGGTGCAAATGCCTGATGCGTTATGGTTTTTAGTCCTAATAAGCTTATTTCATGGCTTTATTTTAGCTTGTTGGCCATTGCCAGAGCTACATCTGGCAGGACATGGTGACAGGTGGGTCAGGCATTGTACTTAGTGTAATGAGAGCTTAGTGTTACTACAGCAACTTGTTAAATGGAGTGGAATGCCAGCACTGAAATGGCTTGTGAAAAGCAGGAACGGAGGTTGGCTTATTCATATCATGGCTTAAAACCAGTGTGTTTTCATTGTGTGCCTCCTAGTCTCTGATTCCTTTTTTTTTAGTTCTTGTAGCTCTAAATGAAAGGTAGTTTGTACAAAGCTCTGTTCAAAATGCTGCTTGAATGAAACATATATAAGATGGTGTCCTCTTAGGCTGTGAACAAAATATTTCCATTAAATGTTTTCTAGTGGTCCTTGTTTTACTTTTAAGCACTAATAATGAATTTTAGAACATTGTCTTGAATCAGTATAATTTTGGAGCAAAATCTTTGTATCTTAATGTGTTAACATGTATGTTAGCATATTGTAGATAAAATTAGACTCCTAATGTGTGCGCTCTGCTGTAACACAACAGCTGAACATGAATGTTGCTGTCTCTAGGGTTAATGATTGTATTCTACGAGTAAATGAAGTGGATGTTCGTGATGTGACACACAGCAAAGCAGTAGAAGCATTGAAAGAAGCGGGATCAATTGTGCGATTGTATGTCAAAAGAAGAAAACCAGTCACAGAAAAAATAGTGGAAATCAAACTTGTAAAAGGTCCTAAAGGTACGTAGGAAGTATAAAGCTTCTTTTTCACGAAGAAAGAGTTGATGATAGACTTCTGCATTTATTTTTCAAAATAAAATAGTACCTTGCATGTGAAGTTGTGGGAAATGCAGAATAATGAAAAATAAGATAATGGCCTCTCAAATGCTTCTGCATTTTCATCCGTGTGTCTTGAAACTGTTCTTGTAGAAGGCATATTTGTCTTTCAAATGATAAAAAAAATGTGTTTCTGATAGTATCTACTAAATAAGTACGTTATATACAAGAGTAAAATATTTAATTGAATTACTGAGAAAGGATCTTTGAGAGATTAAAAACCATTTAGAGGAAGTATTATTTGGTTCTGTAAGGGTAAATGTTGGACAGTGGTTCTTTAAGTATCAGTGGTGATGATATAGCTCTGCTGTGTACATCTTTCACAGGGCACGAACTAAATAATTTAGCTTTTAATTTTCAGAACTTCTGTAAATGTTAGGTCTTTTCCAGAACTTTCTGGAAAACTATGAGTTCACTTGGAAAGGCATCCAGTATTGCTTCAGCCAGAGCCTAATATTTTTACATATGTGTATGAGTATGCGTGATACAAATAGCATTATTATTTATATAATAATTCAAATGTTATGAATGCTAAAAGGTTTGTTGAGTAATGACTTTATCTTCAAGCAGGTCTTGGTTTCAGTATTGCTGGTGGTGTAGGAAATCAGCATATACCTGGAGACAACAGCATCTATGTAACCAAAATCATTGAAGGTGGGGCAGCACATAAAGATGGCAAACTTCAGATTGGGGACAAACTCTTAGCTGTAAGTAAGAGCTGCATTTTTCTAATAGTAATTCACTTTTAGGCCCAGTAAGGGCATGGTTCACTTTGTGGCTGAGCTGCATGCCAGTGGAATGTGATTTCATAGAAATGAGTAAAAAAAATTGGTATTGCCAGAAAATCAGTGATAAAAATGAAATCTGCAATGTTCACCACCATCTCATCAGAAAATCTGAAATCTGTTCCTCAGCCCAATGTTTCATGCAAAACCTGTATTAATCAGAATGTTTATTTCTCATGCCTGCTATTATTTTTCTGGGAGCTGAGTGATGGGACTGTAAACCAGCATACAATGGGATTGTTTCTCTTCTCAGAAAAGAATGGAAAGGAACTCCACGGACTGGTGGCTGGCCAGCCTGTAGTGAAACTGCTGCTTATGCTGGATTTCAGTGTTTGTAATGCTTTTGAAAGTTGAATTTTCTGTTCACGAAGTAAAAACAAATTTCAACTTCCTTAAATTCCGTCTGTAAATCTAGTTGTCCAGCTAGAAAAACAAGAACCAGAGCCAGGAAATTCTGAATGAATTTGAATTGTGAACTCAGCACCTTGTAAGGTCTAATTGCTCTGCCCTCATACCTCTGCCAGGCAGCATCTGCTTCTGTAAGAGCTCTGAGTACATCTGTACTCAGGAGTACAGGAGAACAGAATATGTGCTTTGATTGCTCTTCGAACAGTAAGAAACTGCCTAAACATCCTAAACATTTAGTGCAGAGAATCCCATCTGTAAAAAGCGTTTTCGGATAAGTTAGTTACAAATACAGAGTTGGGAGAACTTAAAGAATCCTGGGCTTATCCCTTTATCTAAAAAAAAAATCCTGCTTTTTTTAAGTATTAGGAATGATATCTTGGTGTTACAATGGATAGTTCTGTGAAATCAGCTCAAGACATGAGCAAATCCTTACATGAGAACTAGGAGGAAAAAAGAGAGATAACGTATTGTTTACTATTAGCTGCACAATAAATACACACCTTCATATGCCATGCGAATTCAAAAACCCAAATATCCAGCTGCTTGATGATAGTGCTGTTAATAGTTGATGTTTTTAAGTTTTAAAATCAGCGTGATAGGAAGTGTTTGGATTATAGGACTTTCTCACAACGCAAAGGCACTGGCAAGCTTTCTTTTAATGGCAAACTGCTTTCCAGTGTTAAAATTTGTCACATGTACAAAAAAATTGCATGCGAACTTGCTTATAACATATGCAAGATTTTAAGGAATTTTTGTTAGAAATATCAAACTTGTGCAACAGTTTAATTTGTTCAGTATGACTTAATTTAATTTCATCAGGCAAATTTTTTTAATGGATAAAGTAGCTCTTGATTAATACCAGACACTCCAGAGACGCAAGGAGCATAGGCACTGTGCTATTTCATACAGTAAATACAACGTCCTGGTTTATTGAATCTGTAGTCATTCCCTCAGTTAATTAGTTTAGGAAAGAAGTGAGTAAAATGTCATCTATAATATATTCTGATTAGTTGAATTTCACTTTAGTCGAAGCTATAGTCACTAATGTAGAGATAAGCTCCCATATTCTGCAGAATGTAACTTTCTGCCTGTGTCTTCAGGCGGCACTGCAATTACCAGTGCACTGCAAAATGACTTTTCGGTCATCAGGAGTGGCAGAAATTTATATCTGTGTTTTGTTTTGTTTTTGTTATTGTTTTTTTTTTTTTTTTTAAAACACCACAAAAAAAAGGGGCTTTTAAAGCTTTTTAAGGGCTTTTAGAAAACTTTAAGGAAACTTTTAGAAAATACAGGTAAAAAGAATATATTTAGGCAGTAGAGCTTTTTCTCCACAAAATACAATTGATAGACCCAATTGTTTTTGCACAGTTTATAAAGTTAAGTAATCAAACAGAGGAAAGTGTCTTTGGTCCCTCAGGTTCAGTGCCGTACAGGCCTTATTTCCCATTTTGGCTGGATTTATCTGCAGAAGTTACTTCCTTCTTCAGAATATGGAAGAGAGGGTCAGCAACGCAATGTACTAAGGCTTTATATGAGATACTAACTGTTAAAGGATTTTAAAATTATTTTTTAAACTGAAGTGCTAGTGTTTCACTTTAATAGCAATAGTTAAAAAAATTACCTGTAAACTAGTTCTTGTTACTTGACATGTAAATCAGTTACTTTGGGATTTTCTCCAATTTTGATCCCTACTTTTGACCTCTTGCAAGAATATGTTGTCCCATTATAATGCCTAGAACTTAATTATGTCATGACAAGATCACGTAGGATTTATTCTTGCTAGAAGAAACTTTCTTCTCTTGGATGCTTGCAGTAACACACTGTCTCAGTGCTGTGATTGTGCATGCACAGCACTACAAAGCATCTCATATAACTTTCATATAGCTTGTTATGTCTGTGGTGCACGAATCCTAATAAGTTTAATGCCAGAGTGCTCCAAAAGCTTTCAGTGAGTGTCCTATGAAAATTTTAATTTTTTTCTCTTTAGGTGAACAGTGTTTGCTTAGAAGAAGTTACTCATGAAGAAGCAGTGACTGCCTTAAAAAACACATCAGACTTTGTTTATTTGAAAGTTGCAAAACCCACCAGCATGTTCATGAATGATAGTTATGCCCCTCCTGACATCACAAACTGTAAGTTCAGCTTATCTTTGTGATTTAATGTTTTTTTTTTTTTCTTTAAGGCTTCAACATGCTCCATTTTTAGTATTTTAACAGTTTCAAACTTTTAAAATTATGCAGTGTGAAAATGTGATACGAGAAAGTTGATTAATTAGGAAAACTATATACTGCAGTTTGTGTACTGAAAAAACAGCAACAATGGGGCTTTTAGTATGTTTCCGTGACTGATGGGGCCTAGTCCTAGTGACTTGATGTTTCTGATCTTGCTGATGAGTACGAGAACATGTGCCTCATTGTCCTGGTGGCTGTGAAGAGTAACAGACAAATGCACTGCGTGGATGATGCGTCCTGTGAAATGAGCACCGAGTTTATCGGAAACATCCAAAAGCACAGCGCACAGTATTAACTGGCTTGCTATCTGTGCTGTCTGCAGAACATGAAGTGGATTGCTCACTATGCTAACTTTTGTGAGCATGGTGGTTCATTCAAAAGTCCACAAAACACCAAATTCAGAATTTGGTTGTCTTCAAGACTTTCTGTCTGGAACTGGTCTAGTTTAGTTGTAGGGCTGCCTTACTTTCCCTGGTGATGGGGATTTAAAATTTAGAGCTTAAGGATACTGAAGAACTGTTTAAAAAACCTGGTTCACAGATTTCAGTATCTAGGTTTTCTGCAAAATCTGGCTTTTTTAGTACTCCTGTAATAAGAGTACTAGCCACACAGTAATACGTCTTGTCAGGTGGTCTGATGGTGCAAAAGATGGGACACAATAAGTTAGCATCCATGTAGATAATTGAATCATTTGATATTTCTTTGGGGTTAGTGTCTGAATCAAGGAACATTTGATCAAGAGGTTTCTGAGATTCTGATTTATGGCAGTATTTATTGAGGAGAGTACACATCCTGCCAACGATGTGCACTTAGTGCTGACAATTGACCTTGGTCATTTGATATTTATCAGAGTGAGTGAACAGTTTCTGGCTGCCTGTGGGGGAAGTTGATGTTGAAAATCTTGTTAAAGAAGAGTTGGGGCTGTCTGAGACCAGAGCATTTAGCAGGGAATGAATGTGGAAAAAATAGCTCAGGGTTGCGTGCAGTAGCTCTGGAGACTGGTATGTGTATGGGCGATCAGAGTTTGACCGCAGCCCTTGACAGTCCAGAATCGTTGATTGCTATGCCTGTTCTGTTGCTTCTGTGGGGTTTTTTTCCTTTTAACCCTTGAGGTGCAGATTGCTAATTTAAACAGTTACTCTACCCTGATCTCTATTTTCTGACTCAGGAAGAATGCAATTATGAAAGATTGATCTTTCTGAACGCGTTCCCTTTTGCGTACTGTTCGCTTATGTGGCATCCAGACTCTGAGACATGGAACTTACAGTATAGGAAACATGGAAATTCAACAAAAAAATCCCTGTGTTCATGGTATGCAGAGGAACAGCAGCACTGTAGGTGGGATGGTCCTGTGGACTGAAGCCACCCAGCTGGCTAGCACCATTGGCAGCTAAACAGATTTGTGCATTTGTTAATCATAGGTATTAGTCTTCTGTAGTAGGTCATATGTCAGAGGGGAGTTTAAAATGGCCCAGTAATCTATATATAAAAGTTGGTCATTAAATGGTTCCTGGAACAAATGTCCAGTAACTTCTTGGTATAAATGCTTTTAAAGTTATTCAGTTGAAATATCGCTAAGATCTAGAACTTGCTATTTAAAAACACTGGTGTTACCTTTTACAGTGCGTATTGTAGAATATCAGAATCGGCAAAGTGACTACACAGTTTTTGAGAGACAGAGGACGTGCTGCTTATACAGCCTTCCTTTCAAGACGTTATTAATGATGTATTTTTGACTCCTAGTCAGTTCTAAAGTATTTTTCCATTGTGTGTATGTGCATGCATTGGTACAGTATTTTCACCCTGAGAACTAAAATACTGCAAAGTAGGAAACAATCAGTTTCCTCACTGGAGACATAAATGCCTTATTGTTCCTTCAATGGCATAAGTATAAGAAGAGAAGAATACAGAATAACAGTAAATGATAATAAAGTTTTAATTTTATTTCCCATTTTACAGTCTGTACTTGTGATTGGTGTCTTCAGTTTGCAGATAACAGGGAAATAATAGGAATTCTTCCATTTCCTTTTTTTGTAGAACTGTGTTATGTCAAGGGGGGAGAGGGGTGGATTTGGAGATGGAATTTCTCCTTGACAGTCTTCGACTTTTCCTGTCAAAACAAGTTCATTTTAGGCATGTAATTTTCCATTCATCCTATCAGTTACATCAGTAATAATACTTACTTGGACCTAGAAATAAAAGGCAAATTAATCCTAAATCAGGTCTAAACTTCTATCGTGTTCCTCATGAATACTTGTCAGGTATAATCTCCAGGTAAGACAGTTTTAGGAAAGACACAGGCACGTGGCTTTGTGGGAGCTCCATATGCCTTTTAGGTTTGCTTCCGTAGCGCCGAGAATACCACCAGTCTTGAGAAAGGACCTGACCTCTCTGAGCAAATAGCATATGCAGAACTTTATTAATGTAGTCAGTGCTGACGTAGAGCTCTCTACATGTCTGAAATAATAAACTGTTATATTGCTTGATAGCTTGGGTTTTAGTTATACGGTGAAAGGATACAAAATCTAAAAAATAAGAGTATGTGACACTATTGGATGGTATGTGTGTTTCTGAACATGATGTGGTTAAAAGATTTAGGAACCTTAAAAACAATCAAATTAAAAGTAATGCAAGTCAATAAATGTAGAATTTGTTATGAAAAATATAATTGCTTCCTGTAAAATATGCATCATTATAGCTGCCACTGACTTGTTAAAACCAATTGGAAATTCATTTTGTGAAATGAGAATATTTAGTGCATGAACAGAATGTACAGAGCTGCTATACTGTGCTACAGTTGTTAGCTTTTTTCAATCAAAATCCATTTTCCACTACTTGGAAAAGAACTCGTAAAGCTGCGTTCCATTTTTTTGTGCTTTAGCTGTAAAATTTTTTGAGGAAAACCAAATTAACTATATGTACAGTAGTCATTTTTTAAAGTATCACTTGCTTTAAACAAAAAGTACGTAAAAGGACATGGAAATGTACAGTTACATTAAAAGATACATTTTTTCCATTAAAAAG
The DNA here is from genome assembly GCF_015220075.1 of Falco rusticolus. Taxonomy (NCBI): domain Eukaryota; kingdom Metazoa; phylum Chordata; class Aves; order Falconiformes; family Falconidae; genus Falco; species Falco rusticolus. The sequence continues at coordinate 15,619,121 of NC_051199.1, read as the reverse complement.
TAAATATTGCTGTATGGTTTGGTGATCATTGTGAAAATCTGTTGCCAAAACTCCAGTGTGGCTAAAAACCAACTTTTGAAATTGACGTAAACTGTCCAAATCTTGTTACCAGTGCCAGGGAAGACAGAGAGAACTAAATAGTGGGATCTGTAGTCTTCAAATCCCTGCAGGGATGCAGGTGCAATGTACATGATTTTACAGCTGTTCTGAAAAATGGTTTTAGGAGTCATGTGTCTTGAACAGCTCCTAATTAGGGAATTCTCAGATATGAATGCTTTTGTTGATCATTTGGTTTTAGCAAAAGCAGTGTTCTCTTTGCTGTAGACCTCATGCAGCTAACTTGAGGAAGCTTCTTTTTGCCTGTGATGTAGAAGGGGACAGGCTGCCTCTTGCACCCAGATTCTGAATTTTGCTGAAACTGCTTGTGAATCCAGAGTTGCAATTTCCAAAAGTTCTGCAGAGTCCCAGACCAGAGCATGCAACTTGCTGAGGGCTGGTGTGTCAGACTAACACACTTAATTACTTTATCAGCTTACTGCTTTTGAACTACGTAAACGGTTAGCAGTAGATTTTAATGCTTGCTGAAAACACTTTAGAAAACTGAAAAATTCTAATACTGTGACAAAGCTTTAAAGAATAAGAAGCAATCCGGCTAATCAGGTATGATACCAGATGTTTAGGTTGTTCCCTGTCTGGCTTGGTATGTCTTTTATTAGACCATTGATCAGGGTAAGGCAATGTTGATGTGATATATGTATGGAATTTACTGCACACAGGCTTACTAGGAATCCAGAATAATACAGAAGCAATCCAGCACAGATTGGGTGGTTTGAAAGCTGGCTATTTAGTAAGTCTTTCACATAAAAATACTCTTGAAATTTGTATATGATGCAAATGTTCTGCCAGTGGTTTAAAAAGAAAAAGAAAAAAGGAGAATATACAGGTCTCTTCTACAATCTGTGTCATGGCTATTCAGTTAAAAAGCTTTGGGTTTAGCGTAACTTCACAAAGTTCAGGTACCACATCATGCAGTAAGCAAGTAAGAGCAAAGAGAGACTGGCAAATCTAAATAATTTTGAATCTGTGAAGTGTCCCCATCCTCCATGTTTAAGCCTCAAATGTTGAAGCACCTATAGCAGCAAAAAGATTTTCGGTTTTAGAATATGCTTTGTAATAGGAGACAGTGGGTATGACTACATCTGGTGAATAAACACTTAAAATTGATGTGCTTAACTTGGAAATCTAATGCACCCTCTTAATTATTTATTGGAACAGCTGTACTGGAATTGTAGAATATTTTCCATCAATAGAAATCACTAAGATGCTAGATTTTTCTAGCATGTGTGTTATGGCTTAGGTAAAACATACGCACTTCATGCACAGGATAAATCCTTTTTTAATACTTCTTTCTAGTTTTAATGAATGAACCTGTGAATAAGGCAACTGGCAATTACAGTACAGTTGAGATTTTTTTGGCACTGGCTTGTTTACTCCTTTCAGTAAATTGATGCCTCTTACCTTGAAGAATGGGAGGTAGACTAATTCTACCTTTGTTTCCTAATGTGTGCTGTCGGCTGAGCCCAGAGTAGCCTCACTACCAGCACCTGTGCTATTAAAGATGGGTTTGTTCAGTGTCTAAGAAATGTTAACATTCCATTTTGTTCAGACCTGTTAGTCAGAATGGCCTGGAGTATTCTGGAGATGCTAGGATGCTCTGCATCAAAGCATTGAATAGAAAGAGGTAGGCAGCTTGGCAGTTTGGAAGTGTAACATTAAAATGTTTTATTTTTCACTGGTGCTTCAACATAGCGATTTTAAGAAACTGAAATTCTTAATTGACTTAAGTCAAGTTAAAGACAACTTTAAAAACAGATGAATCTCCAGAGTGCCCTTATGGGCTTCAGCTATCCACAGTGTCTGTTTTAAAAAAAGGTTTATGTGAGACACAAACTAAAAATATTGTTTACTTAGTGTGAGTAAACTGGGGAATGTGTAGTTGTGACACAGTATTTTAGAACTATGTTATTTATAATGTATCATTTGAACTGTTACATTTTGGTTTTAGAAGAGGTCTCTAATTGCAATATTTCATTTCATCCAGCTCTTTTTCCTTATTGCCTTAATGCTTATTTTTTTTTCCCCTCCCTCTATGAAGCTTATTCTCAGCCAGTGGATAACCATATCACTCCATCTGCCTATTTGGGACAGTCCCTGCCCCCAGCATCACCAGGGCGATATTCACCAATTCCCAAGGGAATGCTTGGAGATGATGAGATTACCAGGTAATGAATAAAAAAAGCTGCATGTCAAAGTAGTTAACCAGGGAAGCAGTAGGAGGCATTTGTGGGCAAAATACTGTTGAATACTGTGGTTTATTTCAAGAAATAAACGTTACTTTCTTAACACTTGTAAGCATTGTTGTAAGGAGAAAACTAGATCTATTTGTGTGTGTGTGTAGTGTGTGTATACACACACATGCACTCGTGCACATGATATATCAGTCCAGGAGTAGCATTACAATCAGAATGCCCTGCTAAGAGCTCCATGAGTTGACTGAGCTTTTTATAGGATGTAGTATGAGCAGACAAAAAAATTATGTCTTATTTTAAAGCCAACGATGTTTTTTCTCCCCCAACCCCCACCCAGACAAGGGTTTGTTTTGATGGATTTGTGAATCCAGAAAGGCTAGAAAGATTTTTATCCTTTCCCATTAACAGAGCTTTCATTCCTTCACAGATTCAGTAGATTGCATTAATCCTTTGTTCATCATTGCTGATAAAGGGAAACTTCTAGTTTTGTTACCTTCTGTTCTGCAAGTATAAGGGTGTTATACTGCATTTTCAGTATGTTGTTGCTGAATTGTGTCACACCGTCAGCTGATACAGATAATGTCACTCAGTTTCTGAGGGAGGGTCTACCCAGGATTGAAATTTAAGTGGTGTAAATTGGAGAATGAATTTTAGTGAATTGCAAGGTAGGATATGTTTTTCTTGTTATTTTTAACTTATGGTTAGTTAGACATACAAGCCAAAGCGATTCTGTCCTGCTGATAGCATTGCTGAACTTCTGGTTTTACAGCTTTCCTTTAAAATTACTGTAAAAGGAAGTTTTTAGGTTTCTTCTGAAATGCGAAGGCTATTCAGAGAAGTCTTGATATGATACTCTTTATATTACCTTCCATCTTCCACTCCATCTCAAAAAGAGGTTTAGAAATTTTGAGTAGTATTGTAAGAGACTGCATATTTATGTTCTCTAACTGCAGCATTTTTGTTAATATATTAGTGTGATCCAGAGCAATATATGTAGGTGTTCACAATGTAATGTATTTGTAATAAAACAGTACTCTGAAAAAAATGAATATATTAGTTGATAAGGAGTGACATTTAAGAATTTGACACTAAGTTGATTTAAGAATTGGTGCAAATAATGTGTGATTTCTAAAGAATGGACCAGATGATACTTTTTGTTTTGGAAAAAATACAGCTTCTTGGTTTGTTCTGTAAATTAATAATTAATGTCTCCAAATACTTAAGAATGTCCATTAATTGTTCTTTAGTGCTCTCTAGTGATTTTTCAAATGCAGTGCACAGTTGCTTTGCTTTATTAGAAATGTCTGTTTCTGAAATAATTTATGATTTTCTCATATTGGGTCAATTAGCCGGTTAGTAGAGTTTTGGAAGGAGTGTTTCTGCGTTAGAAGTTGATTTGCCTTATTTTAACTGGATCAGTGTTTCTTCTTTCCTCTCTTCATTCAAGTCAGGAGGGGATCCTATAAAAAGAATGTAACAACTTGGTTCAGATTTAACTTTTTAAGTTGCAGTTGCTGCAAATAAATTGCAAATGTATTTGGGAGTGTCATAAATTCTGATTATTTTTTAAAAATGTTATGCATACTGCTTGAATTATTCTTTGCTCTATTTATTGCTTGAGCAATTGGAGTGAAGTTAAAGCCGTGAGGACGTATTTTTTTCATTACTGGTGCTTCCATTAGTATTTGTTCTTTAAGTTTCAGAAAGGGAAAATAGTATTTTGTTGCTTGCTATTACTATTAGAATAAGACTGTGAGCTATATTGAGACTCTTGAACAATATAGGAAGTGTTAAATAATGACATTTAGTGCTGAATTGGATTGTAGCATAATAGGAATTTAGAGTATATATATGGCTATGGAGTGGTCAGTTCACCTAACAACAGGGAGGGCGATTTTGTGTTGCATCTAGAAGCAGAATTGAAAGCATACAAATAATAGAAGCTATTATTTGGAAGTCTAAGCTTTGTAGGGGGAGGGTTGGAGTGGGGAGTGTGTGTTGGAACACATATCATTGTTGCTTTGAAGAATGTCTAACTTCTAATACCTAAATTTTCAACAGTACTTCTCTCGGAAAATTTAGCTTTTCTAGTTGTTTATTTTACTTAGATCTAATGACCAAGATTTTGTATTCCTCTCTTTCATTCAGAGAGCCTAGAAAGGTCGTCCTGCATCGAGGATCTACAGGGCTTGGTTTCAACATTGTTGGAGGAGAAGATGGAGAAGGAATTTTCATCTCTTTCATCCTTGCAGGAGGGCCCGCTGACCTGAGTGGAGAGCTTAGGAAAGGAGATCGTATTATTTCTGTAGGATTCCTTCTTCTATTTAAACAGCAGCAAAAGTTTTCCCCTCCCTGGATATTAATGCCAGTTAATGATTTAAATGCAATGAGTATCATTTTAACTGAGCTAAATTTGAGACAATGGAACAGATGCCAATATTCTTCCAAAGTATCTTGGGGAACTTTAGTTTGCCTCAGTTTCTCATCTGTAACCTGATTAAAATGGCGCTTTCTCGGAGATACTCAGTGACAATATTCAGTGAAGACATTAACTTAGTCTGGTAGCTGGGGCGTGTGTATGTCTAAATTGAAAGAATGCAGGTGTCAGAAATGAGATGAGGAGGAGACACTTGGCAGTAGTGTCTGAAATTGGTTACTTCCTGGAGTAACTGCTAAACTTCACATCAGTCTTAAGTAGATCCATCTCATACCTCTCTAAGGGCTTTTTCTGTGTTAGTACTAAGGTCATAAGGATTTTGTGCATTTCTTTGTGAAATGCCTTAATTTATGGAAAATAATGTCTTTGGACAATTACAATGTAATTTGATAGTTATTGAAGAGGATTTTTTTTCCTGTTTAAATTTTGGCTCTGCTGTTACTAAAATCCTGATACTGAAGTGCATCTTTAGTTTGAACTGTGAAAAATGCTTTTGGTCTAAAATGTGACACATACATTCTCTGCTTCCATTTTTTTCTAACACTGTTTTAAAATGTGCTGCATTGAAAACAAGGCCAGACCCACAGAGGGTGTAGTCTGTCCCTAGATGTTAAACATAATGGTCTGCAAGCATGCTTTGGCTAAGGAGATCCCTGAAGCCTTGTTGTAGAAAGGTGAGGTGAACCATCACACAAAGTAACATTCTCTGTGTCTCCTTAAAAAGAAAGAAGGTAGTCTCAAACAAGGATAAAATTGACCTGGCAAATACAAGTTCATGAAGTGATGCACTATGATGATTACAGTATTTCTTAAGAGGGGTGTATGTGAAAGAGGATTTATTGTCTTGAAATTCAGTAAGGATCAGTAACCTTTGTATTAACTAGCTTGTGCGTTTTTCCCATTTCCAATATTACGTCATGGAAACTAGTTTGTGTCCACTTATTTTTTTTTTTTTTTTTTATGTTCTGTGGTGATAAACACAAACATTTATTTTGATAAAGAGCTTTGTTGTATTTCTCGTAGGTAAATGGAGTAGATCTAAAAGCAGCAACCCATGAACAGGCAGCAGCAGCCCTCAAGAATGCAGGCCAAGCAGTAACTATTGTAGCTCAGTACCGTCCAGAAGGTAAGGGTTGCCTCACATGTTGAAGTTCACTTGTACAATTTGAAACTCGGAGAAATACAATATCCAATGTCCCCCCACCCCACACCTAACCCCTCTTTTGAGGAGAGGAGAAACAAATAAAGCAATAGATGTTGACACATAACCTTTTAGCATAATTTCAAGTGACCAGATAGGAATATGTGTAAGCATTGGTGCCATGGCTTGGTATGTTTTTCGCTGTGATCATGTTCAGAATTTTGATTTCTTCAGTAAATATTAACTCTGCCATAACACGAAAATTAAGCTGGTAAATCCAGAACTTAGTAGAAATACCACATTATTACTTTTGTATTTCACAGTTGTCTTTACTCTTTAATATGATTGTTTTCTTTTTCTTAGTGGTAGGAGGGTAAAAGACTAATCCGTTCTCTGTTATGATGATTCAGATGAACTAAAGAGACTATCAGGTTTTCATTCCTCTGTTTCATACTGAGCTGGTATTTCTGTTTATCCAGCAATTTCTTTTGGTCCAGATTAGACTGCAGCTGATGCTGATTAACCATCCTTGTGTGTTCTGCAGAAACCAAGTAATAGTATATCATCACAACACACATATTTGTCCTCTTGTATTTCTACAGCATGTTTGAAATGCCTTTGTTTAAAAAATTCAGTAGTCTGAAATTATATGCTTACCTTGAATCTGTAAACCCATGTATTATTGTTTATCTATATAATAAGGCATTTTTGATGTTTTATGGTGAACTGTGGTGATCAATGGCTTTGTCCAATTTTAGTAAATTGGATGGCCCATCACTAAATCTTCCTTGCAGTGACTTGTCTGCTTAAATCTTTCCTTTAACAGTACTGGCAAGGGGTAAGTGTAGGTGTTTTTTCAGGACTGGACATCGAGCAGGACTGCTTCCTTCATCTCAAATTGTTAGGTGACTGATGGTAGCACACTTTTCAGTCTTTATTTCTGCTCTTCTATCATGTTTCTTTTATCCTGTCTTCCCCAAGTCTTTGAAACATTAGCTTTCACATTCGCTTCCCTGTACCCCTGCATCAACATCCTCTATCTCCACTGACCCAGGAACTCTTGTCAGTAATAAATAAAACTGATTTGTTTGTGTCTGGTTCATGGTCAAATCCCTGCAGCCAGCCCATGCTGTCAATGTCTGTATTGTGGTGAGGGGGTGTGCATCCTGCTCACATTGAATGTGTAGATTGCTCTGTTCTGGGATTTGTTTTCTAGCAGTGCTCACTCTGAGACTTCCTTTTAGAAAGAAGAGTAAGGTCAGCATTGTTTCTGGAATATTTGCTTTGGCTTTGTGTCAGAGTTGTCAAATATTTCTGTTGATACATATTTGACCTATTCTCTGCTTTGGGTCAAATTGTTACACCTTTTTGATCCTTGCATAGGGATCCCTCACCTTAGTGAGAAACAAAACTTGTGCTTTTATTTGCCCATGAGTTGTCCTTTGTGGCATCTGGCCACTTTTTTTTGTTCAAGAGGGTATTCTTGGTCACTGTTTCTTCTGCCAGGAAGATACGTTGGGATGTGGCTCCTAGTAGCAGAACAAATGTTTCTCTGGTAGATTATATCCAGGACAAAGAAGTATTTTTTTTCCTTTTTTTTTATTCCCCCCCCCCCCTCCTTGTCCTTGCCAAAAAATGTATCCAAACTTCACACAAAAGCAGCAGGTTTTCAGTCTTCTCTTTCTGGGATTCAGGCTTTAAAAAGAAAGGAATCCCTTCACGTTCTGAAAGCCAGAATTCTTTTTCTTTTAGATTAAGAGAAAGCTTTTTGGATGTTTCCTGCTCTTTTTGCATTGGAAGTAACAGCTTTCTTCATTACCACTTGTCCAAGTAGATAACTTACTTACTTGAAACATGTATTGAGGTGCTTGGCTGACTGATGGGTTTTTGTGTCATTGCAGAGATTTGCCCAGAGCAACATATGCTGCCTTTTAGAAATTTCTCAGTGACTGTCGCCTGTAGACTTCAAACCTAGAGCTGTACTCATTCCTTTGTGATTACTGAAGCATTCAGCACTAGACTGTAGTTGAGCTGTGCTGAGAATGCAGTTCTCAAAGAATTATAGGGTCCATTTGAGAGGATGCATGTGGGAGATGTTACTTGAATTATCCTACATTACAGGCAGACATCTGACAAGTTAATGAAAGAACACTTTTAAGATGTTTGGCCTTCCTGACTTTATGAAATAGCACTTAAAATATCTATTTGGAGTGAAGATGCTGAAAGCTTGTTAGGGCTTACTCTACCCTTTTGAAGTATGCCATGAAGGGAAAGTGTAACTAGGAGATTGAGATCCGTTGTAGTTTGGAGGCAAAGGATGAATTGACACGTGGCCAACCTACCTCAGAGAGCTTTAGTTACTAATGTCTTGACTTTGTTTGACATCTCTGCTTGCATTTTTCTTACTCCTTGTAAAAAGGGGTTGAATGGAACTCCAGCTTCTTTCAGATCTGGTGTGGGAGGTAAGTTGTATCAGAAACTCACTGTTTACATGTTAGAGATTAGTAAAAAAAATATTCCCTTAAAGGTCACTGTTTGTTTATTATCATAGGAAGGCAGTCTGAGATTTGACTTTCCAAATAGAAAATATCATCCATGTGATTGAGTGTGCTTGATAAAAGTGCGTATGTTCTTTGGTTCTCTTCATATTTCCTAAATTGTAGCTGCAGATAGTCTTCTTTTCCCCTCATTTCATTTAATTTGGGAATTTTTTATATAGATACATATATATGTATTTATCTCCACTTTTTGTTTATGCCATTCAAATAAAAGGCTAACGATTATTAAAATTAAGAGTTCATAAAATCATTGTTCATCATTGGTATGTCTCATGTCTTTGTGAAGGTGAAGAGCATCAGTTGTAACTGCTCGTATTGCATGTGTATTTTATTTATATTTATAAATCCAGCAGGATTTTGTAAAGATGTTGACAGCTAGGACAGATCAAGGAGATTTTAGACATCCATCAGGGTTCATTATAACCGCGTAAATAGATTCAGTATGATAGGAGTATTTGGAAGACACTTGGGACCAGCTCACTTCACTCTCTGTAATTGTATATGACAGTTTGTATGTTCATAGATTTGGTGGGCAATGCTAATTTATATTTTAAATCCTACCACATTAGCTGTATCAGAAATTCCTCATTTGTCTGTCTTCTCAGATTTGGGAAAAGAGGATTTTTGCAAGAAGTTCTCTCATAGAAAAGTCTGAGCAGGCTGTGGAAACATTAATCTTTGGAAATATCCTATCATGGAAAGGGTTGGATTTTCCATATCTGTCTCTTCAATATCTGTCCCTTCAAATCTATGGTTTATCAAACACTAGTTAGTGGACTTGGGGTAGGCTAATGTGTTTGAATGATACTGCTTATATTATAGCCAGGCTCAAATTACGTAATTGCTGACTTCCCTCCCCGCTTAAATTTCCAAAATATTCCTTCGTTATAGAATCAGGTGAAAACAGATATAGTGTCATTCTTAAAAATATCTTCTGGGCATTCATTTATTTTCCAGCAGTGTTCAGTAAATTTGAGAGATTACTCTAAAAAAATTTCTTATTATACTGAATCAACTTTCAGCAACTTACCAGCGCTCTTTGGGATAGCTAAAAGCCAGATAGGGTCTGCAGAGGTATTCTCCTGTTCATAAAAGTGACTGGTACATCAGGCACCACTTCTGTAGTGTACTACTGTAGCCAATTGACTTACTCCTCATAGATTCCATGCTTTATCTTGCAACTTATCTAGGAGCTACTTTTGTAATCTATTGAGTCACCTATTGGGTTGTACTTCTACATACTTTTGTGGTACATACACGCACACGTGTGTACACGATCTCCCTAGTTGCAGAGATCAGTGGCTTTGAACCTGCTGGGGCTGGATGCTGCAGCGGAGGGGTCCATGGTGGGAGAAGAGCAGAAGTTTGGGAAATGGGAATTACCCTGTAGAAGTGTGGTGGGGAAGTCGGTATATTGTTCTCATTTTCCTCTTCATTTGGAAGCTTCTCCTATTCCCCCACTTGTACTACAGATTTCTATCTCCTTGCAAGACATCACTGATTAATAAAAAGGGCTTTTGCTTTACTGTGAGTTCCGCTGGAAATGAAGTACCATGACCTGCAGCAGTTTCAAAGAAAGTAATGTTGCTGTAGTACACAAAAGCGTTCTGATAAGCTGTTTTCATTTGTAGAGGTTTCTGAGCCATTTAATTTTCCTGTTGCTCCCTGATTCTGCAGACACCTCAGTACTACACTGCCATTTCCCTTCTTGAGGTTTCTTACAGATGTAAGGTGGCAAGGAAAAATTGAGATACTGGCGTGGAAGAATGAGTTGAAGCTCTAGGCAGTCTTGATATATGTGTATCTCCTGGGAGCGGGGATTCAGAGATGGTCAGAATTATGATCATGTTATGTAGCAGGGATAGAGGAACATGAGACTCTCAGTGCTTGAAGGGAATGTAGTGATGAAAGGAACAGCAGGTGGGAAGTGTAGGACTGTCCAGAGGTGTACAGCCCTTGGTGGGCTCTCCCCTCATTTCACATTGACATTTCCATTGTTATGTCCAGTCAAATTAAAATTTTAAATTTATAATTTTCTTATGTGTTTTGAGGCTGACAATAATAATGTTACCTCAAAATCCACAATTTCTGGAAGATAAGATTTTGCCATGCTGAAAAGGTATGAGGTGCCAGTAGGCTACTATAACTGTATTAGAGCTTAAATGCATGTAAGTGTTTAAAAATAAGAAAAATAGCCGAGGAAATACATTTAAAATATGAAAATATATTGGGTTGAAATTGGATAGAAAATAATTTTGTGTAATAGAAGTTTTTTTCCTAGTTATCTACTAGATCAGAACTGTGCAATTAAGCATGTGTATAACGTTAACCACAGCTTCATATGCATTATCTGTGAAGCCTGCTCATGGAAGCAGGCTAAGTGTATTGGCATCAGCAGTCATTCACTGGTCACCTGAGCCTTCCCCCAAAACAGGGGCAAAATTCAGATAAGCCTGTTGTGACAGAAAAGGGTAGAAGCGCTTTGTTTCCCAAGGATCCACCTAATACACAAAAAAATACAATTATAATTTTAACTAATACAGGATTCCTTTTTTTTATGAGTTACCAGCTGCCTGTTATTTAGAATCTAGAATTTACATTGGTCTTCTCTTTGTAATTCTGCTGATCAAGTCCATCTCTATATACCCAGTTCTTTTCTGAAGGAGTAGTAAGATGGTTAAGTGATCAGATTAGCTTTGTGTTCTTAGGTGATTGGGTGGATCAGTGTAAGATTAGGAGAAGGTGGAGCCAAAACCTCAAGAGAAGATTTCAAGGTATTTTTTTGTAAAACCCCTGCTTCGGACTAATAATGTTCTTGTAGATAGCTAACACACATTTTTCTTTTAGCTTTATTAAAGGAAATAAGGAATCTGTCTTGCAAAATGTGTTCAAGATTTATAGTTCAATCAAAACTTCTCATAATTTGTTAGCCAGATGTTTAGGTGGATTTTTGTGGGTGGTTTTTTTTGTTTTGAAGGAATGTATTCGTCTACTGAAAATAAGATCCAAGTATGACAACTTGTATTTTTTAATCTCTCTTGTCTTTAAAACATTTAATGAGTCAGAGAAAAAAAAGAGAAGGGGAGAGGTTTTTTAGAGCTCAAGTTTTCCATGCCCAGTATTTGGCCAATTTTTCTGTTTGTGACGCTTCGTGTATACGCTGTTTTCTAGTGGAATTCAAAATAGAATAACTAAGCTCTGGGAAATGGTAGCACTCTCATGTATATAAACTAAGATTATTTTCTGAGCATTTGTCTTCAAATGTATTTTAAATCTTCTATTTGTTAAAGTCCAGCTGGGGTAACACAAAGCCAATAATCCTTTGCAAAACTTAGTTTTCAGTATTTATTTTGTATCAAAAGGATGAGCTTCCCTTGTTTTCTAGCTGAGAACATTGATTGTTTTAACCAAACATTGTTTAAAAGATCAGTACATCCCAATTTCATAAAATAAAAATATTTGACAAAATAATTCAAAAAAGGGAAGTTTATCCTGTTTTGGGGTATGTGGTCTCTAGTCTTCCAGACTTTTATTCCTGCTTGTTTTGTACCTGGTTCTACTAATTTGCAAGTAAACCAGATTAGCCAATTAAAGTACCTTGAAAATCAGACCCATTAAGATTAGAAGGAGGGTTCTGCTATATATAGTCCTGATAGATACTATAAGGCGGCTTACACATGTTTTAATCCTTTAAAACCTTACTCCTGCTCTTTAATAAATAAAATTGTTTGTCTTTCTTTAAGAGCAGTTCAGCCTTTTACAAGTTGTGTGTGCATGGTAAACCTTCCACATTTTTGGTGAATTCACTTCAGCATTGACTGGACCTAGTCTCTTTCTAAGTTTTGCAGGCTCTGAGGGAGATGTTCTTAACTAAATACAAATGCAATTTTCCTAATCTGTTTTGAAATTCCATGGCCTAGTCTTTCAAGTGATTAATGAGGTACAAGCTCATTACACATTAGAGTGCATGAACGCCACCAATAGCATGTGGAATGCATCAAGTCTCTCTCAGGTCATCTGGATATAAAATGACAAGCATTGAAGCAAAGTAATAGCTCTTAAAAAATGATTTATGTTTTTGTTGTGGTCCATCCATTTTATAGGTAATCTCTTTGCTAGTGTTTTTTGAGTGGTTGTGTTAACATGCTACTATAATCCACCAACTGAAATTTATGTTGCAGTCTGTAACAAGAAAAGATGTGCAGAACATGAATAGTACCTATGAATTTATAAAATACCAATTTAGATAATCAAGGGATGGTAGTAGTACCTGACTAGAACTCATACATACGGCTTCAGTTATCTACATGCTGTAGCAGTCCTGCCTCACAAGCTTAGAATTGAAAACAAATGGAAGGTCAATACAAGATCAATGTGATGGTGGTCATCCTACCAGGCTTCGTTTCTCTGTTTGGAGGCATCATGAAGAGGAAAAATGAGTATTCTGAGAGTGGAGAAAAGATTACGAAACAGTATTTATATAAAATTGTCAGCACAAGAGTCCAGCTGTGACAGATCCAATGGGCCCTGCAAAAGGAGGGCTTTTTCTAGACAGATGGGAAGAGGCAAGCAAGGGGCATACTGTTTTTAATTACAGTGAACTTTTTCAGCTCTTTGTGTGTTCAGTATATGTAAGAATCTCTGCCTTTCAGTGCTGTGCTGCCATCTGTTCCCTGAACACACATCCATGCTTCTTCGAGTTGCTTTTCCTTTTGTGCTGTTTGATGAATTTTCCATCCCTTGTCTTCCATTCTTTTGCCCCATTTACATCTGGAACCTGTGTTCCAGACCAGATTAATTTTCCTTGTGGCCTCTTTTTCTCTTCCTCTGCCTGTGTAGACTCTTCACTATATATCTGTGTGTCTCACTATCCTCTTGTTCTGCACCAGATATGCAGTCCAGGAGAATTTCACTGGTCAGACCCTTTCTCTAAAGTTTTGATTTCTGTTAAAGTAAATGTTGATATGGGAAACATTACTGGAGCACCTCTTCTATGAAAACAGGATGAGAGAGTTGAGGTGATTCAGCCTGGAGAAGGCTCCAGGAAACATCATAGCAGCCTTCTAGTACCTAAAGGGAGCCTACAGGAAAGCTGGAGAAGGACTTTGTACAAGGGCGTGTAGTGATAGGACAAATGGTAATGGCTTTAAGCTGAAAGAGGATAGATTTAGATTCGATTTTAGGATGAAATTCTTTACTGTGAGGGTGATGAGGCACTGGAACAAGTTGCCAATGGAAGTTGTGGGTGCCCTATCCCTGGCAGTGTTCAAGGCCAGGCTGGATGGGGCTTTGATCAGCCTGGTGTAGTGACAGGTGTCCCTGCCCATGGCAGGGAGGTTGGAACCAGATGATCTTTAAGGTCCTTTCCAACCTGAACCTTTCTATGATTCCATTATTACAGTTTTCTAGGTAATATCACTTTAGGAGCTTGGGAGCAGAAGAATCTTCCAGGATTTCCTAATCTCCCTGCTCCCCCCCGTTTTTTGTTTGTTGCTGTGCAATACATGCAGACATGAAATAGAGCAGATTTAGTCTAGTTTTGCACCATCTGCTTATCCAGTATAATTTTAAACTTTAAAATTGAGCCCAGATGTATCTATCCAATGTTCTTAACAACTGATTATGTAAACCTGAGTAGGCTTTAGGTTCCTTTTTCTTTGGTGAAGGTGGGATACTGTTGGATAAATGCCATGGATTGAAGCAGCAGATGCTTGCACTTCCTCAAGCTCTATGTTACGATAGCAGGCACTGCTCCTCCTTGCCCCTAAACTTATTGCAAACTTTGAGAAAATTCTAGCCAAGAAGAGATACTGTTATTCTTATGTTCTTATTTTATTGCATTTCATGTTAGTCCCACAGCCTATTACCCTTTATTTGATGTATAGCATCAGCAGCTTTCCTAAAATTCAGAGCATTAGAAGATATCCTAAGTGTCATTCACTGCTGTTGCATAAACATCAGGTTTCGGATCCTGGTGAAATTCTTACCTGAAAGGATTGGAGGTTTGGATTGTGTGTGGTTGGTTTTTTTGTGTGGTCTTTTTTTTTTTTTTTTTTTAAATTTCATTGGAGGGTGTTTCTTGTGCCACCATAGTTCTTAATAAAATGCTGTTTCAGAATGTGTGTTGTGATGGCTGTAGAAACTAAGCATATCTGTAGGTGGAGTTCCTACGAACAAACTACTCTGTTTGAGTTAGTCAGTTTTGCTTTTTCATTCAATAGCATATGTCCTTTCTGTCTGCTTACCCTGATCATGTAAGATCAGAGATCAATCATATTCCTTCTCAGCAGAGCTCTTAATTTCCTCTTAACCAAGAAAGCAGCGTTTCCTATTTTATCTTGTTCACTGTGCCTGTTTCAGCTCCAAATTTCTGGAATGTTGAAGTGGCGGCAGTGTTGCATTGTATGGCTTTGTCACATTTACGTGGAAGTTTATTGTGCTGTTCATTATGATTTAGTGGAAAAATGTGATCAATTTTGTCATACGCTATATGTGTAATATTATGCATAACCCATAAGAAAGAATGGAATTGTAAGGGAAATTGTTCGCTAACATTTTGGAGAATCTAGTGATAAGCTGCATGAAATCTGTAGTTTAAACATACAATGGTATTCTTTAAGCATTGAAAATACTGGAGCATAGGAGAGTACTTGAAGGGAAGGTATCCCTCTGTGCTTGCATAGGTCTCATCCCTAACTACGTGCTTTCTAATCAGTGAGACGCAAGTTCCTGCTTTTGGTTTTATCTAGTACTTCTGCTTTCATGTTATTTTAGCTAAGAGGTTTTGTACAAAATCATCTCTCTCTGGTACATTCATTATATGAAGTCTTTTGTTAGTGTAAATATGATGCTACTTCTCTGTAGTTTGCTGCTTTTTTAATTGCATTTAAAAAGTAGTAAGGTATTATTGCAGGGATTGATTAAAAACATAGGGGTGTGTAGGTAGTTTTCTTGTTTCTGTAATAAAATGGAATTGCATTTTGTATGGATCACATGTGATACGCATGCACCTCAAATTTGAGTCGCTGGTCTTGCTACCAGCTGTTGGCTATTGATGTTCCCCTTTCATAGAGCATGTAAGGTGGAGCAGCTGTGTGCAGTTTTTGGACTGCTATCCTGCAGCTACTTTTCTACATTTCCTGAACTATCAGGTGACATTTGGTGGTGTTCAGTTTAATAAGAGATTGAAAGCGTTAAAGACAGTTGATGTCCAGCTCTTCTTAATCACACAGATAGAAATATACGACCTCTCCTAGACAAGTTAGCAGAGCTCATATTTTGCTTTATGATGCCAAAGTTGAACCAAGCCTACTTAGTCAGTAAGGGGATGCGTGCTGATCCTTTGGGTACCAAACTGGTACTGCTTTTCTGATGCTGTCTAGAGTCCTGCTGTTGTCTTGCTTTCCGTCTCCAGCCTTAGTTTCAGTACCACTGAACTCTTAATACTAAGCTTTCTTTTTTAGAAACCAAAATCCTGTCTACTTTTCAGCTCTAAGCCCGATGATTTTGACATTTCTATGCATCCTGTTCCTCCCAAAACCTTCTGTAAGAGGAATATAACTCAAATTTTTAGCTTGCTCTACATCAGGAGCTTCCATCTGATTCCATCTGCACAGAGTGTTTAAGCTTTCCCTAAATATGACATTTCTTGGCACCCTTCTTTTTGAGCATAGAGCCTTCTCAGTCCTAGCCCATTAGTTTCCTTTTTTGCTTTATTGGTATAGCAGGAGCTTCTGTGTAGGAATTACTCTCTCTCTTACTCCTGCAGATGTCCTTGTCACTCAGTCAGCACTTACTTTATAGGAGTTTCAATGAGAAAAACTAAATTACTCCAGGACACTGCAAGACCAGCAACCTGAAGATAATACACAAGATAAAGTAGAGTTAAGCAATAGTAAGGAATAGCCTCCCCTGTTAACTCTCTTACATACTACATGATACGTAGAAGGAAATCTGGTTCTTCGAACAGATAACACATGAGGCTTTCTTAACAGAAATTTGTAGTTTTTTCCAGTAGCTCTTGCAAAGAGCTGCAGATATTTTCAGTATTGAGCAGGCTGTAGCACAAGAAAATGTTTCAGTTACCTGGTCTTTTCCATGCTTACTTTGCTTTCACACAGGGAGCATTAAAAACCCCAATACTCTTATGTCAGAAATCTCAGCTACCATTTGTGTAGTATGTTTGGAGTTTAGAGCTTTAATCTTCCAAACACCCAAGAAACAGGTGAGAGGCTTAAAGATAATTTTTCAGGTATAAATGAATAAAATGAGGTGAATTACCAAAGGCCATGCAGTGCAGCAGTGGCACAGCAGCAGCAGACTGTTCTTTTTCTGCATCTGGGCCCTTCCCATAAGGTATAGTACTTTCTAAAAAGTGTAATTTTCTCACATTCCTCTTAAGTTACCTTCCTGTCATCTTAAATTCTTTTGCTGTTAGTGATAGCATCGGTAGGGGTGGAAATAATGTTTCTGTTGTCAAATCAGCTCATCAGTCTGATTTAGTGCTGGTAAATTATTTAATCTTTATTTGTAAGAAGGCACTCAATGCTGTTTTTTAAAAACTACAAACTACTAGCATTTGGTTTTAAAGGACAAAAGTCAGGGTTATTTAAGAGACTGGTCATGTTGTAATAATCTGGATAGGGTTAATTATAGTTGCTATTGCTAGAGCATCAGATTAGTAGTATCAGATTTGATATACCAGAAACTGGCTCACAGAATATACTTCTGTAACTTAATATTTTTTCTTCTTCTCCAGTTAGTCTGTAAGCTTTGATGCTTGCTGTCTCATGGGGAGAAAGTGCTAGAGAATGTAATATGATAAATCATTCATAGTACTTAGGTGACTGTTGAAGGAGCCTTAGTTTTCCTCAAGCTTTTTGCATTTTAGAGCCCTCTCTATCAATCTTGCATTTCCTGCGTACATTTGATGCCTGCAGGGATAAGGGTGCAGTTAGGAAGAGCAACACATTACCCAGTTCAGCAGCTGCTTGCTGCACACACCCTGGCTCTCCTAGTGTTGACTTGTTATAATCTGGCATCACGTGGTGTCCTGGCGAAGGTGGTGGCCGCAGAACATTTCCTTGAACTAGGAAGGTTTTACAAGTGGATCTGTTGATCCTGAAGTCCAAACTGTTCAACTGAAGGAAAAACTTACTTGTTTTGAGGTCATATTTTATGCTGGCAGCATGTAAGTATCTTATTTCAGTAAGTGTTTGTCCTGAAGAAGCTATTAATATTTTACTGCCTGCCTTTGTAGCTAAAATCAAATGCATTTAGCTTAGTTTTATTAGTACACAGTGCTGCTTAAGAACAGTCTGTTTTTCCAGGACTAACATTGTACATATCTATAGAGGGCATTTGTATCTCTAATGCCATTTATAAGTGGATTAAGATTCATGCCAGAATTCTGGATTTTTGTTTTTCTTTTCCTTTCCTGAGCTCCCATGGGGACATTATCTTATTCAGAAGATGTTTTGCATATTTCCCACCTTGTAGTGCTAAATTCTTTACCCTAATTCAAGTCCAGTAACTTTAAAGTACAGATACTTTTCATTCCCATTTCTTAATGTTTAAAATGTAAAATTTATAGTTCTTGATTATAAACTTACATATTTCATATGTATGTTCTGAAGTTTTCTTTTTGTCATGGGTTAGAATTTATCTGTGTCAGTCTTTTTATAACTATAATAATGATAATTATTAGTAGAAATGTTTGTCTTAATTAGAAAAAATAGTTACTGTGAACTATAGATTAAAACCATGAATTTTCAAAGTATAGTTTGCTTATTTATTTGCTTTGTCTAATCACAACTATTTCAAATTTTATTTCAGTTAATTGCTGAAGTTCAGGGGAAACTAATTGCAGAGGTTCTCTTTTTTTACAGAATACAGTCGTTTTGAAGCTAAAATACATGATTTACGGGAACAGATGATGAACAGTAGCATTAGTTCAGGATCAGGATCTTTGCGAACCAGCCAGAAGAGATCCCTATATGTCAGGTAATAATCTTTTTCCCAGGATTGCTAGTATGTTTTTCTGCTTTTCTGTAGACTTCATATTTCTGTGTGTGTATTCTTGCACAATTAATCATTATGGAACTTATCAAATTGATGTTTATATGCAAAATGTATTAAAAATAAAGCTTAATTTAGATTGATTAGTGTAATATAGCTGAAAAGAAGCCCTGAGAACCTTGTATGAACTGTGAAGCATGGTGCTTTTGCTTTTTGTCCTGCCTCTCAGAGATGATAATCCTTCAGCAAAAATGTATGTATTCTTTTTCTCAGTGTATGTGATAATAATTCAGTTTGTGTTTTTATGACAGTAGTCTTCATATTCTCTTGTGTTCGGTTCTTCAGTTCAAATTTATAGTCTCCCTTAACTTAAGCTTTGACGGATTTCCATCTTCTTTCAGCTTATATTAGTTGTATTCTCAGCTTGTATTAAGAACTCTTACTTCTATATCCAATAGCATTTTGTCATAGAATATTTTTCATGCTAACTAAGAGAGAAAATACATCAAAGAAAATGGACTGAATATTGTTCATTCATTTATTCATATAGAATTAAATATAAAGGAGGCTAAGTGGAAGTGGGAAATAAAAAAGAGCATGAAGAATTTAAGAAAATAGGTGGTTTCACTGGGAAGTTGTGGCAAGGTGCAGCTCATTAATGTGCCTGCTAACTCCTACATCAGATATCGTATACTGATGAAGCACAATATTTCAAGTATGCAATGTGGGTAAAAGGACTGCATTTTAAAAAATGAATTTATTTTTGAGTTCCTCAAACCAGCTCATCTTTGGATTGAGTAAGGGTCTGCAGTCATTTTAGTACAGCAGGTAAGACTCCAGTAGTGCTGGTGCTGGGGTTAAACTTGTTCTAAACTGTTGTAGGACCTCACTGGCTTACCTGTTAAAATGCTAGGCTCAGGTACTACTGACTTTTCAAATCCAAGCAGAGACTGTTTTGTTCATGTTGCTTTATCTGTTGAGCTATGGGAAAGGAAGCAAGTCTTGCACAAGGTAGTGTGCACATCTTACATGCTTACCTGAGTAATTGCATCTGTGCTTAGAAAAGTCTCAGTCCTTTGCAAGCTATTTCTGAAACAAACGTAGCAATTTACTTACACAGAGCTTCTGTTTAGATTGACCGTAACATGTAGCCCTTATGTTTTGACCTGTTATTTTAGTAGATTTATCTGGATTCTATTTTTGCAGAGCTGACCTTGTTCCTTTTTTGTACTTTGCCTGCCTTAAATATTTTTGGGGGTCAAAATGTAAATCTCTAAGGATAGGTGCTTAATATCACAGCTATTCATGTCTAAAGAGTTTCCACAGGTAGGGATATTGTGGTGAGATCTTCTGCCTTTCCATAATCCCAAGATTTTTTGCTTTAGCTCTCATCAATATAACTAAGCTTAAACAATTCTAAATGCTTTTGTTTGCTTGGTTAGCTGTAGCCTGATTAGGTTCTCAAACACTCACGCTCATGTTCACACATTGGTCTGATATTTTAAGCCACTGACAAACATTTTGTGTTTATGTAGCTTTTACTCCCCCGATGGGAGTTGTTGAGCTTTTCACTTTGCCAGTTGCTGCAGAAAGTGCAGCCTTCTCCAGGCTGTTGGGAGAAGCCTTGTGGAGACTGGTGGTTCCCTTTCCAAGAAAGGTTTTTGAGACTTGATATTCAGTTTTGTTATAGGTCAGGAAAAAAAAGCTAAAATGCAAAAATTGCTCAGGCAAAGTACTTTTCCACCCACATCTCTTAACAGAGGGTTCTGCTAGGGCTTTTGAGATCTGCTCTTGTCATCACACCAAAAGATGCCAAAGCCTGGTAGGCAACTTGGTATACACAGGATGGGTTCACATCTGTTCTGTCTGGTTTTTGATGTAATTTTGACCTCACTGAAGTAAGTTTTATGAATCTTTTTACATATTGCTAGATACTGACAGAACATGTTAGTTATCCAGCTTATGCCTTATTATTAGTTACTCTGGCGTGAGCATTCTATACTTGTACCAATTCAAAGCAAATTTTAATAACTGAAGCTATCTTTTCTGTAATCCTTGGTTTTGGATACGCCTTAAAGGATTCCAGTTATATGATACAATGCTGAATTGGACGGTAAATCCAACAGTAAAATGTTTATGGGTATTCAACCACAATTGTGGGAAGCCTATCAAATAAAAATACTCTAAATATAATGATCTCTGGTGATTTCTCAAAATCGTGGTAACAAAATAGCAGATAAAATCTGATATGTCATTGTTTCCCCATAACTGAAACTTGATGTCTTTATTAATAATCTGCCTGTGAACAGCATTTTGGGGGTGTATGTAATACTAAGAAAAGACAGTTGTGTTTGCCTGAAAACAGAATTTGAAGTAAAATGGCAGATTTTTCTTAATTGTATGTATATCAGTATATGATGAATAACAATATAACCGACAGTCCTTGGAGGGCTATATGAATATAGCAATTCAGCAGCAGCTAACTATTCATTTGCATATCTAATTCTCTATCTCTCCCCCTGACTAATTAAGATTTACTGATTTAATAGCCTTCTCTTACTTTTGCTTTATATTTCTTTCGATCTTTATTCTAAGAGGAGAAAGGTGATTTTTTTTTTTTTTTTTCATACAATGTTTCTGGTTTTGCATCTGAACTGTATCTATACACTCTCTTCCTTCATCTGCAGATTTCACATCTGAAAGGGTGAGATACCTTCCATGGTATCAAGTTTTTATGATAATATGTTGACAGGGTTTAAATTTGTTCCATGTATTATCTTATCTTGTATGCCAAATCTCAGCCTGTGCAATGTGTGTAGAATTCAAAAATGAAAATTACTTTTACATCTGTATTTTTCTGAACAGCATGATACATTTCAAATTCAAACAGTGTTGTTTTTTTTTCTGCTGGAATTGGAACAGAAAATAGTTACATCGCTTAGAAGAAACTTCTCAGTTTTGAAATCCTTAGGAAATTTTAACTAAATCCATTGGAAAGTAAGATCTAGCATTAGCACCAGACCTGAAAACTGTACTTGCCTGTGGGAGGAGTTTTTAATCTGGCATCCCTGTGTTATTCTGATAGTTTAAAAATGTAGTTTCAAATAGTTTTTGCAAAAACGCAGAGAGAAAGAGAGAGCCTCCTTTAAAAGCTGACCTTCATTCATTCTGAAGTGGTAAGATTACTTCATGTTTCATGAAATAAAGAGCTGGAGATGCTTTTGATGCAGGAATTCCTAGTAGCTTTGTTCAGCAAGAAAACCCTAAAAGAAGAAATGCTTTAGTAAAACTTGATCAATAGCCTGTTGATATTGAAAGTAATGAGCATGGCCAGGTAAAAAGACGTTCTGAAAATTTGGCACTGTTAACACAACCATTAAATTTTTGGCTTTGAAGCATAAACTATCATGAAACATGCAACTTCAGTTTCTGTGGACTTGTAAACTAAGGAGCCAAGTTACCTTTTTTAGTGCTGTTTAGTTGCTCAGTAATACAGGGTGAAATAAAAGGGAAGATTTGGTGCTTTCTCTATGAAATAATTTTTAGGACCTCTCATGTAAATATAACTTAAGAGTAAAAAATATCATGGGACTGCTTTAAAGCAGTAATTAAATCAGGAATACTAGACTTATTTTTGTGTTTATAACTTTACACTAAATAAATGTATACATGGAATTGTTAATCTCTTACAAAAGTCTCCATACAGGAAGTTAATAACAGAGATATTTTTTATGTACCAGTCTGTAGATATGTCATCTTGGCTGTGAAATGATTTCTCGTTTGATGACTTGCCAGGCATACAGGAGAAACCATGTTAATCACTTGGAATCGGAAGAGATTTTTGTTAATTCTGTTCCCCTTTTGGCTCATTCATTTGATTGTTACTAGTTCCTGGTGTTCCTATACATTTTAGCTGCATAATTTTGTTACTGCTATGTGACATCCTGATTCATTTTATTACAAAACTGTCTTGGTCAATAAAATTATTCTTCTTGAAGTGACCTCACCAGAAGAAAAGTATTTGAAACTTCTTTTAATTGTGCAAAACCTACTCTGTGTAACCATTTATCTAGTTTAAGAACACATGTTGATAAAACATATTTTTATCCTTTTGTGCTTCAATTTTACTTATCTGTTGCTTTTTCTCGTGCAGTCAACATGTTAATGCTGTTTAGGGCCAGCTCATTGCTCATAGAAGTTTGAATAGAAACTAAATCTTAGAAGTTAAAAGTAGTGCTGGTAGAAATCATTGCTTGAATGCTAACAAGAATTCACAAGAAATAAATTTTGTTATGCATTTAATTAATTCAGTGAAAATGTATACAACTTGAATCTGCATTAAAAGTTTATAATCAATTATATGCAGTTTATTTTGAGATACGGAATGGTATTTGTCCAGAGTACTTCGTGAGCAAACACATGCAGAATAAATCTGGAGGAATAACTGTGAAGTGTGTAATTTACTTTCCTGCAGTATTTAGGCTATTTCAAAGAAAAGAAAAAAAAAAAAAGGATTCCAATTTTTTGAAAAGAATCAGAGTATCTCAAGGGTGTTGTGGAATTCAAATGAAAGATCTTACAGTTAAGGTTTTACTGCTGAAGGAAAGTGGTATTTCAACCTTCAAGCTCTTTAAAAGTTGAAAGCCTAAATTTTATTATAGATTTAACAATTGAAAAGTATTGTATATTTAAATGTAGAGCTTTGTATATCATGAGAGTAAATATTGAAGCTGTTTTAAAATTTGTCTTGTTCTAGACATTTTAGAAAATATTTAGTGAAATTTTTAGCCCTTTTATGAAAAGTTTTTGATACTTTTCGTGGTCCAAGAAAGGCATGGTGTCTCAAACAACTCTGATTTTGCTAAAGATTAATGGATCTGACAGAAAAAAATTAATTTTTCCCCTATAAGCAATTTGTTATTCGTTATGAACAAATACAGTTCAAACCCAAAGAAATACAGTCGGTGCTTTAGAGAAGCAAAATTCACAAAACTAAAATACATTTTGGAGCAAAGAGTTATGACTTGTACATACTTACATGGGTTAAAAAAATTCCGAAGCATTAAAAATCTAGCAGAAAAAAGTATATAAGATTTGTGTTTGGGATGAAGAACTGGATTTGGAGGAGAAAAAGGACACTGTTTAAAATCATCACGTTATAATCTATTGGTGCTACTTTGTGATGGACTTGGTATCAAGTATCTAATTCGAGACAGGGTATCATTTAGGAAGTGCATCACTGACAAACATATGAGCTTGCAGATGAAATGAAGTTGAGGTTTTTTTGGCCTGTGTCGTGCAGGCAGTCTCGCTTTACACAGGTGAGGTTCATACACCTTTTTCAATTGTAAAATAAGAGCCTTTATAAGGCATAATCTTAGGAGTATCTCTTACAGTTTGCTAAGGGGCTTCTGTCACTATTCATTTCCACATCCTCACTAAACCCCCAGTTGTGCTGGGAGAGACATACTGCAGGTCTCTCCAGTGCCTCAGGGAACTGATCCAGATATAAAATGATCCAACAGGGAGAAAAGAAATTAATTTTAACCCAGATCAGTTCTGCAGTGTGGTGCACCATGTGCCTTTCCAGACAATTATGCCTTCATAAGCAGGGGTGGGGAAAAAAGTCAGTACAAAGCAGACGTGAATGTGGGTATGGATAATAGTGAACTTGCATGAACCAACCTTGCTGGCAAAGGGAATGTTAATAAAACTGTAGCCGTGCAGTTGGTGCTCAGGTATTGCTGGTGTCTATTATTTGAAAACAGGCTTACCTTAGAAAAAAGGATGAGATTCACTTGAAATGGTTGGGAATTTTCCAAAAGAATGCTCGTAAAGTTTTTTGCCTTCAGGTACTACAGTAGCAAAGTTGTGTTCAGATCATATTTCAGAGTGTTTTTTTCCCTGCAACCCTGTAAGCACGATATTGACTTTTATTTTAAAGACAGACAGTGAGTTTTAGTTAGTAAAATAACACCAATTTATAACTTGATATAGAACAACGTACATTACGGAACTTTCGACAGTGCTGTATGCTTCAAGTAGTCGCTTGCCTTTTTTGTTCTAGGTTGCCATGTTACTTGCAGAGTACTTACTGAAAAGCAGGAGGTATCTTCTGTGGGTCTTCTATAAAGCACTAGAGTTTTGCTCTGGATGACAAGTTTCTTCTAATTCGTTAAAACTTATAAGCGTGTGTGTGTGTTGATACTATACTACATGTTCTCTCTGTGTATATATGAGTGTGTTCAGCGTTCTTCTTTAAAGCAACTGTCAGAACGATGCAATCATTTACAATCATTTATGACCAACATGGGCAGCTTGCTTCATATTTTGTGCTGTTATACCCCCCTGTTGTTTGCTTGCGTTTTTAATGTGTAATTTTTTCTTTTCAATGTAGAGCTCTTTTTGATTATGACAAGACTAAAGATAGCGGCCTTCCAAGTCAAGGGTTGAACTTCAAGTTTGGCGATATTCTCCATGTCATTAATGCTTCTGATGATGAATGGTGGCAAGCACGGCAGGTAACGCCAGATGGAGAAAGTGATGAAATTGGAGTTATCCCAAGCAAACGCAGGTATGTCATATTTTATTGACTTTGAGATGTTTGCTATTAAATGTCTGATATGATTAAAACATACATTGCATATGCTTTGCTCTTTGTTGTTAATTCTGTACCACATCAGTCACTTGTTTGGCTTTTTTAAAAAAAAGTTACCGGTAGTGGGCTTTTGACAAACTCAATGAGAAGTTTGTTAAAATCCTGTTTAGCCTTAGGAGTCGTGTGATGAAGTTGATAAAGGTGGTCCAAGTCTATTCCTCTGTTCTCACTGTAAGCAAATTATGAGTTTAATAACATTACACCATATATATGAAAAGGTGCAAATTGAATTTTATTTGAATTATGACCCTATTATGAATTCTTTCTACCCAGAATGTGGAAAACTGGCAAATCTTTTTTTGGTGGCCAGAGTAAATGGAGACGAGGTGGTGGTTGGCACACTAGAGATCCAAGTAAGAGATTAGGTGCTCTGCATTTTAATATCGCTGTTGACTAATCAAGGCTGTTTGCTTACTCTGTTGTGTTTTCTCTTTGTGCCCTGTGGATCACCAAATACTCGGTACCCTCACAGCTCATCACATGAGAAATAATACCCTACTTTTCCAATATAGTTTGCCATTAACAGGCTTCCATTTTCTGGAGGTGTCACCAGCAGTAAAAATCTGTGCTACAAAAGGTACACCTATATGCTTATGTTGTAACAAGTAGTAACTTGAAGTTCTGGAATTTTGCTGATTTACCATTTTTGTCTATGTTTTTGTGGTAGAGTTGAGAAAAAAGAACGAGCCCGTTTAAAGACAGTGAAATTCAATTCCAAAACAAGAGGAGATAAAGGGGTGAGTTAATGAAGTGCTAATTATACCTGGCATCATGAATGGTAACGTTTTTCAGTGGTTTATATATGCAGACTGCATTTCAGATTTTAGTGAAAAGATTAAATTCTGTCAAATAGAAATAAAATCCTTCTGAGCACTAAAGCAAACTTTATTTGCCAAAACATGGCAAATTGTTTAAAGAATTAACTTAGAAATACATGTTATCAGTAATACTGTAAAATAATAGTAGTTGTAGATACTAATCAAGTATTGAATAGTGCCATTTCTAACAACTCTGCAAGGGATTTATAAAGCAGTTTAGTCCTTTAATATGGATTGTATTCCTGGACTCCCTTTTCTGGGGAAGGGGCTTACTACCAGTTTTCAGAAAAAGGAAAATGTTTCTTTCTTCAAGGTTTTTTTAATGCATCTATGAAACAAGGAAGTAAAGCTCAACAGGCTCCCTGTGATGAGGTTTTACAATGTACACAGTTATGCAGGCAGCTTAAAGTGAGTTCTTTCTTACAACTAAAGAATTTCATGTGAAGGCACAGGCGAACAAGAACTTGAGGCTGGTGCCATTGCTGACCAAATCAGTCTCCATCTCACAGCTGTTATTTTCTGACTGCAGCTGATGTGGTTGTGCTCAAATATTATAAAATAGCCCATGCAGATGAAAACTCAATCTAAAAGAAATCCTGGTTTTAATTTTAGTCCCTTAGTGTAGTTCACTGCATGATATGCAATCCCTGTCCCAGTACACATGACCTGAATCTGTGGTGAGAAAGCAGTGTAACTACCTAAGTAGCAATAGGAATGTTTGTAGCTGAAATTATAGCAATTTCATAATGGTACAGCAGCCAAATCTTTTTATATTTTGAGGGTGAGGCTTTTTTGCAACGTTTTGGTCATTTTGAAATTTGAGAAACAATTTCAGAACCTTATGATTTCTACCAATAGCATATAACTAGTAATTTCAAGACTTAGATATATGCATTTTAGATGTAAGAGCCTTCTAAAGTAATAATATATTGGCATATTTGAAAATCTGAAACACGCTTTAAGCTCCTGAGGAAGCTATTTCTTAAACAGTAATTATTTTTTTAATAACATTAATACTTTAACATTAGTCAGTCATTATGGTAAATCCCCAAAATTCCTTTTAGTAATTTATCTCATTTACAATGTTTTCATAACTTCAGAAATCGCATATAAAATATCAAAGCTTCAATACTTTATCCTGATAGTGTAGGACTTTATGCTTCAAAGAGTGGCAAATCCTTCTGCTACATGACAAAAGTTTCAGTTTAGTTTATTAATACAAAAGTGTCATGTCTTTTCTAGAAGTGTTTCTTTAAAAGGAAATCGGCATCTCTAATTATTTTCTGATGAACAATTTTGGTACTGCCTTGAGGATTCACTGGATTATTTGTAGGTTTTTTTGTTTGTTTGGTGCTTTCATATTTTAGCATTGAAATAAAATGTTGTCAACTGATGTAGTGATTTTTAATCTGATGATTTTTATAATTTGAGTTCACTTTTTTGAAGTCACATAAACAAAATGGCTTAAATACTTAAGATTATTGTAAATATATTAATTTTTCAAATGTTACCATGTTCTTTGGAAGATAACTGCGTGCGTTTGTAGTTTGTCTACCAATAAACTGCAAATATTTAACTTAATTAACGATGTATTTGAAGTAACATTTTGACAATAGCAGAGTTAGTACACAGTCACTGTGTACTAGCATAGCACCAAAGATATGCATGGAATACTGAGTGGAAAAGCAACTACGCTTGCCATTGATATAAAACTGCAGTTCTTTTTCTTTAGTAACATTTCATTTTGCAAACATGCTTATACTGTTCACAATCTTTTGCTTCAGCTGTAAATGTTTTAACATTAGAAGTTTCTCCTTAAAGTATTCTTCCTGTATTTGCCATGGTGATACTTTTCCCAGTAAGCTCCCTGTACCATACGTGTCCTCATGGACTGTGTGCCTTCCTGTGTCTGTATATGATATGGCCAGGATGAAATACAAACTTTGTACAATTCTTCAAAATTTCTACATGAAATGGTTAAAGAATAATCCTAGTGATGGCAAACATTAAAATCCATGTTCCTTTCATTTTAAGGAAAGCTAAAAAATCTGGAGCAGAAACGGTTATTATTTTCCCCTTGTTTGTTCATTTCATATATGCATTTATCTCACTTTCTGTGCTGCTTCTGTTTTAATATATTCTTGCTTATGATGCCTGTTTGATTTGCAGTGGGCTTACGAAAAATTTAATACAATTACTATGCATTTTCAACTAATAAGCAACTCTCTTTAGCTTTTTATAATCATGGTATCTTAAAAATAATCTTTTGGCTAATCTTTTATGCAAAATCAGTATAATATTACTTTTATTTTCTCTTTTTTTTTTTTGGCAATGGAACTGACTCTGACCATTATACATGCAGTATATAAAAATACTAGTTCACTGTAATTTACTGTACAGAAAGTTAAAATAATTATTGTTATGAAATATTTTCGAAACTTAAGTGAAGAAACCTGACTATGTTTTATAAAGTACAGTAAATCAGTCACTCCTTTTCTTTTAACTATACAAATTGCTAAGTCTCACGACCTCAGTCCAACTGCACCATTTTAGCTTTGTTATGTTTATTTCCCCTGTTATTTTGCCCAAACTGAGGGACTTGTCCTAATGGAACAATAATATAGACGTGACACTTCCACTTCTTGAAATTCGTGTTACGGTATTTTTCAGTATACTCGGAAAAGATCTCCTCTGGCCGTATTTCTTTGTTGACCTTGTTCTGTAGATTACATGATCTTGTCTGGTTATGAGAAATTAATAGCAATGACTTGTTGACTTCAGATAAAGAAAGTCAGGAGGACCATAACCTAAAACCTTGCCCATGCCAGCGACGGTTCCTGCAAGCATATGACTGGCTTGCAACCAGTTCTTTTGCCCATATGTCAGGTTGGTAATTTACCAGTTCTTACAGTGGAACGGCAGTTTTAGTTGAACACAGATGCCAGCCAGTTAAAGGTTTTATGGATTTCCTACTTAACACAGTATTGCTGTTTCCAGAGCTCAGTGTCACTGATTGTGCTCCTGTGGCACTGTATGCTGCTTTAACACCTGGCAATTTTAGAGTAAATGTTTTTTTAAAACAATGGTAATGAAAGTATCACTCCATGTTTCAGTATCTGACATTGCCAAGCAAGCCTGTATTAAAACAGATGGCCAGAAGGATTGTTAATGCTGTAGCAGGATGCAGCTTTTGTGTGGCTCTATAGGCATTCTCTTTACTAAGGCCAAATGCTAGTTTTGTAATTGTACCAAAGAAGGTGGCCCACTGTTTGAAAAAGCTCTGTCCTATCTGACCCCTAGTTGTTGCTATATTTCAGTCCATATCTAATGCTGGTAGGAAAGTTAATACATCTTTTTGCAACTCTTGCATTTAAAGGAGGAAGATGAGCTCACAGGGGCTGCAGACAGACAATCACTTGAAAATTAATGTGCTCCAAATTTTAGAAATAGATGTTGAGTCTTCAATGTCTGAATTGAAAGTATCTTTGTTTTTTAAAGAAGCTTTTAAAAAATAGTTCTTCAGAAGTCTTACTGCTTCCTACTGCACATGGGCTCTGCTTGGCTTTAGAAATAAACAGTACCCGGTGCAGCACAGGGTCTCGACACTCTCAAAACCAAGCTGGGCATTTTCTTACTTTTGCCATCCTTCCCATAATAGAGTTTCTGCAAACCAAATGATAAAAACAAGGCAAATATCATGTCTTGGCAGAACTGATCAGGTGACTCACTTATGCCCAAAGATGAAAAGAAATTTCAGCTGGCTTCAAGTTAGCTGTATTCATTCTAGTTCTGGGCATAATTGCAATAAAAATGTTACTGATTTATTTGTACATTGAGTTTATTGACTTTGAACAGTAATTTAAAGGTGCTGTAGTCACATCATATCTTCAGCAGAAGACTTGGCAGATATTACTACATTGTGTGTTAATTATACCCATAGATGTACCGATACATGAATGAAAATAGGTTGACGCTTTCCATAACTTAGAAAAGGAGCACAATAATACTTTTAATTCAAATGGGTAGATATGTATATGTCTGTGTAGGTAACTAGAAATTTGCATAGCAACTAAGATGCAGAAATTGTTCAACATGAGCAGTTAATGTAAAAAGATGCTGAATGTGATCCTTGGACATTCAGGGTTTTTCATGTGGTAATTCTCCATAAATGCACCCTTGAAAAAATAATTGCCACAGTAAACAAATGAGTTTCTTATCTCTTGAAAGTTAGTCTTGGTATTGGGATGCAGATTTGCACAGAGCAAGGTCATTTTTTTCAGGAAACTTGCAATGAATCACAATTGTGAAAGACTGAAGCAAATACAAGTTTGGAGGTTTTAATTATTTTTTTAAAAATATTTTAGCTAGACACATTTCTTCTTTTTTCATATTTCACTGTTACTTAGTTTTATTGTAAGAGCATTTGATACAATGCCAGCTCTTAACTTCCATTTTTCTTTACTGTATAGGATGTTTGGCAGTTGTCCCCAAAGTATTTATGGTTTTGCCTTTGCAGAGGGGTTACAGTGGCAAATAATTCTGGTGTGCTGTTATGATGTCAGTTGTTTGCAAAAGCATGTGTAAAACCTCAGTGGTTTTGTTTCTGTTTTTGTTGTTTGGTTGTTTTTTTTTAAATACTGTAACCCCTATATTAGATAATATCAGTGATTTAATTGACTTCAAGTTTGTTGTGGTTTGGCCATCTTACAGCAGCCTAGTTTTTCACATCTTTTCACACTCCCAGCAAACCTAAATTTGTGAAATACAGGTCAGGTCATATAGGGTGACCCAGCCTGCCAGTTCTCTCAGTAGTAAGTGTGTGAAATATGGAGATTGTGAGCAAAGCCACGATCCTCATCTCTATTTTTGATGAGCTGAGAAGATAGTGTTAAACGGAAATACGCACTGCATAATGTGGTTATAGGAGTCAGCTTCCACAAAGCTGCTGGTCTGGGCCTTTGTTCACACAGACATTAGACATCCTTTGTTTTGCCCCTCCTTCTCTTCTTCAGCAGTCATTCAATGACAAGCGTAAAAAGAACCTCTTTTCCCGAAAATTTCCCTTCTACAAGAACAAGGACCAGAGTGAGCAGGAAACCAGTGATATTGACCGTAAGTATGTGGCATTCGATGGAGAGCGAAGCACACGTAGAAGGGCCTGCTAGATTGCAGTAGGGTGTTACCATGGAGACAGTTTCATGAGCTGCAACAGGATAACCAGCTTGAGGTGCCGACAGCAAACCAGCCTACAAAATCAATACAACCCTGTGTTTGCTGTTAAAAGTAAAATTTAACCCAGGAGTTCCCCAGTTGGGAGTAAACTGGGTAATACTGTTGAGTAACAGCATGTACATAGCTGGAGGAGATAGCAGCCTTCCAGCGCTGTCGGTGATGCTTCCTCATTCCTGACTTGAGGCAGAGGGCACAACAGCGAGGAAAGCGTAATGGAGCTTACCAGCTTCTCGAATCAGTCCCTTTAGACTGGTTTCTTCCAAGTCATTCATTCCAATTTGGTCTTCCTAATGAAGAGAAGTTACTTTGATTTTTGTCATCATTGCCAGCACTAAAACAAAGTGTCTTCGCAAAAACCAGTT
The DNA here is from genome assembly GCF_015220075.1 of Falco rusticolus. Taxonomy (NCBI): domain Eukaryota; kingdom Metazoa; phylum Chordata; class Aves; order Falconiformes; family Falconidae; genus Falco; species Falco rusticolus. The sequence continues at coordinate 15,587,589 of NC_051199.1, read as the reverse complement.
GCATAAGTTTGCTAATTCGGACTAGTTCTGCTACAAACTGCATCCTCTGCCATTTGCATCACTGATTATTTATGTGTTGCTCAGGTCAAATCCTATAGACTTGCCTTCCCCTGTGATGTTCTGGGAACTGTCTCCTGTCGTAGCGCCAATTTTATCTATTACTGACAATTATTTTCTTTGTGATTGTCTTTTTATTGCTTGCCCTCTGGGGACTACTCTGCAGGAGGTCCCTGACGACATGGGATCAAAAGGCCTGAGTAAGTGATCAAAATACTCCCAAGTTACTTTAACCTCCATCTGAAAAATTACTATTTTTTTTTTTTAAACAGATCTCTTTGAGACTGGCGCTCTACTGGCATAAGGAGGTTGACTCTAAAATGTTCATAAGCTTTTCCTAGTTTGTAATGTTCTGAGCATTTTTGCTTTCAGGAACATGTTACTTTCAGTTCATGTGACTATCTCATTAGGTTGTTTTGGTTTTTTTTTGTTATTCAGATGCTTACCAGCGCTTACTTGTTTGTCCTTAATAGTACTGTGTTTTTAAATTTAGTGATTTTTTTTTTTTACGTCACTTTTATCTTGTCTTTGTTTTTTTGTTTATTTAAAAATAACCTACGGCTTTCTGTAGTAATAGTACAACTATTGTCACAATACTTTAACTAGTTACAGTTTTCAATCCTCTCTCTAGGCGACTGACGTTTACAGCTACTTAAAACAAACAACAAACTTTGCTTAAAATTGTCATGAGAGTTTGTCTGACTTCATTGAACCCTTATGATGCTTTTAGATCAGGTAGAGGGGTAGCTAATAGAGCAGATACAGAAGCATTTGTTGTATTTCTTGCAGAAATGTTATCTACCTGAGTACAGTAAGATTCAAGAGTTGCCAAGTACGCTTATCAGATATTTGTGTACACAGACATCACCACTGTACTAAAATGAGCCCCCCCCCCCCCCCCCCCAAAAGAGTCAAACCCTGCTTTCATCACAGATACTCAACACATACATTGTGTGTCCATAGAATAGCAAAATTAGTCACTAAAGATATGTGACTAAAGGTCGTGAAGAATAACATTTCTTCCCAGGCCATAACCGCTATGCATAGTGTTCCTGAAATTAGGTGTAAGTAGCACTGTACTTGCTCATAATACTTGGCCTCAGTCACAAAATAAAAATTCTAGTAGCTGTAACATTGATTTTCCATTGCTGAAATGGCTAGTTTCAAGGAAATCCTTTGTTTAGGGCAGAAGACCTTAGCAACCCTGATGGCCTTATGGTTTAGAGCAGAAGATCACAAGCAGCCTTTGCGGCCTTATGATCATACCTCGTTTAAACTATGTAATATGGTCCAGAAATGTTACTAGGTGATTCTGTTATAAAACCAGTGGTTTCTCGCCTGTTTTTCAGCACAGTCAGGCTTTTTGAAACTGCCTTACCATGCTTAATGCAAAACATGTTACTTGGGCTCTGCAAGACTGCTGTTCTTGCTGGCATTTTAGGCTTTACATCCCACCAGTCGTGCCCATTATCAGACTGTCACAACACTTGTATTCTCAATTGACATGTCTCGCTTTCATGTTCTCCCACATCCATGCCAATGCGGGCGTTCTTTTTCCAAGACAAGAAAAGGAAATGGAAATAGATCCAAATTGCTGGTACTCACAAACATTAGGAAGTATGTGTCTGTTTTTCCTGTGCAGAAACGAAATGAGGGAGTTCAGTCTAGCCAGAAATTTGTGGATTAAAGATGTTAAATCACTTTATCCAAAAACATTTTAAAAGGTTTATTAGTTTACAAGGGATGATTTAACTTTTTAAAATGTTTATTAATCACTAGAAGCATGCTTGCTTCGTAACTGTATTCTTACCTTTGCAATCCCTTTTCTTCCTTCTCTTCAGTCTTATAAAGGAGGAACCACAGTGGATTTACTGTATTAAAAAGGATCCTCATGGCAACAATATGTATTATTGTATGGACACTGTTCGGTACATAATTTCAAATTAGTTTTGTTTAATTTGTATAGGTCAAACACAGGCTTCTTCATGCAGACTTAGTGTAATGTAAAACACTAACATTCACACAAATAGGCACACTCATTGGGTGGCATGAAAATTGATTCTTTAATAAAGTTCAGCAATATCGAAATTTCTATTTGTTCACTAGATTTGTAAAACTTTGAGGTAACGGAATAGATTGATACCTAAAGTTCTTCAGTTGCTTAAATTTTTATCATAAATATTTGACACAATTACATAGCTTAAAAAATTAATATAAACACCTTGTAGCTACTGAAGTATTTTGATGACTCTGCAAAAGGCATGAAAATAATATTGATAGTCCAGAATAAGTCAGGACCTTTTGAAAATTAAAGCATTACTGGGGGGGTGGGAGGGGGGTGGCGGGGAGGAATCTTAATTCTGCATCACACTTCAAGTAAACTATTTAATGTACCATAGGAAAGTGTCTATTATTGAATGTCCTACACTATATTTCCTGTAATATAGTCCATTATTTTCTGCTACAAGACTCTTAATGTAATCAATAAATGGCCTGCGTAAAAGTTGAAATGCCTAATTCCATAGTTTTTGCACAACAAAATTAATTTTGAAGTGAAAACATAAAAATTGCAGGGTTACATGTGAACTATGAATTGGTGTACTTTTCGTAAACTTACTTTGATATGCTATTTAATGTTTTTCTTTTTATTAACATCAATTCCTTTCGTATGAAATTAAGCTTGATCCTGAGAGCTATGAGAAGTACCTTAAAACTTTTATATGCAGTATGTATTGATTTCAGCATTTTGATATCGGTATTGTCTTTCATCTGGATTATTTTGTGTTAATTTGCTTTCTTTTGGACTCATGCCATTTGTGTATGTTCCTTATTTTTTTTCCCATTGTGTTGCAATTTCAGAGCATGTAACCTCTAATGCCAGCGATAGTGAAAGTAGTTACCGTAAGTGTTTTTAAGTTCTTTGTTTATTTAGAACTTTTATTTAGTAGCTCTTTCGTTTTGTTTGTCTGTGTTTTCTGGGTATTTACATGTTAAATAGAACTTCCCAGTCACCTTCAGGTGAAATCCATATTTATGTGTTTGGAGTACTGCAAATTGTGATATGTTGTTGTTGGTTTTTAAAAAACTGACTAGAGAGAATCATTGCAAACCTTCTTTATGGATATTCCTATTGTGATATGTGATTTTTCGTAATTCAGCTTATTTTGAATATATTGCTCTTTTATTTTTTATTTCTGCGAGGTAACTAGGCCTATTAAAAATCTAAATGTAAAGCTAATGCTGCCAAATATAATTATATGTAGTTGAGCTTAATACTTGAAGTGTAAATAAACTGTGTAATCTGTTACAGTGCAATGACTATTTGCAATTTTCCACAACTAATACTCAGATTTAATATGTATATACTTTGAATGAAAGTAAAGATAAGCAAACATGTATTTACCCTTGCTTTCAGCTTTCATTGACCTATTTTGTCAAGTGTGGGTGCTTAGTATGAATTGTCTTCAAAGCATACGACACACATTCAGTGCTGGAGTCAGTTACGATAAATTGCCATGCTAGGCATGCCTACATGTTCTCTCTCTGTCTCTGAGGACATAGTATCTTTTACATACTAGCCTGCATTAGCTTTTTTACTAGCCCAAGCTACAATACTGTTTAGTATTACCCAAGCTACAGTAGTACTGTGTTCACAGTGGGGAACATGCGGCATGATGCTACACAACAATGCTTTAAAATGTCTTAAACCAGAGCCAGAACTTCAACCCCACTGGTCATCTCCAGTGAACCACTCCTCAGTAAGGTGCACGGTCCAGATCTGGAACCCAGGATAGAGCAGAGCAGCCAGATGAAAAAGCTGAGGTTTTGCAGACGAATATAAAAAGAAGGAATAGTAAAAGTCACGCAGTGTGACGCCGAGTGGCTGCCTGATCAGCTCCTGGTTGCCTGCTAACTGTACAATGGGCGCTTCAGAAACAGATATGATTTATGTTAGGGTAATAAGGAAAGTGGTTCATCAACAGGTATATTTGTTTGGAAGCTGTAGATCTTATCAAAGGTGATGATCCACATTTTTTTTCCAGATGATTACACTCAAGATACTTGTATATAAAATGCTAACAGTGTCATAGACTGTAATTAGAAAGAAACCAGCTGGGGGAGGCATTCATGGTCCCTGAATAACACAAAATTGAGCATGTATGGAAGTTGCCTTTGACAAACTTACAAGTTTTAACCATTTTTAATGACACACTATTAAAAATATCTAACCATGACTGTTTCTCCATAAATCTGCTGCTTTCCACTCCACACCACATACCTCCCCCTGCCTTTTTTTTTCTTGGAGCTTGCTTTATTTATGTTTAAAGTTCATTATTGGTACTACTAGTTAGTTTTTTACTCTGTTGTTACTTGAGAAGTCCAGCTTTTATGACTGTCATGGATTTGCTTATCTGAATGTGTAATTCCAAGCACTTTTAATTAAATTTTTTTAATTTCTTCTTACTGCTGTCTAATATGAAAGTTATCTTGATTACAGATGAGTACGGTTGTTCAAAAGGTTCATTCTATTAATATTCATTTTTTCGAAGTAAAGCAAAGCAGTGACAATATATACTTTTTGCCCTCAGTCAGGGGGATGATTTTTAGTTGTTATTATCTCTTCAGTAATTTGCTTAACTATTTTTTTACCTTATAGCAATGAGACTTCTCCAAAGAAGTATCAATTATTTGTGAGCTGGGTCTTTCATAGCTAAGTTGATAGTTGGTGATTCCCTATACCTCTCCCTAGCCTAAAAGGGGTTCTGAAAGTATATACTGTCCTTCTAAAATCCATTTGCATGAGTAATTTTTGAGATACTAAAATATACAGGTTGCATGTTTTTGTTTCTATCTTAAGGTATTCCTCACTTGCAATAACTTACAAAATTAAAATGTTCATTCATGTATTGCTGTAGTGCAGGTTGAATGCAAATTTTTTGCAAATAAGAGAAATACTTCTTGTAATGACACTGTAAATTCTAGATTTAAAAGATCAATGGCATTTGCTATGAAGTAAAGAATAGATACATGGAAGCAATATATGAATTTACAAAAGCCTTCATCACCCATCTGTTTGCATATAACTGTGGTATAGCATCAGTATGTTCCTCTGCTTGTCATAAGTATGGCTTATGAACTCCAAAGAATGTCCCAAAATTATACAAGTGAATTATTGAAGAACTGTATTTTATTCAAAGTTCACGTAATGTCTTATAATTTGAGCTTGTCTCTTCAGAATTATAAATTCTGTGCTGTCATGCAGGTAATTTTTAGCGATTTCATTGCAACACATCTTACGTGGCAATGTTTTATTACACTAGAAATGATCTTTTTAGAGAGATGGCAACTGAGGTATATTTCAGATGCTTCACTAACTTTTAAAAAGCCTGCAGCTGTCAAAGGTCAAAATTTAGTTATTTTAGTTTCATTCACTGCTGATGTGCTTTCTGGAGCTGAGAACAATAGAAAGCATTCTTTGTTTTCAACTTAATCTTTAAGAATTCATTAATAAAATAATAGTTATTTAGTATATACAATCATATATATATTTTTTTTAGAATTAGATTGGTTGAAGATGTTTATATAAATGCCACTTCATGATAAAATTAATGGAAGATACATACACCCTGACATACATGGTTGTCAGCCCTGCATAAATATAGAAATGTGTTATTGTAAATACTGGCTTGAAAGTACGGAGGATGTTCACGTTGAAGGTGGCATTGCCTCTAGCAGTGAATGATAGCATGTGTGCATTTTGTTCAGGGAAACGTGTATCAGAGCATTTCAGTAATGCTTTAAAATTCTTCTTGTGCTTGATGTCAGTTTGATGTGCTAACATAAATCAGGAAATTATTTATACTGTATGTGTCTTATGCTTTAAAATTTTGTGTTTGGCCTATCTTTGTGATTTTTATAATTCATCACTCTTGAAAAATGTCCATCAGTGTCATTGTAATGCATATTACTGAGGAATGTCTGTATCATTGTAGTTCATTGAGTGACTCAGTTTAAATGTTAGTTTAGAAAAAAATACATAGATCTGTCTTTGCATTTACATTTCAGGTGGCCAAGAGGAATACGTCTTGTCATACGAACCAGTCAATCAACAAGAAGGTTTGTAGATCTCAGTATAAAATAAATATCTTTTGAATTATTAGAATGCTTTGTGTGCCCTTGTGTATTGAGCCCCATGATAAACTTCTTCACTGTTTGAACTTGTTACCGTTATTCAAATGAATAAAACATAAAGGCATAAATTATTAAATGCAATTGCTAAATTATTTAGTGCAAAATCCAAAGGTGTGCTACTTAAAATAACTCTCTCTGTTGTTTACTTTGCTTAAGGAAATTGTGGTATGTTTACCAGTTTGATCAGTGTGACCCTCAGAAATTATGGTTTTCTTCTGTTTCTTATTGCTTTAGCATTCTCACTGTTGTGTTTCCTTTTTTCTGCCACAGCAAAAAGTGTGTCAATAGATCATTTGTCTATTTCAGTAAGTTTTAATTGAAATTTCTCTAAAACATGGCAGTCTTATTTCTGTATGGGCTTTTTATATGCCTAATTTGGTTAGCAATTACCAGGTGATTTTTGTCTCCACCCACCCCCGGAAAAAATATTTTTAATTAAATGGAAATTGATAGGAGAAAATATTTTCTCACAGTTGCATTTAAAATAAAATGCTTTTCACTGATCCCCAGTGGGATGCTGTACTTCCCTTTTCGCCTTGGTCCTGATCTGGCTCCACTGTGTATAACAGATACAGAATGTGTAGTGTTTCCATCCACCACCACAAGTGCTAATGGTTGATGTGCATCATCTGATATATAGCTCATATCAGTCTGTTAAAGGGATTGTCCTTTGGGAACACTTGATATCTGTTACCTATCAAAGAAGTGGCAGTTGGAGTAAATATAAATCGTGTTTTTACCTGTATTTTGAGTGTGCAGATTTCATTTTTGGTTTGATGCGCTGAGTGGTGCAGGCCAGTTGCTTTTAATCGCATTGTGGAACACCTGTGCCTGTAGAGACTTGCCACTCTGACTTGTTGATCATGGCATATGGGCTCCATTTCCTCAGTAAGCTTCCAAAAGTCATAGAAGTTGTGATACAAGACTGACACAAACTACATGATTTATGTCATGCATTTTGTAATTTTGGTAGGCTCCAAATAAATTAATGGATGAGAAATGCATGAGTTAAGACCCTGCTAAACAAGGGGAATTAGTAGGTCCTCCTTGACGTGCTAGGTAAGCTGTGCTTCAGCTATAGGGAGCTGGAGGTTTGTTATCCCCAAATGAGCAGTTGCTGGGTCTGTGTATGTAGGCACGCCAGAGGGTCTTGCAAAATGAGAAACATCTTTTTAGCTGGCATTAGCTTCCCAGAGTCTGATAGCTTAATGGTTTAGTGAGAACGATAGTAATATTGAGTGAATTAACACAGAGGTTGAAAAGATGTGAATGAGACTTTGCACAAGTCAGTGGTTTAGTAACTATCATACTGTAAAACTAAAGCTTTGAGAGCTATGTCCTTTGGCGTTTAAATACATGACTGTAATTCCCTTTAGCATCTTAACATAGCGTATGGGGAAGGCCATAAAAGAACCAGCACCTCATTCCTTTGCTTAGGAGCAGTAATACATTCCCTGCATATGTTATCTGTATTTGTCCTCTTAATTCATCGCCACAGCAATTTTTAAACTGTTTTTAAGAAGCCCAGAGGAATAAAGAGCTGTAATGACCAAAACAGATTGCAAGGTGCTCAGATGTGAGACGCAGTGGGACTTGAGACGTGGGTGGGCCACCGTTAATCTTTAAGCAAAGATGTTTGTTGTTAAATTAACAGGCTAACAGTTACTGGATCCAGGACATTCTTTTTATGAATATATTAATACCCTGGAAAGGAAATAGTTCTGAGAGTCAAATTAAAATATATTTTATACGTTAGACTTTATTTAATTTGGACTTACTGGTGCAGTAAAGATAGGTTGAATCTAAAACTAAAATTTATACAGTTGAAATGATATGCTAATGCCAAGATACTTAGGCATTATTGTCTCTCATTATTCCTGCAGTATAATCGGATACTTCCTGCTTAAACTTCATTTCCAACCAAAAGCCCTTTGTAACTTTATAAAAATGTTAAGCTGCTTTTAAAAGATGCTACACTTCATGTTATAAGTGTATAATAAGTTTTAATGTTACAGAAGCTATATATAGTCAAGTATTTTCATACATGAGTATTTAATTGTGGTCTTGGAGGAAAAGAAGCTTCTGCCAACACAAATCTAGAATTTCATGCACTCTGCTACTGCTTAGGCACCTCTTTGAATTAAAAAGATTTTCAGACTTCCCCCTTTTGCTTTTTTTATTAGAATGAAGGATGTTATTTTGTGAAAAGATACTGTTTTTTCCCCCAAGACTTCATAATTTAAGACTCATCTTCAGTCACCCAGGATAGTGATTTGAGAGTGAAGATCTAACATCTTCATATGACCATGGTATTAATTAATTTACATTCTTCAACACATTTTTCTTGTCCTTAGGTAATTAAAGTTATTACCATGTGATAAAGCTTATTTTACTGAGCTTTGAGAGTTTGCAGTCATACTGAAATGTAACTGGCGTTATTGCTTTCTGTTTAATAGTTAGCTACACTCGACCTGTGATTGTTTTGGGACCCATGAAGGACAGAATAAATGATGATCTGATCTCGGAATTTCCAGACAAATTTGGCTCTTGTGTTCCACGTAAGTCTCAGCAAATACTAAGACAATTCTAAATTACTCTTTTTCTGTTAATTTTCTTAATAGACATCCTCTGTGGTGAGTTAAAAAATTAACATGTTGTCTAAACTTTATAGACCTGTCTTAATTGTCAGTCATCTCTTTGAGAAAATTTTTCAGTATAAATGGGATACTGTTTTTGGATATTATAGGGAAAAAAGTCACTGTTTTTTGTTTTGCTTTAAAAATTACTGGTTTATATTTAAAGATACTACTAGACCAAAACGAGATTATGAGGTGGATGGACGTGATTACCATTTTGTCACTTCTCGAGAGCAAATGGAGAAGGATATTCAGGATCACAAATTCATTGAAGCTGGCCAGTACAATAATCATCTTTATGGAACAAGTGTCCAATCAGTGCGAGAAGTAGCAGAAAAGGTAAATCAGTGCCAGTTACTTTCATTTACTGAGGTGATTATCTGACTGTGCTGACAGGGGAAAAGAGAGGGATGGCAAGAAGCCATCAGGAACCGTCTGACTTTAAAAGGAATTTGTATAAAACCAGAAACAAAGTGTGGTGTTCACCAATGCATTTAGGGAAATAATGAATCTTTGGAATAATGAAAGTATTGTGATTAAATTATGGGAAAAGAGCAACCATAGTTTGTGCCCTCTATAAAAAGAGGATAGAGAAGAAATAATTGGAATTACAGGCTAATTAGCCTAGCTCACATACACAGATCATTAACTAAGAATAGTAGTGGTGGAGTCGATTAATATGTGATCCATTTGATATAGACCTGTGCAGAAGAAAACTTGGAAAAATGTTATTCTTTGTGCCCTTTAGGGATTTAGCTGACAAAGGGAAAAGAGTAAATACAAGAAACTGAATTTTAGAAAGACTTTTTTCATAACTACCACTACATTTTGAAGACTGACCTTAACTGTTTTTGTCCTGAACAGATTTTAGTTAACTATTTTTGCAAAACCTAAATATTTCTAAATTTAAACTGAAGTTTACTTGAGCTCTTTGAAAAAGAATGGGAAGACGGAAGCATATAGAGTAAGATGCATGCTGTAAAGAAATTTTATTGGTAACAATTCTTGGTAAATGTTCCATGTTAGGTTGATGAGTGTTCTACTGCTTACACATATGGTGCGTTTACGGTAGGCAGTGTTATCTGATCTGTATGAGAGAAGAAACAGCTATTTTCTAGGTGGGAACTCACAAGCATGAGCACTTTCAGTCTGGACATGCAGAGGGTAAGTGTGGTTAACTCATGTGACACAGGAGTGTAGCTGCTCCTCTGGAAAACAGTGTAGACCGTTGTGGCCAAATGGCTGAGTATTGCTGTTTCTGGCAATTTCATTTACTGGAGTCAAAAACAGGGCAAACATGGTGAGATTGTGAGATTTTATGGTCTGTGTGATGAAGTTTTCTTCTGCTGTCTTTCTCATCCTGTGGAATAGAACTTGGCCCTGTGGTATATAGCGAGAAAGGTAAATAAAGTTAATTACAAAATTGTTAAATGAGCAGTACTTTGTATGGGAGGCTGAATAAGTTGTGAAACTATCATATTTGGTGAAGTGATGAAACTATTTATTAAACAGCTTAAACATTACAGACCTGTCAGCAATTGCTTCACCTGGTAGCACAGATACAATTCTTCAGTTCCATCCTAGACCTGAAATTGGATGTGTTCTTTTGTCCGTCTAGTGGGATTAGTAAGGTCCAAAACTACTGTGAACCTTTTATAAACTGACATGAAGAACAAAGTACTATCAGCTGTCTCCATGCTATGAAATCTCTTGTATAGGCACCGTGGGGCTTCAGGTAGATGCAGCAATTTCTCAGCTCCAGCTAACATTATTTTTCTAGGAAACAATGGCCTGTCCTTCAGAACCTGACAGAATCATGACAAGGTTGCAAACTCGTTGATCTGGAACTACTCCCTCCTTGTATTTCTCTCCATCTCACCTAAGAGAAGAGTCTTTGCACTGGGTCTTACTACTGAGATACAACAGACAATTTCAAAGTTTTCTATGATGAATTTGGGGGAAGGCATAACAGAAGTGACTGCCATTATCCCAAAAGTACCAGAAATAGTATTTTTCCAGTAGCTTCAAATTGTGTTCGTAGGCCCATGCTTTCAGCTGATTCCTCTCTCTGTCATTTTCTTACCTATAATGGACACAGCTAAAGATGCTTTTTGATGTCATTGTGTTTCTCCATCGGATGCAGTGCAAGTAAAAAAATATGGAAAATAGCTTCCCTGGATGAAAACGTGATAATTGTGTCATGAAGTACTTGCATTTCTCTTCCTTGTCTTCCAAGTGTTCACTTGAAAGGAATTTTCCTATCCTCTCTTCTTTGGAATCACTAGCTTGCAAGTCTCTGTGTCTGAGGCCACTCTTAATACATGTTCATTATTGATTTGGAATAAACTGTCACAGTTATATTCCATAAGGTCCAGCACAGCTACTGTGCTGGGATTCTAGTCCTCCACCCTTTGCCCAAAACCCTTGGTAACTGGCACAAGTTATTGGACTAAACAGAGAAATTACTAAGTGTCTTATCCCAGAAAGGAAAATGGACCAGGTAATGCTCTTTATTCTCAATTCCCAGAGCATGTGCCACATTTAAAGAGAAATCATTTAAAAGATGTGGACAGGTCAACACATGTAGTATAGTACTCTGCTGAACACCAGTCAGCATCCAGATCCATGGACTGGATCTGGGAAACAGCTGCCACCAGCTGAAAGCAAGCAGATTTGTATTGTTCATGTGGGAAGAATACTTCTGTCCTCCTTAAGAATTCCTGAAATAAAATTCTGTGGTTTTGTTGTGCAGGAGATCAAACGTAAGTGATCCTTGTAATATCTTCTGCCAGGAAGCAGAAAAGTGTCAGTCATTTCAGACTGCAGTCACTTTGCTCTTCAGTGTGCTCTGCAGGAGTGATCTCCCAGGAGTTCAGCAAGTGCATTGTGTGATATGAGTGACCTTTGGTTTTATGGTCCTTACGAGTTGGTACCCTGGCTCACAGAATTCTGCCATTCACATTGGTCTTCTGCTAAAGAAAAAGCTTTTCATATTTTAGTCACCTGACAGTGGCTTTCTGTTCCTTTCCCCACCATCCCTTTCTAAAATGGTGGTATGCCAAATTACTCCTATACTACTCAGAAAGGCAAGAAATAAAATTGTGTGAGGTGGAAATGAGTGTATCGGAGATGAGAGGAGCTGAGGTACAGGAAGAGCCTTTGAGATGAGATATCCCAAAGAGCTGGAAAATTGCTTGTAGTGGGACAATAGAGGTGGGGAGAGAAGCAGCCCTACCACCTTGTCTTCCAGCTACCCAAGGAATGGTTAAGTTAGATTTGTTTCTCAAGAGATGTAAACAAAAATCAGCCCAAATAAATAGCATACACCATCTCAAACTTGTGGTACCTGGGGGGAGGAGAGTGCTGTATTCAGTTCCATCTGATGATTCTGATGGTGGAGTTCTTACCTGCCATTGGGGGTGGTTACTCCCTCCGCTGTGCCAGTTGTCATCTGTCTCCTCTCTAAACTGCATCTGTGTCTTGGCCACCTTCCTAAAGGATCCTCAAATTATTTAAAAAAAAAAAAAAAAATCATTTTGGTGGTATGGGTGAAGTACAGCCATTCCAATAAAAAAATTAACCGTTTTGGTGGTGTGGGTGAAATACAGCTGTTCCACTAGATGATTCTGCATTGCTGATTGGGTTGCAGCCTCTGGTGGAGAAAGGAAGGAAGAATGGTCAGGAACATCTCAAATGACTTATGATCCCAACAGAGGAACATTGTGGGACCGTCTGTCAAAGTGTGAAATGATGATATGACGGATGCAAATGCTCTAATTTTGTTGGCTCTGCAGTAGAGACATGTTTTCTGTCTTAAATTATTACACTATGCATACCTGTGACTTAAACTTTGCTTATTACCATTTTCCCTTCTCTCTCACTTCTTAGGGTAAACATTGCATTCTTGATGTTTCTGGTAATGCCATCAAAAGGTTGCAGATTGCCCAGCTGTACCCAATCTCCATTTTTATTAAACCCAAAACAGTGGAAAATATCATGTGAGTAAAAGTAAAATACTTCAGGCTAAACTGTTTGAGACTGTCATTGTATTTCAAAAGCCACCTCTAGGTTATCTGAAGACAATTATAATATTTGCTTTTTAAATAGTATTTAATTTCCCGAGTTTAACTTCTAGGGACTTCTAGTCAGGGCTTCTAATCCAAATTAAAGTGCTTAAGAATGAATGTCATTGTGCTAAATTCCATGCAACAGTGTCAGAACAGCTCATTCCCACTATAGTTTTTGCTTAGGTGAATCATTTAGGAGACTGCCTCTTATTAGGACTAATATTCAGACAACAGTTTAAAACCTTATTTCAAAAGACTCTAAGTAGTTGACAGTAGTTTTCAAATGTATAATGTTTTCAATTTCAGGGAAATGAATAAACGCTTAACAGAAGAGCAAGCCAGGAAGACATTTGAGAGAGCCATGAAACTGGAGCAAGAATTTACTGAACACTTCACAGGTGTGTTTTGCTTGGGACTGTTCCCTTGCCAGAGTTGAAATGTTATTGCTTGCTGTAAAACAGTAATTGCCTCACTGCTGAGATAAGGTTGAACTTTGTTTTCTGGCTGATCTGTGATTGTTTTGAGGCATAGGCTCAGTTTAGTGCCTCTACACTGTTTTCAGCTTGATCATTTAATTCAATGTATACAGCAATTTACTGGAAACTTACTTTAGGTTTTAAAAACTGAGACTTTCTACCGTTTTCCTAGGTATAGTATTGCAGATGTTTGCTGTGTTGGTATTTTATGCGTAAAGCTTTTTATTTGCAGAGCTGAAATTGCTGAGCAAAGCTCCCTGTAGAAAATTATTATGTCTTTTTTTTTCTTTTTTTTTAAAATCAGAAAGATGATCAAGAATGATGGTAATTAATTAAGTCTCCAGAAATCGGGCACTACAACATTATGGTACTTAGCAAATCGAATTTGTTTATGCCATGGACCAAACTGTAACAGCAAGGAGTGGGCTGCAAGCACTCGCTGTGCTAATTGTTTGCATTGTGGCTTGCAGCAGGGGGAGATTAATCGGTTCAGGAGTTCAGGATCTTCAGGACTTAAATGAGTCTTCCCTGTTCCTGTACTAGATAGACACTCGCTCGTTTCCTTCCAGTTATGCTCTCTTTTGCAGTGTTACAGTGTTTGCTGCCCCATTCACCTCCTTTCTGTGGCATGACTTTGCGCAAGTTCCTCCTTCCACATCTTACGTGGGCAGAGCTGTGAATGCAGCAGTGTGCTGCTCCGCCTGGGCAGAGACCTGGGGGGGTGGCTTCACATGGGAGGAAGACAGAGGAATCAGTAGACCCCCTGCCCCAGTCTTCCTGCTGCTGCCTTGCTGTCTATGCTGTGCTACCCACACAGCGAACAGCTTGAGTCCATCCCTTTTTGTCTGCTCGCCTCCCCCTCTGCTGCCTCCCTGCTGTCAGTTTATCCCAATATTGCATCTAACTCTTCCTGTAGCTCTCTGTCTGCGCCCAGAAAGTTATGGGACTCCCAACATATATTGCAGATTCTTCTTATTATAGATTCCCTTAGAAAATGACTTGTAAATGTGTCAGGTTTGTTGTTTAGGAAATGAGTGAGTTTATTTTAATAGATACTAATTAAATATTTAGTTAGTAGCTGGTATTGTCCCAGGCTGTCTCAGGGCGTTACATAGAACACTTTTTCAGGGAAACTAAGGGACATAATTCAAGATGTTTCAAAACACTGTGGGCCTTCTAAAGTTCTCTAGTCTCAGGGCCCTGTCTTCTCTCAGTTGTATAAGGCTTGTTGATGAAGGAAGATAGCAATCTGTCCTTGATAATCCAGTTCAGGCCAGAAATCCTTTTTTGAATCTGTTTGAGATACTTGAAGACATTACAAATCCCGTTACTACTTACAATTTGGAGGCTGCTACTCAAATGACTCAGGTGGTAAAACAGAATGTGCGGGTATTCCCTAATCTGTGAAAAAATACTGTATCATGTGGGGCAACTGAAATCAACTTCATCATCAAGTTAAGTTTAAACAGACTTAAACTTTGCACCAAAGCACATGAGCACGTCCATCGTCTGTTTTGAGGGTACTGAGCTTTGGAAGAGGGTGGTTAAACATAGCTGGAGAGAAGTAAGATGCTGAAGCTTGTGGCTATTTGCATTGCAAAGAAATTTCTAAATGCACTTCTAAATAATCTACTGTTGTGCTGTGAACATTATACTTGACGTATAATAATAGAACAGCCGCCTCCCCCGGGCACTATGACAATGGGCTGCAGATGGGAGCAAGTTTTTAAGGGGTGGGAATGATAAGTAGGAATAAAAAGGAAGTAGTTTGTATGAAAGCAAAGCTCGGAAGCAGCAGTAATATGTTAATGCGCAAAAGAGTGAGTCTGGCCTGCCTCCAAGATTATCTTCCATATTAAACTTTGTCTCTTGGATTGTCAACACTGAGGTGGTGATCCTAATTAAAAAGAGGTTGTTATCTCACGGTGATTGCTTTTTCAGTCTGAAGTATCATAAGAACAGCTCAAGCTTCATTCTTATTTTCACCAGACAGTGCTTTACTCTGATACATCAGAACACATCCATGTTGGCTCATTTCGAAATGTTTTCTAGCCTTGGAGAAAAATATAACTAACTTACACCATCTGAATATAAATTGCACTCTTTAACTATATAAGGAAGCTGGTTGTCTATAAAACTTGTATCTCTTGGCTGGGCCACAGGCTCCATGAGTTCCTCCTCTTGCTGGCCAAAAGCAGAGGTGGTGCTAGCAGGTAGAAATCCCAGAGCCAGCCAGCCTCGGGATCCAGCTGAGGAGCTCACCAGTCTGCATTACACCAAGCCCAACTCAGACCGACTGCGTGAGGACACAGCCCTGTACTCTGTCTTGCTTTGTTGTTTTGGAAACACATATGAACCTTGGGATGAAAAAGAATAGGGTATGTGAAATGACTCAGGTTAACTCTAAAACGTGGTCAGGAAAAGCAGAAGACTCAACTGCCGTGGTTTAACTCTAGTCAGCAACTAAGTACCACGCAGCCACTGACTCCCCTCCCTGCCATCCTCCAGCAGGATGAGGAGGAGAACTGGGGAAAAGGTAAAACTCCTGGGTTGAGATAAGAATAATTTGCTAATTGAAATAAAATAAAATAACAACAATTGTGATGAGAAGGAGAAAGGAATAAATCTCAAAAGGATAAAAACCCCCAAGTGATGCACAGTACAATTGCTCACCTGCTGACCGATGCCCAGCCAGTCCCTGAGCAGTGATTAACCCCTCCTGGCCACCCCCTCCTCCCTCCCCCCCAGCGGATATAGTGGTATGGCTATAAGGGCATGGAATATCCCCCTGGCTAGTTCAGGTCAGCTGTCCTGGCTGTGCTCCCTCCCGGCTTCCTGTGCACCTTCCTTGTTGGCAGAGCATGGGAAACTGGAAAGTCCTTGACTTCGAGTAAGCCCTACTTAGCAACAGCTAAACCATCAGTTATCAACTCTGATCCCACACTAAACCCAAACCCACAGCACTGTACCAGCTACTAGGAAGAAAATAAACTCTGTCCCAGCTGGAACCAGGACACCACCTCATTTGTACGTGTATAGTTGTAGTAAAGCGAAAACCACTTGCTAACCCCAAGCAAGCCTCTTGAGCGAGTCAGATGGTGTTTTGTGTGTCCTACAGTGCCATCAGTGATGTGCTTCGCTCCAGCACAAAACCAGAAATCTCAGCGGGTGTCCATTCCTTCAGTAATCTAAAATCCTCTTGCCGTTCTGAGAGAAAAGAACAGCTTGGCTTGGAACATCTTGGTTTCTGTGCAGAGCTAGGAAGGATGGTTGCTGATTGCCACATTATGTTTTGCAGCTATTGTCCAAGGAGACACACTGGAAGAAATCTACAACCAAGTGAAACAGATCATAGAGGAACAGTCTGGGCCTTACATCTGGGTTCCGGCAAAGGAAAAATTATGAAAACAAGTTTTTATTTTTCATTTTCTAACTGACATCACCTACTACATCTGACGACTCTTAAGCCCTTCCAGTGGAGCCTGCCTCTAGTTCTTTCCAGCGTGGTTCATACCCTAACCATCACATTCTGCAGTTCCCATAAGCTTTACATTTGGTGTCTCTCTTAGTTTAAATAATTTGTATTATTGTGTGTTGTTGGTTTGCCATTTTTCAAACATGACAGTGGAATGGCCTGACCAGCTATTAGTTTGGGGTGGGGGTGGGAGGGAATTGCTTGGTAAAATTCCTTAATGTTTAAGGGAAAGTAACTTTCAAAGATTTTTCAAAAAAGCTTTATAGACATTCTTTTAAAATTTCATAACAATTGAAAGAAAAATTGTATTCAAGGAAGTTGTAAATCATAAGTAACTTTGCACGCTTAACTTTAATAGCATGGTTTGGTCAGGGCAATCAATTTCAGGTTTTATTTTCTGAGTTAAATTCTATTCTCACAGTATTTTTTTTTTCTTTCCAGGCAGTTAGAAAGAAACTCTCAAATTTTGAGTTAACATTTTCATTAAGTCCCATTACTATTGCTCAAGGGATATTCATTTTCATAATTTCATATGGATATTCTTATAATCTATTTTTTCATTTTTTGCCAATAAAATTGCTAGGGACAAAGATGCGTAATGTTTTTAATCTTCCTGGTGAAACACTATTTATAGTGTCTTACAGAAATTGTTTATAGATAATGGTCCTCACACTTTTTGAGCCTAAAATATGTTTAGGTGCTAGGAAACCTTGTATTTTTCAGAGGAATGCCAAATTTCCGTTGGCAGTAATACAGAAAACAGCTGCAGAGATGGTCATTAGGGCAATGAGAGAAAGATTCGTAGCCTAAAATGTGTGTGTTCTTAGGGGTCAGATTTTAATAGATATTTTACCCACAATAACTGCCTATTTTGTTATAATAAATATATATATATTAAACTTTCTTTAACTAAACTCTGTAACTATGGGAATTATTTTCTTTACATAGTTGCGCACACGTATAAATATATATATAAAATATATATATTTTTCTTTTATCACCTACTCCTAGCTTTTTGTTTTGAATAAAAATACAAATTAGAATTTACCTTCCTTAAACATAAGAAATCAATTGGGCTATGGTGGCTGGGCATAAAGTCCAGGGAATATTAGTTACAAAAAACCAAAACCAAACATGCAAGTTCTCCTCTTTTCTATGGGATTTCAGGGGTTTGTCTCCCCCCCCTCCCCCGCTCCTTGTAATATGCATGTCTTAACCAAAGGGAGAATTCGGGTCAATGATACATTTTATTTTTCTGTACATGTTCATCTTGGATTGCGTAGGCACAAGATTTTCCATTTGCAACGCACAAACTTCTGTGCTGAATGTTAGAAATACGTTGTACCAAAACATGGAACTCCCTTCAGTAATGAAATTCTCTAATTGCCATATTATTTGGTACCTGCCATTGCTTGTTTGCAACTGATTGTTTATAAGAGGGATGTACTTAACGACAGTCACGGTGCAGTCACACAACCAAATTTGGTTTGTAAAGAATTATCAACACTATCCATTCCATTTGTTAGAAAGAGGAGAACAGCTAATAAACTTTGTTGTACAATATATTTGTCAAGTGTGTTTTTAATCCAAAGAAATACAGGTGTTGTAGCATTTCAAAATAATTGACTCAGAGTGTAGATGAAAACAACGTGTTAGAGGAACACCAGTGACCAGACTGGGGCTAGTGAAGTTAAAAGCAGGTTTGAACTTGGGACACCAATGTTACTGGTGTTGTGTGGAATGCTTATAAGACTTACAGTAAGTGTAAGCTGCTCGTGTATGGCCTAAAATAATTTTTGGTTTTCTAGATTTATGAAGTAGATGTGCTGTCTTTCTGAGACTCCTGTCTGTGGAAGTGCAAGGTGTAGAAGATTGATGCAACTTTTGACAAGTAATGTCATGAATTTTTGAAGGAGCTAAAAGTGTACTACAGTTTGCCTCTTTGAAAGTGACTGATTATCTGAAGTGTATAGTAAGACATCTTAAGACAGAATAACTAAAAAAATATAAATCTAAATCTCAGCTATTGAATCTGCAAATAGCAATAACACCTGAGAACTCTATATTGTATGTACTTTTTTTGCCTTTTTTTTTTTTTTTTAACTCATCGGAAAGAGATGTGGTTCAGCTGAATAGATATGTGAGGAATCACTCTTTCATATATTGGAGTGACTGAATAACTTTCACAGAACTTTTCTGCCAGGCATTTGTTGTGTACTAGCCAGGTGTCACCAAATCCTACACTGAAGTCTGCAGGACTTACCTTGCATGGTTGTCATGCTAGAGTGAAAACAAGTCTTGTATCAAGAAAACCCAAAGGACTCTGGCATATTTTCTTTGCACTTTTTGTTTTGCTTGTTTCACATGTTGCCCTTGAGCCCTGGCAGAGAAGTTGATTCTGACCGCCCTGATGCTCCTAGTTGACTTGTTTTATCTGGTAATTTTTAAGATTTTGTGTTAATTAGTGTTTCTCTGGATCTCATTTTTCCAGTATCAGTCCCTGCTGTGTCTTTGATTCTTGGTTAAACTTTACTTTCTCTATTTTAAAGATGTATTTTACAATACCTGTACTTCTCTTAAGGCTTCCAATTTAACAACTAGAATAATTAGAAAATCTAGATAGTGCCGTACTGATGCATTACTACCCTATTTTTCCTGGCTCAGTGAAGGCACCATGGGTTTTTTTCCCAGCCTGCTAACCCGACTTTTTGTAGATGCTACACACAAGCATGTTTGATGAAGTATTTGCTTCTCTCTATTATTTTAAGTTACATTAATATATTTTCTTTGCAGGCATTTTTGCTAAATTGTGCTGAAAATTAGGTTAAGAAATTCAGTATCTCCTTAAAATATAGTTATTCGTAGGGTTAGGAATAAAATAGGAAAATTAGCTAAATTATCATGAACTGTGCTGGTGTGGTGGTTTAGAGGGGGTTGTGTTCAGAACAGGCTTCCCGTACAAGGCTGCTCCCCTACCTTCTGAACCTTTCCCGTAGAGGATCAGAAGAACCTCAGGAGTGGTGTGGTGCCAAATTAATCTCTTATTATTTTGCCTTGCAGTCTTCAGAACTGGTGCTAGGACTGTGCATCAGCCTTATCACCTATATATGTACATAAGCATTGCTGCAAGCATCAGAGGGCTTGAGAGGTTAATCTGGCCGGTGGGAAGGGCACAGAAAGGATCAGAATAATGGATCCTTCCAGAAATTTGGAAGGACTTCAGTGGTGTCAGGTCATTCTTCATCACTTCAGACAACAAAGGAATGACTGAATTCCAGATGGTCTAGGCAGCCAAGAATCACAGTTCAGCCATAAGGTTTTAAGAGGAAGGTCTGGAGGAGTCTTTTTTTTTTTTTTTAGTTCTAAACTTGAAATAGCGATTACCTGACTCAGCCATTGTCTTACGGGTGCTAGTAGGTGTTACAGCCAGCAGCCTTGCCAAATTGCAGTCAAGTAGCTAAGTAACTTATGAAAGCATCCGTGCACCACTGCCGGGTGTATAAAGACTGAAGAATGCATACAGCTGTGCTGTCCGTGCATGCTCTCCGTAGAGGATGGTAAAGACGTGCATGGGGTTCTGTGGTGGTACACAGCTGTTCTTTTTCTGGTAGCTGGGTGCTGACCCAGAGCAAAGCAGTGTTAAATGGCTTTTGTCTAAACAAAGTGCTACAGGCAGCTGCAGTTCATTGACTAATGAGAAACAAAGAGAAGGGCAGCACAAATGAGTGTTGCTCTGTGAAAGCTACTCTAAAAGTCACAGCAGCGTTTAACAGAGTTTTTACTCTTTCTGGGAGAGAGAAGCCTTCCTGGACCTTCTCTAAAACGCTTAAAAAATTGAACCTACTTCAGCTATTTCATAGCGTTTGCTATTAAATTTCAGGAGATGTGCGCTTGGCACACACTGTACCACTGGTAGAGCGTACAGGCTTCACTGTGTAAAAGCCTGGGTTTCGTGTTAGGGCTTTATGAAATTCACGATGATGCTGAGGATGTGGCAAAAAGAAGTGACCGTCGGCTCTGTCAGATAAAGTGCTTAGCCTGAAGCTACTTTTGCTTCCTTAGCCTTAACACGTAGGGAATACACAGAACTCAAAGTGAGGGTTTCTTTACACAGCCCTGCCTTACCCCTGTGAGCCGGGGTGCAGCTGTTTATCTGAGTATATAGGTGGTGCCAAAGCAGCAGCAACCTCATTGGTGCCTCAGATATTTTGCAATGTCCTGGTCTCATTTTTTTTGCAAGTGTAGAGGCGGTGTGAAGAGGTAGGCTTTTTTCCCCCTGTAGTCATTATGAGCTGATGTGTGCCAAGGTAGGTAAGATAAATTGTTGAACAAAGTGCACCTGCAATTGAATGCTGCCAGTTTTCACCGAAGAGCAGGCTGGGGAGAACACACTTGCAGAAACCTTGATCTCTGGGGATTCTGAAGGCTGGAAAAAGCACAAATCCCAACATTTTCATCATGAAGAGCTCTAGAAATGTCTTCTATCTTCTTTTCTTTCATGCTGGTAAGTGCCTTCCAAAAACTTCTGCTGTGGCATGGTGTACTTGTGGTTGACTTCTATGATGTGAGAGCAGAGGGCAACTAGAACCATTTCAGAACCAATCTCATATGGCCAGGAAAAGAAATAGAAGAATAGGAAAAAATTACAAAAGGAGTAGAAAAACCTGTATTGAACACCATGTACGTCTTGACTCATTGGTGTCAAACGTATTTCCTCAGCACCCGAATCAGTTTCTTTTGGTTCGATGGTGTCTATTTCTCACAAGTGTGAACAGTTCTACGATACTTACTTTGTAAAAATAGAAGTAATTGCCTTATTCTTTTTACCATGCTCTGTGTGACATGTTGGCTTTCTGTAATTCCTGAATTCTAATGACGAATGCTTTTAATTTCGGTGGAGATGTAGATGCTGTTTCTGAAGCACTCTGCAGTTCATCAAAAGGGAATGGATCTTAGTTTGTTTTTGGGGTTTTTTTTAACTGTTGTTTCTGTTGAAAGCTCTTGATAGTGTATTAATAGCTGTATTAATGGCCATTTGATGTTACACAATGTAATAGTGTTACTTTCAGCAAAGGAGTTAATTGGAAGTTTGCCAGTGATAGTTACGTGTGTCTTTAGGACCTTGAGTGTTATGTCAAATAAATGCAAGTTGCCAGCTCCTGCCACTTCGTGCTTTATGTATGTCTACAGATACACAGGAGGGCCAACATTCTGAATAAGCATGGATTTGGAAACTCACCTGCTGTTTTAAGATAGACTTAGTTGGCAACGGAAAGAGAGGCTCACTGCAGATCTGGTTTGTGCTCAAGCCCGCTTCAAATGGGTTAACTTGCAAGGAAGGCGGTTGCCCAGGATCTGGCTTTCCTGGAACAACCAAGTGATCAGCAGTTTGGAAGGGGGCAAATTAATTACCTCTTAGATGAGTGAGGATAAAAGCAACAGATTCATGCTGTTTCACTCTTTTGGCTGTATGGAGCCAGATGAGCTTTGTTTCGTGTTTCAGGTGTATATGGCTAATGATTTCTTCATACAATTCATGCATTATCTCCTGTGTGTTTATATCGTAACACAAAAATGCTGAGGCTGAAGAATGGCACATACATACTGAAATGCTGAGTCTTAATTTCTATATGCTTGTGTTTAGGAGAAATAAAAGCCTTTATCAATGAAAACCTAGCTGCTTCTTCCTGCCCCAAGAAAGTAATGGTGAAGAACTCGCCCAGGTAGATAAGGTAGACGTTAAGTTTCTGTGAGGTGCCGTCTTACGACCCTGTTGTGCCTTTCTTCTAACCATCTTGGTTCTCAGAATTCCTGCATCTCAGAGATGGGCGGTTGTTTCTCCCTCTACTAGCACTTGCTCCCATGAAAACTTCCTCTGAGCTTTCCAAGTCTGACTTTGTGTTTGTTCACAGCAGTGGCGTTGGCTCTGAGCTGCCCTGGAACCGCAAGCCAAACCCTCTGCTTCAGTATCGGCTGCAAAACAAGCTTTATGGCATCAACAACCTTGTTTAGTCTACAGCCGCTGAGTCAAAAATTGTGTGTGGCTACTGCTGAGCACTAGTGGAGGGATTTTAGCTTGTGAAGTTGGATATGGTATCAACTGCGTGACAGTGGTGGGGAAGGAGAGGGCCAGTTAGAGTTTTTAGATCACCATGAGAAATGATTTAACGGCAGACTCCAACTTAAAAATTGACGTTGTAGAAAAGCAATGGAGTGTGCTTACAAAAATGATCTCTGCTTGTTTATGAGCATAAACCATACTTGCATATGTATTTTATGTACAGCTGCACCATTTCCACATGATGACATGTCCTTACAGAAGCAACAAAGTGTGTGTAGCTTTGGCACTTTGGAAGGGTGGTGTTTGGGCCCGTGGAAAGACACCCTCCTCCACTGATTGATGGGATCTCCACTACTAAACCTGAGTCTTTTCATTCATGGAGTTGCCCTCCCCTTTTAGTCACTGTGGAAAAACAGCCTCTTACGAAAGAGTGTTTTGAAGGGACGAGTTTATTTTCCTATTTTTTTGTACCAAGCCTAGTGGCAAGGCTTTTGAGCACCTAAGATTGCTTTTTTTTTTTCTTCAGACCAGAAAGGGCTGGGGCAGGACTCCAGGTACTATCTGGCAATGCTTGAGACAGAGTTGTCTTTGGACAGTGCCTTTGGTTTTGTAGCGTGTCATTTTAAATAATAATTTTAAATGCTTTGGACTTGAGAAAAGGATGATGTATTCTGCAGGGTTTTAAGAACAGTCTGTACGCCTGACCTATTCCACGGTACCCGTGTTCCTTATGTCAGAAACAAATGCCATCGCATTTCGGTATCTGAGCTGAGCCTGTCCGGTTTCCAGTCCAGACGACTTCAGTATTCATGTTAATCTAAACGAAAGTAGGAGCAGTCTCTAAGGATTCAGTGTTGAAAGAGCCCTGATTTCTTTCTGGTTTGGGAGGAGGAATGGAATGAAAGATTGGCTCTTTGGGAACCTTTAAATGGTAAGCTCTGTTACAAAGGCACTGATGTGTTTTAGAATACTTTCTCTTGGTGTTTGCAGCACTCAGCCTGGAACGTATCCGGTGGTGCACCGTCTCTGAGCAAGAACTTTCCAAGTGTAATGACATGAGTAAGGCCTTTGGTGGGGCTGGCATCCTTCCCCGTCTGGAGTGCACAGCAGGGGGGTCAGCTGCCAACTGCACCCAGATGATCAAGGTGAGTGAGCAGTGTTGTCGATTTAATTGCCCCATGTGCCAAATAATAATCCAGTGGTGATGTGCACAGCTCTGCCATCAGTATCTGATGATCCGGGCAGCTGACCATGTGCTTCCCTGCATGCGTGTCTCTGAAAAACAAAAGCATATGTATTTTATTTTTTTTAAAGATATAAAATTATACATGTGAACCTGAATGTCAGAATGGCCCTGTGTTGTCCGTTCAGCTAGTCACATATGGCCAGTTATTAGGAACACAGCAAAGGTCTTAAATATTTCCTCCCAAATGCTAATCTTTGAGTTGGGAACTGTCAGATTTATTTAGCAGATATTTAAGAAGGGATGGAGCTATAAGATGCAGACAGTAGTTAAAGCTGTGCTGCTGAGCCTATAAGTAGATTGTATTTCAATAAACTCTGGATCAAACTCCCGTTTCAGGGTCCCACCATGGAAATTGCTGTATATACAGATGAGATCAGTGTAAAGCCAAATTAAATCTCCCAATACCAGAGTACAAGAGAGACACAAAGCAGCAAGTAGTGAGCAAAGGGCACGCAAACCCAGCCGTAGCAGTTCAGCTGTCCTGAGCGTGCTGAGCTTCCAAAAGAAGCACGGCTCTGGGGAGGGTTTTACAGGCTGTAAACATGTGGCTTTGCAAAATGCTGTGTGGAAAATAATTCCCTCCTTAGGAGGCAACAAGTCGATACTGGAGGGAATGCGGAGGTAGGTGGTCATGGTCGTCTTCACTGGCAGAGTGTGAGTGAAAGGGAAGACTTCTGCTGTGTTAAGAAAAATATTCTGTGCGTATCCTATGTAGACGTGCTCAAAAATCAGGGTTTTGTGTGGGAGGTGCAGCTTGTCAAGGACAAGAGGTTCAGAGCCAGGACACAGGGCCCGGCAGAGCAGTTTGCAGGGAGACGAGGCAGGGGCTTGTGTGGCCAGAAAAAAGGAACAAATTTCAGAAGTTCGTATCTTGTAATTTTTTTTGTCAACAGAAGCAGAAGGGTTGTCCGACTACTAAACCCACCTCATTGCCCCTTGATAAGTACTGTTCTTGAGCAAGGGAATCAAGACTGTACTGAGGAATGTTAGGAGCAGGTATTGAAACAAAGGTGGATCTTGCCTCAGGATGAGACAGAAAATACTTTCTAATGCCAGCTTTTCCTACAACTGCTTGGCTGACTGCTGCGTTCCACAGAGGAGCCTGCAGAGCAGGTTATTAAAAGGGCTGATGAGTGTCCGCTTCTGAAATGCAGTGCGCGCAGAACTGCGTGTGTACGCCCCTGCGGGCAGCAGGCACTTATCTGGAACCTTGGATTCCTGTCGAACTTGGTCAGCTGCACTCGGGAACCTGCAGGTGGATAGCGTAAGTAGCTTTCTGATACAAATGAGTCTTCGTTGCAAGGCTCCGGATGAGGCTCTGTCCTTGAGACCTCTCTTTTTCTTGTGCTAATAATCTACTCGGTGTTAGGCTGGCCTCCTCTGCCTGGGACTGCGTGGAACGCCTGACTCTGCATCCGCACCGAACTCTGCTCTCTGAGGCCAAAAAGGGAGCGGGACGCAGTGGCCGAGGGGGCAGAGATAACGCCACGTAACTTGGACTTAGTCCTGTGAACGTGTTAGCACATGGATAAAGCAAAATAACTTCTTCTTTGAAGGTGTTTAAAAATTGAGAAATGTCTAAATATTAAGCTGGGGAACCTGACAATATTTAATGTGGCCTGAGCTATCAGCCGGTCTGTAAACACTTCTTTAGGTAATTCTCAAACGTGGTGACACACAGGAATTAAGTCCCTCTGAAAATAATTAACATGGTATTACCATCACAGATACACTTACAAAAAAATCATGTGTGGAATAATGCCATGCTTCTGCTAAATGTACTGGAAATGCTTGCAACAAAAAACCCCAATACCCACACTGTTGTATGCATTTAAAGGAGGGGTCTGCAGCCTGTAAACTACTTCAATTGAAGTACAACGGTAGGCATTTTTGTGTCTTGTTCTGTTATTATTCATGAGATTCTGTTATTATTCATGAGAAGCAACTCTCAAGGCATTTATTTTTTCAGCTAATTAATGGATATCGACTTTTTTTTCCATTGCGCCAACTAAGTAAAGTGCTTCGAATGATGTGGCAACTTCAAATCTGATTTAGGTGTCAACATCAATGTATTACCTGTGCTCACACATGGTCCCTTAAAAAATGTTCAGATTTTTCACGTGGCTCAGCCTGTGGGAAATTAGGGCATAGTCCTAGCCCTGCCCCAGCCATGCTCAGCAAACTGCCAAGGGATTGGTAAACTGAATCACCCCCTCCAGTGCCAAACCAGCGGTTAAGAAACTGATAAGAATCTTGGAATCAGCTTAGAAATATAAAATGTCAAGCTGCTGATTATTTTCTCAGCAGTATCTTGTCTCTGAGCGAGATGCCCTTTCCTGGCTTGCGCTAGGCTCAGTACACAGTGAGAGCCCGGTTCAGCTGATCCGAGGTGCTGCGTAGCGGTTCTCTAGTCCCTGCTGCTGTGGGAAGCCCTGTCCTGTGCTATCCAGAGCAACAGGATTCCAGCCAGCTTGCTGTTAGTCAGCTGAAAAGATCTGGTGGTGTTGGACACCTTCCCAGAAGTGGATGCCCCATATTTGTATTCCCCTGCTTTGGACAGTCTTTTTAGGTGCTTTCCTCCTTCGTTGAGATGCACTGCCACCTGCTCCCCCTCGCCCCAAACGTTTGGCTGTTTGTCTGCTGAGGTACAAGCCAGTATGCCTCAAGGTTGCTTTTGAGTACGCTTTGGCATTCAGATTCTGCAGCCCCAGAAGACATAACGTCAAACCATCTGTCTGTGACCTCAAAAATATATTTTATTTAAATCTTCAAGATTTGGGGCACTAGCTATAGCAATTTGAAATTCCAAATTGATGCACTTTAAGACTCATCACAGAGCTGCAGGATCCATGGACCACGAAGACTAGTGAGGCCATCATGGTCCAGGGCTGGTTTCTGCATTGTTTCCGAAGGAAGGTGGTTTTGAAGTTCTAGAATTCCTCTTGGTGATTGTTCTTCAGAAATTTGGGTGGCCTTAAAAACTTTTTTAAGAAAAGATGACTCACAAATGCAGATTAAGGGGCCTCTTCTCCTAAATTCATGGGTACTCTGCCTCTGGCTGTTGAGAAATAGTGATAATTAAGCTTCAGCGTGTATTCTGCCCTTCTGCCTGCACAGGATGGTTTGGCAGATGCGGTGACACTGGATGGCCGTTTGATTTACCAGGCTGGAAAGGAGCATGGTCTGAAACCTGTGGTTGGGGAAGTATATGATCAAGGTATATTCTGACTAAATAACTTTTAGATTACTTAATACAAGCTTTCTCTTGTGCATTTTTACCGTGTCCATTTTATTTTGGGGTGGTCCTCTTGAAAACTCTTAACAGTAAGTAATGGTCAGGTTCCCTCTTGGATGTTCCTGCCTGTAACAGAATGTGGGGGGAACAGGAGATGCAAGTCTAGGGCAGAGTCTGTCCTGAAAAACTTGGGTCAAAATAGCTGTTCCTGTCATGTGTGTGTTGAGTTGGTTTTTTGTTTGGTGTTTTTTTGTTTTGTTTTTTACTCTCTCGTTGCTTATTGCCTTCTCTATTCCATACTTTGCAGATATATTAACAAATTGCAAAGCATATATAGTTGTTAGGTTTATCTCTCAATCCCATCAATTAGAATAATTAGTTGTCCTTTTAATAGTGCTTATGATTACCTGCTGGAAGAAAGGAGGTGATAGATTCCGCTCCTTACCTGGGTGTCCCTAAGCTTTGAGTTTCTTTCAAGACAGAGGCAATAAATCCAGTGGTGACTTGTCATCCAAAGGGCTCAGTATCACGTTTGTGTAGGTCAGAGCTGGAAGATGTCCCCCCTAACTTTCAGAGACCCAAAGAAGGAACAGCTCTGGAAGCAGTCTGCAGGCAGGGGTGTCCCACCACGCTGTTGTGAGATGGAGCTGGATTTGGTTTGCAACTGGGTCTTAGTGTGATCTGGCCAAGGTGTCCTCAGAGGTACCTGCTGGGCTCAGTCCACAGGGACTTGGACCATCTGTAGCAGCCCACTCCACCACCGTTAACCACATCATGACCCTGGTGAGGGACCTGTACTTCAGCTTCTCAAAACCAAGTGGGCCTCATGAGCCAGAGACTGCCTGTCTCCATTAGTCAGGTTATGAGCTTAAATCAGAGAAAAGTGAGTGAAATTTAGTCATTTCTGATCTAAAGTAAGTCAGATTGAATGACCTTATGGTCACACTTCAGACTCTAAACTCTTGACTGAGTTATATCAAATGGTAAACCAAAGAGAATGAAATCATCTGTGATGCTCCAGTGACATCAACTTGCTGTACTGTGTCCAAATTAACATCAAATTAGTAGACAACTGGAGAATATTTTTTTTTACTATTATATCAGTTTAAATTCAATCCAAATATATTTGAAATGTTAGAAGAAATTTCTTTTCTTGGGAAGAACTCCTGGGATGTCTTTTGATCCCACCTCCCTTTCAAAGCACAATTACCTTCAAAGTTGGAGCAGGTTGCCTGTGGCCTTTGAATAAGGCTTCTCCCACTGAAAAGGTAATGGAGAACATTCACAGTCAGCAGGTTCTCACTGATGATGCGAACAGCGTGACTTCTCTGTGGGTAGGGAGCCACAAGAGGCTGCAGATCAGTGTATCTCCCTGCAATGCTGCTGCGAGGCTACCTTGCTGCTTCTCTCTCTTCCTACGCTGCAGAGATTGGAACTTCCTACTATGCCGTGGCAGTGGTGAGGAAGAATTCCAACATCACCATCAACAGCTTGAAGGGAGTCAGTTCATGTCACACAGGCATCAACAGAACTGCAGGCTGGGATGTGCCAGTGGGTTATCTAATTGACAGTGGACGACTGGCAGCGATGGGATGTGACCTTCCAAAAGGTGAGAGATCTGTTCTGCCGCGACGCCTTTCCATACGGTCTTGGGACCTTGTGTGTGGCAGAAATGTGTGGTCCTGGCTGCTGTCTTGTTCCTTGGCTTTGATGCTCTTTGTAAGATGGAATGGACCTAACTTAGGTCTGATGAAGCCTGCGGAGTTGGGGTTTTTAAAAACTTGAAACCCATCTTTTAAGAACAAAATGACTTATCCCTTCTAAATGGTTTTAGGGATGTACTGTGTAGATGTGTTAAAATGAGATTGTAGAATCTTGTTTATTAGTTGCTAAAAATTTCTCATTCTAATTTCACATTTAGCTGTAAGAGATTGTAGAATCTTGTTTGTTAGTTGCTAAAAATTTCTCATTCTAATTTCACATTTAGCTGTAAGAGATTGTAGAATCTTGTTTGTTAGTTGCTAAAAATTTCTCATTCTAATTTCACATTTAGCTGTAAGCGACTATTTCAATGCAAGCTGTATTCCTGGAGCAAATGGCATGAAGTATCCCAAATCCCTCTGTCAGCTCTGCAAAGGGGATTTGGCTGGGCAGAACAAATGTGAACAAAATTCCCAAGAACGATACTATGGCTACAGTGGGGCTTTCAGGTAAAAATCATCTTTGTTGGTTTTTATTTATTGCTGTGCTTTATCCATAGCATCATGCCCAGGCCTGGAAACTGAACCGACAGGAAACTGAACCGACAGGAAACTGAAGCCAGAGAGCTTCCAGCTGATGCTGTTGGAAAATTTGCTGTTGTTTTAGGACGACCGTGCTTCTAAACCCAGTATTTCAGGCATTAATACCGAAGTATTAAAACCAAATGGGTATTTAGCACTTACTCTGGGTAGGGAAATCCCATTGCTGTTTGCTTTGTGCGGCAGCTGTTGACACGAGTCTGGGTATTTGTTTTAGCAGGCTGTATCTTTCCCAGTAAAACCTGATGACCCTTGGAGTCTGAGAGCTGAATTGCCACCCTGCTCAGTAATTTCAGTCATCCCACCTCCATTGCACTGAATTAGTGAGTTCCTCTGCCCTCTGTTTTTGCATGCCAATCTTTTCCTTATTTTCCTTCCTCCTGCCTGTGTGCTGCGTGGCAGCGCCCAGTCCCTGAGTAACAGCACTAACCAAGCAAGGGCAGAATTCGCTTGTGTGAGACAGATGCCTCCTCTCTCTGTATTCCCCAAAGGATTATGTGACTGCCTTAGACTGAGAACTCTCCTGGAAAAAGGTCGTGGTGTTTGTCCAGGCAGCATTGAACATGTTGTCGATGTTCACCAAATGACAGTGATAGTTTTAATTCATGCTCCAACAGCCACTCGTCTCTGCCTTGAGCAAAACTCTCAGCACAAGGAAATAGGTCAGCGTCCCTGGCTGAGGGGATGTAGCATGAAGCCCCCTGGCTGTCAGCCAGCAGTGCCCAGTGCAGGGAGCTGTGCTTTGTAATGCATCTTTGTGGTTGGATTCACGTTTATTAGGTGTTTGGCTGAAGGAGCAGGACAAGTCGCTTTCGTGAAGCACAGCACAGTGCCTGAAAACACAGACGGTGAGTAATCCAGAAGTTTGTTGAGTAGTCAGAGCTGCAAGGTCTGAAGTACGGTGTCTGTAATGACAGTGTGATGTTAAGTGATTTAGTGTGAATCGAGGAATCGGCAAAAAATGTTCCAATAGTGAAAACAGATGTACCCACAGATGTATGTACCAGGAGATAGAGCAGTCCGTGTGGTGATTTTTTTTTTTTTTTTTAATGCTCGATAGTTTCAGAAAAGGTTAGGAGTGGAATTTTAAGGAGCTTGAACAGCGCTAAACTATTCATTTTATACAGACCTGGGCTGTTACATTGCTGCTGCCTACCCAGGGATTTCAGTAGAGACTAGCAGCAAGTCAACAAGATGTGACCTGCCCTATCTGGCACTTTGTGAAATCTACCTTGAGCCTAACATTAATATCATGGGCCTGTCTGACCATCATTTACAGGGAAAAAAACCCCAAAAATGTTGCATGTCATCCTAGACTTAGGGGTGCTCTTGATACTGCTGCAGACCCCTGTACAGTTCAGTGCAGTGTCACAAGTGTTAAGCCGTTTGTCTTATCAGAGATA
The DNA here is from genome assembly GCF_015220075.1 of Falco rusticolus. Classification (NCBI taxonomy): domain Eukaryota; kingdom Metazoa; phylum Chordata; class Aves; order Falconiformes; family Falconidae; genus Falco; species Falco rusticolus. The sequence goes on along the minus strand of NC_051199.1, from coordinate 15,556,441 downwards.
CCAGACTAAAGGACCATGTAGATGCATGGGATATATTGGGCAGTCAAGAACAACAGTTCAGAGATGCTCAGGAGATGTGTGTTCTGCTCTGCATGCGATGCTTAGAGCAGACATGGACCCAGAAGCCCCAGCCCCACCTGATCTCTGTTCCATAAGCATGTTCTGTCTGATTTCAGGAAGAAGTCTTTCTTCATGGGCTCAGTGGCTTCGCTCCCAGGACTTTGAGCTTCTGTGCCGCAACGGCAACACAGCTGACGTGATGCAGTGGAGAACCTGCCACCTGGCCCGAATTCCCGCTCGTGCCGTGGTTGTGCGGCCTGATACAGACGGAACGGTTGTCTTCCACCTCCTGAACCAGGGACAAGTAGGGCACCATTTTTTCAGTGTTGCATTTTAGAGGGGGCTCTCCCACCATCTAGCTGAATTGTGAAGACAGGTTATCTGGGCATCTTCAGCTCTGTGGGGTTTGAAGGGGTATGGGATGTCACACATCCCAGGCAGCAGGAGGTGTGACAGGTGATTTTTTTCCTTTGTTTAACATTACAGCAAAGATTTAATGAGGTAGGCACCAAGTTTCAGATGTTTGACTCTGCAGCCTACCGTGCCCAGAACCTTCTGTTCAGAGACTCCACCACAGAGCTCGTTGCAATCACAGCTCAGAATTACCGGGCATGGCTAGGTGATGAGTATCTTCATGCCATGCAAGCTCTGAGCTGCAACCCCAACAGTAAGTTGCCTTTAGATTCCTATTCATAACCAAGAACCAAGACAGCTGGTAACAGAGGCCACCTTTATTCCGTTTTGTTTTGTTCTGACTCTTGGAGGGTTATGGCAAGGTGCCAGTCTAATCTTTGAGCATGGAGAAAGGTCACTTTTTGACTTAGAAATCACTTTTTGACCTAGAAACAGTATCACATTGCAGAATACTTTCCTGTGCAAATTGGCTCTTTGTGTTAAGAGATCATTGTGGTTTAACCCCAGCGGACAACTAAGTACCATGCAGCTGCTTGCCCACACACCCACCCCACCCTGCCATCCCCGGGAAAAAGGTAAAACCCCTGGGCTGAGATAAGAACAGTTTAATAATTGAAATAAAATAAAATATCATCATAATAGCAGTGAAAAGGGAGACAACAGAGAGAGAAATAAAACCCAAGACAGACAAATGATGCACAGTACAATTGCTCACCTGCTGACTGATGCCCAGCCAGTATCTCAGCAGCAATCAGCCCCTCCTGGCCAGCTCTCCCCAGTTTTTATACTGAGCATAACGTTCTATGGTATGGAATATCCCTCTGGCTAGTTCAGGTCAGCTGTCCTGGCTCTGCTCCCTCCCGGCTTCTTGTGCACCTTCCTTGTTGGCAGAGCATGGGAAACTGGAAAGTCCTTGACTTCGAGTAAGCCCTACTTAGCAACAGCTAAACCATCAGTTATCAACTCTGATCCCACACTAAACCCAAACCCACAGCACTGTACCAGCTACTAGGAAGAAAATTAACTCTGTCCCAGCTGAAACCAGGACAAAGATGCAGGCATTTCCTACTCTTTCTGGTATGTGAGAAACAGTAATCTGCTAAGCTGCTACTGCTACCTGGTGCTCCATTTCTTACCTGCTAACAAGAGGAAATAGTAATGTCTTACTGTGTAAATCCTCAGGGAGTCTATAAAGAATGGATGAATGTGTTCCTAGCAGAGAATTTCCTCCAGAAGCTGAAGAAACCCTCAGTTGCTCCTTATTGAAGTGTTATGATCTTTTGTGCTATCAGAAGACTGTAAAAATTAACTTGATGTGCATTCTGGCCAAGTCAGAAACACAGCTTGTAAGAATTCCTACCTTAAGAATTAATAATCTTTGCAACTGGGCTCCCAGACACGCTCTGTGCTGTTGCAGAGCCCCTCACCTCCTGGACTTGTCTCATCTGGGCGTTTCTCAGTGCCTGCCAGGGATGAGGAAACGTGTTCAGGGTGGGGTTTTGCTGCACTCAACTAACACCTTATGCCTGCGCTTAATGGTCAGCAATCATGGGAGGATCTCCTTTGCTGTGGATAGTTTGGAGTGTGGACATACCACTAATCTGGAGAGCTCTGTGGTTCCTAATCGGGTATAAATCTGAGATGGAGAGATGGATAGAAACACAGACGCAAACATTTCTAATAACGTGTGGCACATATGTGACAGTGGGCAACGTGTGTCCCTCACTGTCTGTTACAACAAAAGTGAGCTGTAGTATTTGCTTTCCAATTTTCTGCAGCATTGCCAGAAAGCCTGAACTGGTGTGTTGTATCCACTGAGGAGATTTGGAAATGTGGTGAAATGGCCACTGCCTTTAGGGAAAAGAATTTGAAACCAGCAATTCAGTGTGTTTCAGCCAAGACAAAGGAGCAGTGCATGGAGCTGATCCAGGTAGGCTGCTACAATCCTTGTGTAATTAAGCAAATTAGCACAAGCTGCTCTCTGCGGAGTAGGCAGGATCAGAGATACGGACACTTACGTGACCGGTAGGAATACTGGATTTCAAGGAGGTGGTCTATAGCTCATATGGTATGGATGGGCCTGAGCCCTGATGACCTTCAGTTGTGATGAGGGCATTGTTGCCCATCTAGCTCAAGCCTGTATATGCGAAATCTTCTGTCCCCATTTCACTGATGATGCTTTGTGCAGGTTTTGGGGGTTGTCTTTAGCAGTACATTGTTCTTGTGCTGTCAGGCTTGCCATTTGATGTGCAACAGGTGTGATGCTAGAGGTGTCATCATTGTAGCAGTGAAGGTATCTGTTGGTTTTTTCCCCTAAAAATCCTAATTTTTATTTTTCAGAAAAAGGAAAGTGATGCTGTAGTTCTGGGTGGAGCTGATATTTATACAGCTGGGAAGACATATGGCCTTGTACCAGCTGCTGGAGAAGGTTACTCTGGTAAGGTCAGGAAACATAAATATGGACCTTATTTTTCCATGTTATTTGAGAAAAGCTCTAAAAGCACAGCGTCTGTTCCCTAGCCCTGCTGGGAAAGCTGTTTCCAAAGGAAATGTGAATTATTATCCTCACATCATGGATACAGGAGGGAATAAGTATGGGACAGGCTCCTACGGTGAGTTTGTGGCAACTTCTATCTGTTCTGCTGCAGGACCAGGTTGAGTCTCTGGTAGTTCTGAGTCTTGTACCTCTTTATTTGTCTTTTCAATTCTGGAAAAAAAATATTATTATGGAAAAAATAAGTATTCACAAAATCAAAGTATTTTTAACAGAAGTAAAAATACAGAAATTACACAGTAGATTCTAGTTAGAAACAAATTATTCCTGTCATTGTGGCTGCTTCGGAGTCACGGATGAAAAGAAGAATTGTCCACTGTGCTAAGGCAGAATTTCAATATGCTGCAAAACTAATGGAAATTTTAATACAAGTTTGAGGTTTTCACATAAAAATAACTTCTTAAAGAAGTTTTGCTAAGTAACTAATGATCCAAATGTTGTTTTTCAGAGGGATGTATTTATAAGAGCTGGTGTTAACAAGAACACTTTCATGTTTGTCTCTAGATTATTCAGTTCAGGTGCATAGTGGTACCGATATACAGGCTGTAAGTGAATGCAACATTGTGAAGTAGTAGAAGTGAAGAGTAACTGTGTGTACGTTCGTATTTCCTGACTAGCCGATTGTTGGTGCAACTGAAGTTGGCACCAGATAAGTGTAACAGATCTGTAGGTGATCATTAAGTAGTGGGAACGCTTAAGGGAAGCTGTAACGTGGGTTGTTTTGTTTTGTTTTTTTCCTGCAAGCTGATGACAACAGCAATGCATACTATGCTGTGGCATTAGTGAAGCGAAATCTGTCCAATGCATTCACCATCAATGACCTGAAAGGAAAGAAGTCCTGCCACACAGGACTGGGGAGAAATGCTGGATGGAATATCCCCATTGGTATTCTAATTAAGAGGGGCATTATTAAGACCAGAGCCTGTAGTGATATTCCTCAAGGTGAGACAACAGTACTGCATATCAAAAATACGGTAACAGTCTAATGATGAACTTTCATTAGGAAAGTAATTTTGGTATTTCATAGCTCTATATTAAGCTTATCTGTTTGTGAAGGGGTGTTTTGTTTTTAATGTAATGATTTGAAATTTTAAGTTTGCCACCAGAGTACAACAATGGAGGGGTCATACTGAGGATGTTACATCTAACACAAAAGTATTCTTTTCCTTTATCATAAAATCATTAGCTAATTTAGGTTGGAAGCAACCTTCGGAGGTCACCAAGTCCAACCATTTGCTCAAAGCAGGTCCAGGTAAATCAGATTGTCCAGGGCCATGTCCAGGCAGGTTCTGAGTAACTCTTAGGATGGAGATCATACACAGTCTCTCGGGACTCCTGTCCCAGTGTTTGACCATCCTTGGTATAAAGGAATTTTTTTCCTCTGTCTAATCAGAATTTTCCTTCTTGTAGCTTCCGTCTGTTGCTTCTCACCCTTTTGCTCTGCCGTCTCTGAGAAGCATCTGATTCTGTCTTCTGGAAGAAACTGCTATGTAAATGAAGACAGTGATACATTGTTAATTGTCTTATCTCCAGGCTGACCAAACCCAGCTCTCAGCCCGCTAAGTGCAGAGTCATGCTCCAGCCCTCTGAGCATCCTACTTTCCTTCCACTGCACTTGCTCTAGAATGTCAATGTCTTTCTACTGCTGGGAGCTCAAAACTTGGCACAGATGTCAGAGGAGAATCATCACTTCCCCTGACTGCTTCACTAACGTGACCCAGTACGCCATTGGCCTTCATTGGCACAAAAGCACACTGTTGACTCTTGGTCAACTTGATGTCCATCAGGATGCCCAGGTCCTTTTTTTTACAGATCTGGTTTTCAGCCTGCCAGCCCCCAGCCTTTCATGGTCTTACTCCATCCTAAAAGCAGGATCCTGCATTTGCTGTTGTTGAACTTTGAGGTTCCTGTCAGCCTGTTTCTCCAGCCTGTCGAGATCCATCTCAATGGCAGTCTTGGCCTCCTGCAGTGTCTCAGACTGCCAGAGTAAATGATGTATCCCTGTCCTGAATTCTATCGCATTTATTTTCAAACTGTATTTCATAATGGAGCAGCGTAGCACAACGAGCAAAGGATCCATGACCATAGGACTCCAGATTTGAATTTGGTTTGTCTATTTCCTATCTGCCAGAAAGCTATTTGGTTTATTACAGAGTAATAATCAGCTAATTAGTGCTTTGAAAATGTTTGAAAAGTTGTAGTTTGTGAATTCCAGTAAGGCAGCTGTAACTCATGCTTCTAGTGTTCTACTGGAACCTGCATTGGTTATAACTTCATGACAGCGTAACTACCTTTCTTGTACAGCGCTCAAGCTTTTCACTCTGTATACTGGTTTGTCTGTCTTTCCCCAGCTGTGAGTGAGTTTTTCTCTGCCAGCTGTGTGCCTTCAGCTAAGCAGGACCACTACCCATCAAAACTCTGTCAACTATGTATTGGAGATGATAGTGGAAACAATAAATGCAGTGCAAGTAGCCAAGAACGTTATTACAGCTACAGTGGAGCCTTCAGGTAATTAATACATATTATTGTTATTTAGTCTGTCAGCTTGTCAGAATGCAAGGAGGAACAATTTTCCATCCCAGTCAGCAAAAACTGTTTATTGCTACAGTTAGATAGCATGTGCTATAAATTAAGTGGGACGTGTCCCCAGATGCCTTCAGCAATACAGGTATGTCTTAAGGCATTACATCAGGTCATGGCAAAGCCTTTTGCCAGCGTCCTGGCCTGCAGCCATCCAGGTGACCAACAGCCAAATCTGTACGTCTGTTCACAGAGCAATAGGCGCCCACCTAGTGAGGACCAAGTTGGATTGTCATCAGTCTCCAGTCTTGCTTTAATCTAATGTGACAGACAGTCTGCCCCTCTGAATGGTCAGGCTTTAGCAGGGAAGCAGGCAAATAGTAGCCAGAATGTGGCTGCTGTAAGTCCATGGCAGGCAAGTGATGGGGAGCCAGGAGTGGATCTTCACTACCCTTACTCATCGGTGGCTGTATTTGAAGGTAAGTTTCTGAACAGCACAAATACCTACGGCCAACGTTCAGATATCAGATCCTCTTCAAAACAAGATGCGTTAAAGGTACAGGGGGAAAATAGTATAAAAGAAGAAGGAAAAAAAGGAAGAGTGGACATCTACATACAGGGCCATACTCAAAGACTGTGAAACTCTTAGATGGAAGAAACACTTCCTTTTCCTGGCCATCTCTGGAGGTAGTGGTGCATGTAACAGCTGGCAGCAAGCAGGTTTTTTCCTTCAGGGAAAAAACTTAAACAGCAGCTGCCTGGTAAATACCGAAGTGCTGGACTTCAATAACTGATTTTTGCAAATCTATTTAGTTGTGTCCAGCTACTCTGTTGTGGTGCGTGCCTTGCAGGCAAACTCCAGATCCTCTGCTGTACTTCACAGATTAATAGGGCTAGCTACCAGGCACCAAATAAATTAGTAGTAAGCGCTGTTACAGGCTCTGAGCCTTGCTCACATTCTAAGCACATTGTGCATTTTATAATGCCCATACAGCCCAAACTTCATTTTAATGTAATAGATATGTTTTAATTCATTGAGTGGAAAGTTTTACGTATTTAAAAGGTTAGGATTTGGGTCAAAAATGCAGAGTCACAATCCTTTAGAAGGGAGGGATAGGTGTGGCTGTGATGCTCAGGTGATCCTCTCTGAAAGCAGAATGAGTTATAGAAGGTGACTGGCATGAGCTTAAAATTCAGCCTCAGATTTCCAGATTCCTTCTAGATATCTTCAGACTAATCTGACTAGAAGCATGACAGGTCATTCAGTTTATGTATATCCCACTGCCTGGGGCAAATTGGACTCTGCAGAGTACTGAAGAATCCATTGGGATCAGCCTTTTCTGATGGGGAATGCACTGAACAGCACCTACTGAGTTCTTCGTTCTCTGCCCGACAAGTGTCAGGCACATCATAAGACCTCTGATTGTAACTGCTCATGTTAAACCAGGTACAACTGAAATACATATATTTTTGGTAACTGTTAGCAGTAGTAATTTCCCCCTCACATTGTGCACTACATAAACCATGCTCAGTTACAGCTTTACATCTTTTCGCTTGGTGGATTTAACGATCTTGTTCTAGAAAATGGTTCTTGAAAGCACTTGTAGAATAAACAACAAGGTACCACCACTAAACTCTTATTACCCGCAGATCCTCTGTCAGCACACACTAGCCGAAATACGTGGAAAGTTGGATCTTTTTGCTGGCTCACCCAGCTCACTGATTTGAGGTTGATTTTACTCGTGTATTGGTGTCTGAAGCAAGTGCTGTGCATGTCTTCCATTTGCTGACTTCGTATTTCAGGCCCAGCAATCATCTCCTAACAGTCTGTGATGCCTGTTGGGGTGTTGTCCAGCACACGATGCAATCTAACATGGGAAGTAGCAAATGCTGGTAACGGTGTGGTGTTCTGCAGCTTTACTCTGAAACTCTCTATAATGGGATACCACTTACAGAAGAGGAGATTTTAGGCGCCCTTAGCATGTTGGGCTGCTGCTGCTTCAGAAAGTTAGAGGAAATGGAATGTAGTTCTGGAACAGTGCCCTTAGAAACTGCCGTTAGATTAGCTGGGTATCTGCAGTGTGTACAGGGCTGTAAAAGCACTGTTTGAGCACCAAGGTCATTCTGACTTGGAAAGGAAAGAGAAAAAAAAAAAAAAGGGTATATGCGGAGTGTGCACACATGCGTGTGTGCAGAATCTGATGAACTCTTGGGTTAGGCACCCAAATTATTTTATTCAAAAAAGTCTTAATGACATATACTTTGTGCATGTTGTAAAATGGAGTGAAAGTGACTTGACAGATGGGGAATACTGCGCTGAATATCACCTAATATATCTTCTGTTTCTTTGCTCATCTAATATTGGCCTTTTCTGTTGTTTCTCACACTGTTTTTAATCAAAATTTTTACTATATTCCTCTCTTTAAAAATTCAGAATATTTTTTAATACTTTGCAAAAATGTTGGCTTTCTCTCCTTTCAAGATGCTTAATTACTCTGTTTTTACTTACTTAGGGTCCATCGCGTTTGTTTGCAGGAATGTATGTAAGAAAAAATTAATTATAAACCTCTCTGTTATAAGAAAAAAATGTGGTTCACATAAAAATTCAGTTCAAAACATCTTTATCTCTCATTTCCTAAAGGTGCCTGGCACAGGACTCCGGGGATGTGGCCTTTGTGAAGCATTCAACAGTGTTTGAGAACACAGATGGTACTTGGTTTTATGTATCTCTTTATTATAATTCGGGGGGGTGGGGGTTGAAACTTTTTTGCTCTAAAGCATTCAGTAAGTGACAACAAACAGGTTTTTTTTTTTTCAGGTAAAAACACTGATAGTTGGGCCCAAAACTTGAAGTCCAGTGATTTCCAGTTACTGTGTCCAAATGGTGCCCGTGCTGAAGTCACCCAGTTTGCTGAGTGTCACCTGGCTCAGGTGCCAGCTCAGGCCATTATGGTTCACCCAGATACCAGTGTTTTTGCTCTATATGGACTACTGGACAAAGCCCAGGTATTAAAAATCTTCTGGGGTGGGGTTACATACGGTCTAACACAGACCAAGGATAAAGACAACAGGACCTTCCTGCCATATTATGAGCCCTGCATCATGGGCTGGCAGCATGTGCGGTGTGCAGAGCCCTGTTGTTGGAGTGGGATGGAGAAGGTACAATACAACCCATGTAATTCTCCTAGTAAAACCACCCTGATGCACAAGGGATTTCAACGTTTTGCCCAGCCACTGGTTTCAGTAGTAGTTTTCCTAGAGCTTAAGGTGTTTTTCCAAACTGCAAGACTTCGAAGTCTACCAGAAGCAGAGTACATGCTAATGCTTTTCCTTTTTTTAGGAATGCAACAGAACATCCCTGGGTCTATTTATGCTGCAGCCATGTACATGGTAAACGATCTAGGCAGACCATGCCTGGCTGCCACAGCTAGGTTCCTGTCAGAACTGAAGTTAACTGGTTTAAAAGCCATACTGAGTTTCTCCATGCTAGGCTTCAGTCATTCCTGGAACTCCTGTGTAGCCAAACCCTATATTACACAACAGTAGTTAGACAGAAGAATGTTTTAAAAACACAGCTCTTTCCAGTTGATAACTGAAGAAACCAAAACCACAAATGCCATTTTTATAATTGCCAATTGCAGAATTCTGTATCTAGCAGTGTCTAAAAGCAAATGTATAAGAAAGAGTCTGCAATTGTGTATGCACTTTTGATGTACAAAGCAGTTCCTATAGTCTTTAATGTTGTACAAGAGGAATGTGGCACAATCTTGCAAAATACTGAAAATTTTGCATTTTTTTCAGGTCTACTTTGGAAAGAGCAGCAATGGGAATGGATTCAAAATGTTTGATTCTTCAGCTTTTCAAGGAAAAGACTTAATCTTTAAGGATTCTGCTGTTGAGATCATGCCAGTAAAAGAGAGGAGGACATATGCAGAATGGCTGGGGAGTGAATATATTGCGTCCCTTGAAGGGATGCAAACACCAGAGTGCTCTGGGGCAGGTAATAAGATAAGCCAATACCTACTCGTGACTGCTGTCATTCCCCTTCTTATTTTATGTCAGACACAAGGCTTGGACTAGCACGGTCCAAATGGCAACTTCCAGGCCACCTCTGCCCTACCACCTTTTCTTCAGATCAGCTGCTATTTGGATAACATGCTGTGCTCATATTTGAATACCTCTTCCTGCCTTTTTGCAAGGCAAGTGCTAACAGCACCTACTTGTCAGGGGAGTGGAGTGGGTCTGGAAGCTGCCCCTGCCCATGTGGATGGGGTGGAATTCGGGGCAGAAGCCAGCAATACAGTGTCAGCATAGTTTGCAAGATAAGTCCAAAACTGGAGCTTCTCTGCCATCACTGCTGATGTTGAAGCACCCTGGGCTGGAGGATTCCCAGGTGCTGTTAGATGGATACTGGGTTTCTGACTTGCAGAATTTCTGTGTCTTGGAAGGCAGTATCAAAAACCTTGTCTAGTGAATCCTCTTTGGCCTCCTGGCTGGTTACGTTCAGACTCCTACATCCCTGCTTATCCCATCCAACTCTAGCTAGGGGAACTGGTTTCTTCTGAGCTTTGCTGCCAGAAGAGGTAAGTGCACAGAGGATGGACGGGCTGTGGACAGAGGGAGACAGTCTGCAGTCCAAGAATACGCTTTTGCCATGGGCAAGGTCCTCCACCTTCCAGCAGAAGAAAACGGGGAATCTCCAAAGTGACCGGATGATAAAGAAGGCTGGAGACACTTGGAGGGAACTACCTGTTGGCAGAGAAAAGAACAAAGGCAAATGTGCACATCCACTGAGCTTGTTGACTTTCCACAGCCAGTACTGTCACTGCTGGAGAGATGTCATCTGCCCCGTGGTCTTTAATTTGATACAATCTCCATCAAGAAACTTGTGGCTGCCCTCCTCCCACATGGGGTTATACGAGTACCCATGCATCAAGCTTGCGTTTGCTGCTAGTGAAACACAGCAGCTCACTTCTAATTAATTGTTTCTGTATCTACTGGCTTGTAGCATTCAGTTTTTATTTTTATCCATAGCTGCAATAACAGCAAATGTTGCCGTGCTGCTGGCAGGCAGTGTCCTCCTGACCGCAGCTACCGCGTCATGATCCTGGGATGAAAGGACCAGCCGGCGTTACAAAGAAGTGCTGAAACCTGGTAGCAATAACGTCAATAAGTGAAAATAACAAATAAACAGGGGAAGTAAAATGACAGTTTGTGCAGACTTTGGCCTGACAGCTAAAATACCTTTCTCCCTGTTGTGGGAGATGGACGCTTGCCCCCGGTTACCCGGTTACTCGGCGGGGCGAGGCGGCGCGGGGCCTGGCAGCTTCGGTGCAGGTTTGCGCGCTGCCTGTGCAGCACCCGCAGCGACTCGGTGCCGCAAACCCTGTCCCTGGCAAGCGGCCAGCCGCGGCGGTGATGACGGCGTGCCCCGATCGCCGGGGGATCGCCGCTCACCGGGTAATGGGCGCGTGGGGCGCGCTCGGTGCCGCTGTGCAGCCGGGCCTTGCGCATGCGCGCCGTGCTCCCGCTGCGGCGGCTGGGCCCGGGCCGGCGGGCGCGCCCCCTGGCGGGGCGGGCGGGCGGGCGCGGCGGGGCCGGTGGCGACATGCGGGCCCGGCGGCTGTGGGCGCTGCTGGCCGCGCTGCGGGCGGGCTGGTGCCTGCTGCCGCAGGCCGGCTACCTGCACCCCGACGAGTTCTTCCAGTCACCCGAGGTGATGGCAGGTAAGGCGGCGGGCGGGGGCCCGGCCGCGACCCCCGAGCGGGCAGCGGCGGGAGGGCGAGGGGCCTGGTCCCGGTCCCAGCCGGTGCAGTTCGCCTGCGGCATGGCGGGGGGGATCCCCGGGGCGCGGCTCCGCGGGGCTGGGGGGACCCCGGGGCGCAGGGCTGCGCTGCCCGCGGCGGGCGCCGAGCGGTGCCGGGCGCCGAGCGGTGCCGGGCCGCCTCCCCGCGGTGCCGCGGCTGTGCAGGCGGGTACCCAGCGGCGGGCGATCCTGCTCCGCGCGCAGCGAGTGGCGCCGGGACACAGCCGCCCTCACAGGCTGGTTTTGCTTTTTCCCACACCCCGCCACCCCCCCCCCCCCCCTTTTATATTTTTTTCCTTTGAAGCGTTGTAAAAATCAACGGTATGCTCCTAAAAATTTCAAAAGTGGACACCGGTCTCAAAAGTTTAGGGACTGCTCTGCATCGTGATGCCTCTTGGCACTATGCTGTATCCTTAACGCTGAATTACTGAATAAAATAAATTACGTATGTATGTATTTTTTTCTTTTTGTTTTCCCTTATAGGAGATATTTTAAACCTACAGGTCTATTATCCTTGGGAGTTCCTTTCCAGCTCTCCTTGCAGAACAGTTGTTTTCCCATTAATGACATCTGGAGTTACCTACTGGGTGATCAAGTCTTTGCAGCAGCTGGACATATGTTCAAGTTGCATCACCAGCTACACCCTTCTTGTATCACCTCGCTTTCTCTTTACCATCTTTTCTTTCATACTTGACTACAGTGTTTATCAATTAGCTCCTCTCTGGGAAGCAGATCCATGGAAAGCTCTGGTACTTCTTGCTGGATCGTATGTCACACTGGTATTTTATACAAGAACGTTTACCAACGCGCTTGAAGGACTTCTCTTTGCTCTTCTCATGGTATTGGTTTCCTCAAGGAAGGCTGATGGCAGCTTGGCAGAGCCAACAAGCAGCCCTCTCATAGGTGTTATAACAACTGCTGGGTTTTTCAATAGGCCAACCTTTCTGGCATTTGCTCTAATGCCCCTGCTTTACTGGGCAGGTTTAATTGTTGATTCTCAAAAGAGCATTAAAACTGTCATAAACCACTTCTTGAAGCTTGTCCTATGCGCATGTTTTACTGCCATTGTTTTCATAACAGCCGACACCTTCTATTTTACCTCCATGGGCTTAAACAACCTCTACAGCATTAAAAAGAGCAGCCTATTTGATGTAATAGGTCATTTAAATGAGAAAATGATAGTAACTCCTTTCAATTTTCTCAGCTACAATCTTAATCCCCGTAATCTTGCACTGCACGGGAGTCACCCACGGGTTACACACGTTACAGTCAACGGAATAATGCTCTTTGGGATCTTACATATTCTGGCCATTGTTGCTGGTTTTAAAATGTTAAAGAAATATATCCATCAATTAATACGGGTCAGATCTTATTACCATGGGTCATCTGGGCTATTGGTGCATTCTGAGGGCAGTCCAACATTACTGCTGTTTTATTTTGTTCCTTTGGCATTTCTCTCCCTCTTCAGTCACCAAGAACCTCGTTTTCTCATTCCCCTCATCTTGCCATTAGTCCTGTTCAGTGCATCACAGAACAGAGCTATGAAGTGGAAACACGTCATTATTATTTTCAATATTCTTGGGGCTTTGCTGTTTGGGTGCTTACACCAGGGAGGACTGATACCATGTTTGTTTCACTTGGAGAGACTCATTCATTCTCCAGAGTCCTCACACCATCCAGGACACTATACTCTACTCTTTGCTCACACCTACATGCCTCCTAGGTCTCTGCTTAATATCAAGAAGAGAAACACGCATATAGAAGTCATTGATATGGCTGGGTCTGAAGAAGAAACCCTCTGCCAGACACTAGAGCAGCGAGCAAACCATTTTACCTGCAATGACTGTCATGTTTTTGTTATAATCCCCGGTACAGTCAGAGCCACAATTACGAAATGTGGCGTCTCGTTCAAGAATGAGACTTTGATTTTTCCACACTTATCAATGGAAGACCCACCACAAATGCCCTTCCTATTCAGCGGGGACTGGAGAAGTCAGTTGGGACTATACATCCTACAGCTAGACAGAAGGCAGCAGAGCCTTTAGATTTTGGGAGAACAGGGTTTTCATTTCTCAGTTCACTTGTGTGCTGCCCAAAGGTGCTGTGAGACCTTCCTCTTCACAGACCCACCTTCAGCACAAGTAGTGGCACTGGGAGCTCCCCCGGAGTCTCTATTCCCTTTCTTCGTGCTCTTACGCTCACAAGTATAGGCAGTTCTGAACGGAACCTCCTTATAATTTGAGTTATTCAGCCCCTGTGGTGTTTCATGTGACCTTGTGTAATTTTCCTAATGAGGAAGGATAAAATTGGAGCACACCAAAACTGTGATTCAAGCTTAGCTCTTTCCATGTGAGATTTATTTTTGAAAGTTCTTATAATCTCTGACAGAGGATTTATGGATTGTGTGGTTTTTACTGATAATAGGCATTAACTCAGCAGCTGGAGAGAGGTTACAGGACTAGACAAAAGCTGGTTTGACTCAATAAGGTTTTATTTTTATGCTCCTAGAAATTCAGAGCCTCCTCTCAGTCATTAGACAAGATTGCAGTCACCATATAGGCACCAGCGCTGTAATACTGTCTTGGGTGGTTCTGTCTTGAAAAATCCTCAGTGTTGATCAGACAGAACATAGAACACACTTCAGCTTTAAGTACTTGTGCTAAATCCTACAATCCAACATTTGCCTCTTTAGCGTTACTTGCCACAGTTCCATTCCTGTAGACGTGCTACATACATATTATATACAACAGCTTCAGAATGCTGCGCTTTGATGGCATTAAACCTGTCTGTTGTTTAGCTACTGCAAATGGGGCAGTCCTTCCCTCATGCGCTCCTGCTGCACATCTCACAGCTTTCATTGCTCTGTCACGGCTCTAACACGGACAGCGGTGCACAGCAGCCACCCCCAGGTGAGCTGGTTCAAGGAGCTGCGCAGACAGAAAACAGGTAATGGGAGGGATTTGATCCTTTGTACGTGTTTGACCAGCTGGATTTCTGAGCTGGCTTACTGCAGGGTTAGATTCACCCTACCAGCGCTGCTGCAGGGGAGCGTGTGAGGATCTGCGGGAGAGGCTGCATCCCCTGCGCCACCCCTCCCTTTCAGTAACCGCTCCCCATTAAATCAGCTTAGTGAGAACGACAGATCACATCTGGCTCTCTACTGGACAGCAGTCTGATTTTTAAAGCAGGCTACAAGTAACTCTTGAGCTTCAGCTAAAGATGACATAAATGCTTAACAGTGTTGCAGAAATAACCATTTCTGGTTTTGCCTGCATGAACTCCTGCAACCAAAACATCCTGACACGGATGAAGAGATTAATTGGGCACATGCATTGTAGGTCAAACCTCTCTCCATGAAACTAATCTGACACTTGAATTTTTTCTGCTCACAAAGGCAGGAATGCTTTTTGCAGTTCTTCAGCCACACAGCTTTACATAAGGTATTATGAGCCAGGTTTTTAACAAAGACAAGAATAATGTAGGTTGATGCCAGGCTCTAAAAGGAAGCTAGGCAAAATCCCTGTGTGAAGGATTTGCCTGTATCTTCCAAACTATACACATGATCTAGATTTTTAAGGAACATAGCTCTTGCACTCTTGTAAAGCATTTTGTGTCGTCTCCCCCACACGTTCATCCCACACCCTTCATCCCTCATTGACAGTCTGTAAATTAAAGGTGCATGTTCTGGGGGGAGGTAGGGGGAGAAGGGGGTGCATGTAAGTTTCTACTGATGACTCATGAAGTAGTGGACATAGTTATGAAAGCATCATGGTACCAAATATATCTTCCAAGTTCATTTCCTTTTTTTTCCTCTTACATTGGGATGACAGCCACATGCCACTGCTTGTACTCCATGTCCTGCTTACTGTTTTCAGCTTTCTTGAACAGTTTAAGTTTTGACAATTCTTTTCATAAAACTTACGATCTCTGGCAATCTCAGTGAGGTAGATACTGAAACTCTTCAGGGACGTGATGGAGCACCATTCCCACAGCACGACGACTTCTCTACTGCTGCACAGGTAACCTGTGACAGAGCCAGGAAGAGAACCTGGACTACGAATACTCAGACTGAAAATACACTGCTTTTGTCTCACCAGCTAGCCCTTCATCATTTACACTGTAGATGGGCTTTTTTCCATCCGTGCACACCGAAGTCTTTGTTGGTAGGGGGTTTAACTTTACCAGCAATGCTGGAAATTGCATCTCAGGTAATTTGCAAGGTTCTTTTCATCTGGGGTGACACAAAGAATGGAAATCATCTTCCCCAGTTAACTAAGCATCTAGTCAGATGGACTAAATAGTGAAACGTGCTATGAAGGAAGGTTAACTTCTATAGTCTTGTATATGTTGTTAGATACAGCAATTTATGTAAACCAGCCAGTGCATCACATATGGTGGACATCTCCCTCCGTATTTATATTTAGGATGGCTCTATTTGTCATTTCCCCCCCATCCCAAACCCTTCTTGCCACCATAGACTTCAGGTGTGCTTTCAGAATAGCTACTGAATCTCTTCTGCCTACCTGTAAAATGGGCGATTATCCCATCCATCACCATCATCATCAACCTTTAGAGCTCTCTTTGTATCAAAACTGTATCACATCTAGAATATTACTGTTATATAGACAGAAATTGTTAAAGGAACTCCAGTGAGAAATCTGGTTTTATTTCAAGTTTCTTATCAAACACTTAAAGCGACAATCTTGACCGTTTTCTGGATGATGTTTAATGTGAGTCTGCCTTCTGCCTGTTACCGAGTGTTGTGGAAAGTGTTGGAAAGTGTAAACCGACTTTGAAATGAAAAGCCGTCATACCGATAAGCAGAGCGTTTCACGTTTTCATGCCTGGACTGGGGAACGACCCGCACACGCCGTGGAAGGGCAGCCCACGCCGGCGACCCTTCGTCCCTTTGCGCCGTCCGGGGTAACGACAGATCCTCCGCGGCTGGCGCGGCTCGGCAGAGGCTGCCAGGGCCCGGTCCGTCGCCGAGGCCCTGGGGCCCGTTTACCCGCCGGCTCCGGCGCACTCGTCCTGCCGCGCCCGGCGCAGGGTCGCGGGTGCCTTCTCTCCGCCAGCGGGATCCCACGACGGCTGCGGCCCCGCAGCTGCCTCCGGCTCGGCGCGGCGGTCAGGGCGCTGCTCCGGGGCGGCCGCCTCGGCCCGGCCCCCGCCCGGGCGGCCGCGGCCAGCCCTGCGCCCGGGCGCCGTCCTTGAGTTCCCCGAGGAAGGCGTCGCGCAGACGGAGCAGGCGGGGGCCCAGGCCCCGCGCCGCCTGACGGGCGCTGAGCTGCCCGCGGGTGATGGCGGCGGCGGTGAGGCGGGCGGCGGCGCGGATGGGCCGCGACTCGGAGAGCTTCTCCACCAGCCGCGGGCTGCTGAGGAGCGCGAACAGCACCCGCCGCAGCACCATCCTCTGCGAGCTCTCGCGAGAGCCGCTACCGCCCCCCGCCGCCTCTCGCGAGAGCCGGGCCCGCCTCGCTATTGGCTGCTCGCCGGGCGGCCGCAGGTCGCGTGCGCGGGGGCGCCGCGGGGCGGGAGCTCGCTGAGGCGCGGTCGCCTGGTCTCCGCCGGTACCGGGACCGGCGCTTCTGAGTGAGCGGGGTACCGCCGCTGCTGCCGGGGGCCGCGCGGTCCGCCCAGGCCCAGGTGCGGGCCTGCCGTGGAGTAACGATGTCGTCGCGGCTCAGGGGACGCGCTACGACCGGGATCAGCTGTTGCCGCCCGTAGGGAGCCTCACCTGCACCGCGGAGGAGCAGATCCACGAGCTCTTCGGCAAGAGTGGCGGCATCGGGAAGGCCATGGTGGGGCTGGAAAAAGCGAAGAAAACTGTCTGCAGCTTCTGCTTCGGGGAGTATCCTTCTGTAGATAGATAGCTGCCCTGGGCCACCGCAGCTGGGTAGGGCGAGCCGGGCCCTGCAGGAGCCGCGGCGGGCAGGGCCGGGCAGGGCGTGGGTGAACAGGAGCGGAGGCTCTGAGTCCTGGAAAAATTACCCGAGGATAAATTTATTCGGTTGCTAAAGTGCCTGTGGGAGGCCTGGACGAGGGAGGGTAGCGCCAGGCTAACGGTTGGACTCGATGTTCTTGAAGGTTTTTTCCAGCCTAAATGACTCTATGATTCTAATATACGCTAATATAAGCCAGTCACTTTCAAGATAGTTGGTCTCTACAGTAAAAGCGTATTCTCCGTGTCCGGGTAGCGAGGTGTTTCTTTTCGTGAAAGTATAGCTATAAAGTTTCTGTTGGCATCTTGCATCCCTGTCATGTGTTGACGTCATTACATGCAAGTCTGCTTGAAGATCGTTCTGTTACTGGTTCCAGCGAACTCACTGAAATGGTGAAAGCTTGCAACGTGAACAGACTATGTGTGGGGCTGTCATTCGTTCTTCAGTGCCACAGCTTTATGGTTTTAGGGGTGATTGTGGCCAAAGAACTTGATCCAATATAAATGCGTTTTTAATATGCTTGAATTGCTGCACATTGCTCTGTTTCCCAAGCTGTTTTCTCAGCCCATATAGCTTCAGAAATGCAGTCGCTTTTAAAAGTAAAAGGAGCCCAATTCAGGCAAATACTTGGTTTAGTAGCCTGTTGTTCTTTCTTTCATGTGTTCAAAGTAGAAGCCTGTTTTTTTTTCATTAACCTATTTCTAAGGTATCATGCAGGAGGAAATACTGAAAATGCAATGCATCAGTGGAACCAGAGCTGATGATAGGATCATAAGGGTGGACTGGGATGCAGGATTTAAGGGGGCTAGACATTGAAGATCAGGGGGCCAGGCAGGTTGTTGTACAGTCTAGTTTTCAAGGGACTAGTGACTTGCCAGATTACAGCTTTTTGAAGGAAGACACTCGGAACAACTTCAGAAATAGCAACTTGGGTATTATTTTTTAAGATAGCACTATACATTAGTCTTTAAGTTGTCTTGTCAGTGATGATGTCATTATCCCTTGAGAATAAATGACTTTTTCATAGATTTCACTGAAAGTACTTTCAGAAAGTTCTTGGCTGTTTTGCGAGATAATATATAATTTATATATATGATATATATAAAATAAATTAAAAATAAGTCTAGAAAATTTGAGGCTGTGAAGAACGTAAAAGGACAGTGCTTAGCTTGCCTAAAGTTGAGTATGTAGCAGATGCTTCTACTGCTGAAGCGTGAGGCTAGCCATCCTCACTTCGTCTGTCTTGATTAAAGAGTCCCCCTGGGTGTTATTAGGAAGGAAGTTAGTTTATGCTGTATTCTGGGTTTCTGTATGATGCGCTTTGCCTTCTGTTTTGTCAGTCAACTCCCTGTGGCCACTTACATGCGGTTAACTCAGTTTGACTATGTTCTGATGGTGTGATAGTTTTTAAGAAATTATTTTTCTCTGTCTTTACTGGACTTCCCTCTTTTTCCTCCTTTGTAAGGTCCAAGATGAATATCGGCAAGACTGTGATGCTGGAAGGTATAGCTATGGTAAAACTGTTCAATGCCAGTGAATAGTGACTCATCAGCCTTACAGGAGAACCAGATCTAGATTGTGAATGTCACTAGGCACAAAGGTCTGTTGCACACAAATTCATGTAGCTAGAAATTCACAGAAACTACTATCCATGTTCCTGTGACCACATACTGTGTTCAGTATCTCTTCCATTTAATACCAGGATTTAAAGCATTGCAGAGTACGTTAGTACAGAGGACCTGGGAGCAAGGTTTTAAGGACTAGTATGCTTTCGTCTCTAAATGCTGCTGTAACTCTGCTAAAAGGAATAAAGGTTTAATGGTATGGTGCTTTTTTTCACTGGCAAAACTTGATTATTCTGTCACTGGGTTTTGTTTACATTGGATTCACAGGGTGAAGAGCAGCAATAAAGGAGGATTGGGGTGTGTTGCAGAGATGAAAGAAAAAGGCAAAAGGCTGTAAAGGAAGTGGAATTTCTGGGGAAATTTTCCAGTTTCTAGGGAAGACTGAAAGTTGCAGGTTTTCTGGAGTTACTGGATTAGCATCCTTCTACACTGATGTTGTTCCTCGCGCACCTACATGAATGGCCAAAATAAAACAAGTCGGAGTGATAAGCCCAGGAGTCATAAAGTGGGAAACAAGCCTAGCAGAGAGCAGAAAACAGACCCTTGCAGTGTTCTACAAAGTGTAATGTGATTGCACAACATTGCGTGATTCAGAATTGTTTTGTTTTGTGCAATACAGAGAACAGCAAGTGTAAGAATTGCAGTAGCAGTTATTTTCACAGTTGGAGTAGCAGTATTTTGCTCCTGTCTGGTAGCTCTCTACAGCCTTAATATTTGAGGAAAAAATTCTTTCCTGTATCTACAAGAGTGGCGTGAAACCAATTGTACAGTTACCCCCCAAAATGGGATGTCTGAGGAACTGTGGGTATAATGAGAAAGTTTGTTCTCAGAATAGATTTTCTGTTTGAAAAACTTTATTTCAGACAAAGGAAAAAAAATATGACTTTTGGGAGGAGCCTTACTTTCTACAGAGCATGTGGTAAGAATACTAAAAGAATTGTAGGACTCTATAGATTCCCCACCACCCCTGTATCCTATAAATACTGCTGGTTTATGTGATGGGATTTTGATGTACTGTACACGTAGGAATAAAAGTGGTTAGTGATCCCAAGATATATGTGAAATTGACCTGCTGAAATTTAAAAGGGACCATGACAGTGCTTTGGATTTTATTGGGGTTTTTTTTATATGGACTTGTGAATTCTTTGGAAGTGGCAGTGCATAAAGTTTTGTCCAAATACCTTGTGGTCAATGAATCCTTAAAATCTTTAAAATACCAGGTATATAAAAGTTGGATCTTTACTCACTGAAGATAGTGTTGGAAATCTTACTGTGTTTCTTGTGTACAGTTAGTCACAACTATTACTGTAAATTGCAAATACAGTGAAGTAGAACAACTGCAATGAGACTTAATTAGGAAGTGAGGGTTTGGATGTGGGGGTTTTGGCACATACAGTAAAACTAGATTTTCAGGATCACTTGGTGCTGATCTGCAAACAAGACTTTGAACAAAGTTACCTTTTTCTTCATAGTACATTTAATTATGAGTCTACAGCCTGTAATTTCTCTAGGAAACCTCTGAAGTTTATATTTCATTGTAAGAATTTTGTATGAAGAATTATGTTACTCGTAAGCCACTTTCAAATAAAGCTGCAACATTAAAATGGTCTCTTTTGTTTTGTTTTTTAAACGGAATCGGTGAGAGAAAGGAGCTATATTCACTGTTGTCCGCATCCTTTACTGTAGAGTCTTTTAAGATGGAGAGAGTGAATAATCCTTCCCTTTGACTAGATTTTCAGTCTTGTTCAGTTCTTAACTGAATGCTGAAAGATGTTTGGTTAATGCTCTTCGTTCTGAAAATTTTTTGGATTACAGAACAAATTAAATTATGCACTGATATTGGAGTGGACAAGAAAGTCCTTGGTGTGTAACAAGTAGTTTTCAAGGTACACTGCCTTATACAAATGAGGTTTAAAGTTAGTTTTTATTGTAAGTGATGCAAGACAGTCATTCTGAAATGAAGTGAAGGTGATAATAAGATTTTCCCTCAAAACCATCACTGCCTTTTGCTGCATATGTGCAATGTGTATGGAAGGATTTTGTTTTAAGTGAGATTTTCTATTCTGAGAGAAATTTCAATCAAAATGGGATTTAAAAGCACATGATATATCATGTGAAGTCTTAGTATCTCAAAAGTGCATATAGAGGAAATTGATTGAACATGGTTTGATTTTTGCCTTCCCTGATTGAAATCAGGCACGGCTCTGCTGAAGCTAGTGTTTAACAAAAGTAACTGAATTAAGTCTTTAAAACTTCACTGGGGGGCTTCTTTAGCTTTCTTACATGCCAGCTTGTTGTGATTATCTTGGAAGTATAGATCTCCTGTGATTTTTTGATGTGCCAGTTCATTATGATTATATACATTTTCCTAGAAGTTTAAGCTGTATATTAGCTTTTCTAAATACTTGTTCATCATAATTAAAGTACTTTTATGGAATTGGATCCATAAAGTAATGCAGAAGCTGATAATATGAACGGAAGCTTAGATATGGTGGGTTGATTTACACACTTCTCTTTGGCACCAATAGCTGCAGATAGGGTTTGTATTCATAGCATTTGGGTCTCTGTGTTACAGCATAAAATCAGTAGAGTGTAGATTGGAGCATTAAAGGCCTTCATTTTCAATGACTGACAAAATAATCCCAGTTGCCAGTGTACCCCTGCAGGGTAGTTTCAAGATGATCTTTATATTAGTCAGGTTACTACCCTGTGCAGCAGGAAAATTCCTGCTCGGGTTGGTGCCAGTGCGACCACCGTTGGTGTTGAAGTAATGGTTCTTTCTACTCAGATGATTCTGAAAGACAAAATGATTAAAGTATTTGAGATAATCCAGCTTCTTTTCTTCCGTATCTTGTTGGATTAAGCTTCTTGCGACGGTAAAAATTGATGCAGGACTGCTAAAATCAACGTGGTTTGTACAAAGGATTCTATCTATAGAGTCAAAGACAATACTAGTCAAGGGAAAGCAGTCCACAGGGACTGAGCATCTAATAAATTGTTGTCCGTTTGAGTTTCTAAAGCACAGATTGTACCATACACTACAGCATATAAATGAAGAAGAATTGGAGTGGGCGTTTCTTTTTAATCTCTGGGATTTCTGCTACTAGCCAAGTATATCTGGTACTTTCAGGTAAGTGTAGGACCTGATGTAACTACAGGTGAAGTACCAGACAATTGGTGAAGACTGCAGAGAGAAGCGTCCTGGGCTTCAAAACTTCTATCATGTTTGGGAAGTAATGGGAACTAATTAATTGTCTGCTTTCATAGGTCTCCTGCCTGTTCCTATCTAAGCTTTTGCACAAGGGGTTGGAGGTACTCAGAGGTGTTCTGTAGAAATGCACCCAAGTCCTCTGCTCTTTTGGGGTAACTAGATGGTGTAAATGTTTCTTAAGGCTTGGGGGAGGAGGCCTCCCTGCCCTTGTCTGGCTAAGACCAGTGTTGAGTTTGTGACTGACGGGTGTTATCTCCATTACTGCTTCATCTCCTTCTGCCCTAGGTAGACAGAGGAAGGTTGGCTGTGTTTGTCTCCCAAGGTTTTAGTAATGGTGCAAACTGAAAACAGGCCTTGCCTCTCAAAAACATGCTCTATCCAGGCTGGATGAGAAGCCATAGTAAAGAAAAGGGCCAATTTCTTTTTCAGGGTCATCTACTCATTTTTTAAGAATTAATTTAGGATTTGTATGCTGAGGTAAAAGGCTTCAAGCATAAAGTTCCTTTGAGGTTCGTTTTCAGACCTTAAACTGATTGAACTATTTAAGACTTCTTTCTTCCACCCCCAGACGCAGCCATCAGCACTGCACAAGGAGACACCATAGAAGTTTAAGTTAAGCAAATTGGTCATCGTATTGTCTGTTCCAGAGACTTGTACAACCCGGAAGAGGTGTGTACACACAAATTTAGGACTGTGAGCTTCAAGCATCTGAAGTTCCCAGTATAGCCTTAACTATAGTCATGATCAATTCTAGAAAAGAGAATCTGAGAGAAAAATAGATCAGAAAAATCTTTCATTATCACCTACATTTACTCTAAACTTGGCCCAGTGAGGTCTTCTGCAAGCCCTACTTTCTTAGTGCTTCACAATTAAATTTTGTTTTCTATAGTACATTCTGGATCAAGATTGAGCACAGTCTTCTATGTTCCATTCTAATTTCTGAGCAAATGATCTACGTCTGGAGAACCCATAAAAATAGAATATTTGCACGTTAAGACCGCGTAACTTCACCCAGTGTCTGTACCACAAAGGTAGGAAGCGTGTATATCCCTATCAGTTGAAGACAGTTAATGTGAAGAAGATTTGCTGACCTTCAGCAGCTGTTTTCTGAGAGCAGAAGAAATCAGTTCTTGTGTCAGGGTTCCACAGTTCCGCTCTGCTTCCCAACCTGCTTTCAAAGAACTTTACTTCAGTGAGGTAATACTTCTCCAAGATTGTTTTAGCTTCTGCCTGAAGGTGATTTGAATGTCTGTTAGGGCTCCCTACGGAAGAAGAAGGAAACAAAGAGGTGAACAGGTAGCCAAACGCCTTTTTGCAAAACTTACTAATTAGTATGTTTAGGTCTGACACAAGTAATCTTTCCCTTCAGCAGAGCCGTGAAATCTCGAGTTTCTGAGGAGCAGCACAAGCAAAACGCCAGAGGACTCCCTCTAGTGACTACAGAATTGCGTGATTTTCGTATTCTGACGGCGAAGGCGGTTGCTGAAGCTGTTTTGTGCAGCACGCTCTATGTTGTACTGTCTCAAGATTTTGCTTTGGTTTGTGTTGTAAAAAAAGAAAAAAAATCTGATTTTCATCTGTGGACCATTTTTCAGAGTGGAGGCAACTAGAGATCAGGATTTGTGGGTTTGTAGCCTGTCACTGTTTCTCTTTAGCAGCTGCTTAGATGTCTTTTGTACTGGATATTGTTATACACAATATGCTGTGTCTGCGGTGACTTCTTTCCCTGCCCCCAGAAACCTCTTCAGATTTTGCTAAAAAGCTAACCTGTGATATTGAAGGAGGGCTTGAATCTTAGATGCCCAATCCATGCTTTACAACGTCCCCTTAATTATATTTTGTGTAACCGTGCCAGTAAATCTTGAGCCAAAAATCTGTTTTTCAGTCTCTAGCAGGTTATGAAATCAAGTTCTGTATTACACATGAAATAAATGCATGCAGCTTGCCGAGGCAGTAGGCAGGGTCTTAAATGTCTGATTTGTTTCTGTGGAGTTACAGTAGTCCTTCAGGCACTTCGCAGACTTCAGTGTCTGTTGCTTCAGAGGATCTCTGTGGGAAAGTGCCCTTTTTTTAATGTTACAGATTTTTGATTGGAGGTGTAAGGGGGCTTATGCTGTATGCGACAAGCCTGTGGTGGGTAAGGAGTTGAGCCTCTTGGTCTCCTCAATCCCAGCTCTGGCAAGACTGCCTTTCCTGTCTGTGCTAATGTATTTCATGACACAGTAATGTGTAAGGAAGACACAAGTACACTTCTCACACATGGTTTGGAGAGATGAGTAGTACCTGTGGGATATAGATCAGATGTTTTAAACCATGTTTACAAAATAATCATATCTTAAGAACAAGTAGGGATCTAGTGGAAAGAATCCTCTCCATGTGGGGCTGATGTTAGTTACTTCATTTTAATACCTTCCAAAAGCAGATGCAGGCATCTTTGCTTAAGTCTTCCAGCTGTCTGACAGTATTGCTGTACCATTTTACAGCTTGGGAACAGCTGAGTGAAGACTGTTTAAAATTTTCATTTCCTTCCCAGGAGCACCTTTGCCTGGATTTACAGAGGGCGCTTCTCAATGGGAACAGGACTGCATGGAATGGCTTTTCACATTAATCCCTCTGAAGGATGGAAGCTCTTAGTTGTTCTTTGCACCTTTGTGCTGTGGCTAAATTGGGCCGAAGCAGCAATCTAAGAGTATGTGACCTAAATGAAATGTAGATTTTATTATTTCCCTACACACACATTTGAAGGCAAAATACCAGTTATTACTGGTGTAGGATTTTATTGATTTGAAGGTGCTACAGTAGACATTTGCTTTTGAAAACCTTCTCTTGACTGTTTCATAAGAGCTGCAGTTCTGGCTGAATGTTCTTCCCAGAAGCCTTCTCTGTGTTTTCCAGTGGTTGTTTCTGACTACGTAAAACCTGCATGTATGTTATTCTGTTATCCTTCAGCAAAGTCTAGACAAAGCCAGTTGCTTCTCCCTGACAGGAAAATCTACCACTGTTCCAGCAGCTGTATGAGGGGCTGAGTCAGGACTGCAGATGCTAAGTTGCATAGAAACTGATGTACCTTCCATCAAAAAACAGCGTGAATTAAGCATTACTCAGTTAATGCCTGGGAATACATCTTTCTTGAGTGCCTTGAGGATGAGTAAGTTTCTGAAAGTAAGATTATATGTTAAGTAATTTTGTTGGCTTTAATTTTACTGATTAGAGCTACCTCTGCTTTTCTTTTCGAGGTGAGCCATTTATTGATTCCTCTGGGACTGATATTTTTCAACTAGGATGGTATTGAACCACAATTTGTGTTATTTCAAGTCTAATTAAAAGACATCTTTTCACAGAATACAATTTGAAAACAAATGGAAAATAAAATTTGCTATTTTGGTATTTCTCTGGTTACATGCAACATAAATATCAGTATAAATTAGCCTAACTGAGTCAGATTGTAATTAAGTTGCTGAACAATGAAGCTTTTCCCTTCCATACTAACCTCTCCCTGCAAGCCACGATTTGAAAAGGAGATTCTGATTTTATTTAGTTATAATAGGTAAGAATATATTAAGTATTAATAATACATATTGGGTTTAGATCTGTAGCTCACATGCAGTTTGAATTGCTTCAAACTGAACTTGTTTCAATTTTTTGACTCTATTAATGGTCTTATTGTTTTATACTTCCTGTCTTAAAATATTTTTTGTGGGAAATTTTTCTAACTTAAAGTGTTGCTAGTCTGTTCAGCTTAATTATAAGTGGGTGCTTTTTTTGTTGTGTGTGTTTGGTTTTCAGTAATATGGCTGTTTTGCAACATCTTAAATTGCTTTTTGTGAAAACAAACCCCCTGTCAGCTTGTCACACTGCCACAAGATGTCATGAGAAGCCGTGTCTCGCTTGAAGATGAGTGTGTTCTGCAAGTCCTCGCAGTCAGCTGAGTCGAGTAGTTGTTCTGGAATGATGTGTTCTGGAAGCATCTCATCTCACCATATAGCTAATGCAGTGTATCAGTTTCTTGAAGAAACTTTCGTATTGGGATTCCGCTTGAAAGTGACTAGTGACTGATTAAACCACCTCCTATGGTACCCTGAAGCAGCGGAGGTAGGAGCCTTCAGGCTGCTGGGATGCAGCAAGCCTGCTAATACTAACTACTGTAGAACTGAAAGGTTCTGTATGTTGTAACCACGACTGTGCAGGCTGGCAAAGGACTGGTTTGTGGTTTGGTTATTGCAAGATTTTATTTTTTTCCCCTGTCTGGATTTACTCCAGTAAGAGGAGAAATGTGTTTCCAGGAACTGGAAAGGACTTTTTCCCATAAAGTCCAGGAATTCCCCGAAGTCTCTGCACTTTTTCTTCTGATTTTAAGTTCCCAGCTGAATTTCCTCTTTTGAAATATGCATATTAGCCTGAAAAAGCCTTCAGGCAGCAGCTTTGTAATGTTCCGTCCTGCACAACTGTAAGGAGAAGGTGTTTGGTTTTGTCTAAGCTTGCCAGAGGGAAGCTCAGCAGACAGTTTGTGAGTTGCTCAGATCTCACACACGCCCCCCTTGACTCACGGTGGACTTTTTGATGAATCGTTTTATGGAGTGCAGTCCTCTCAGGAACTTAATTTTTTCTCCTGTTGAGTTCAGTGAGAGCTGTGTGCATAGTGCTAGAGTACCGAATGTGCTTTAATGAGCTTTATTTAACTTATTTCTCCATAAACTAAACATGTAACATGCTAACATGCCAGGAGAATTCTTGAAAGGTCATGTGGGAGCAATATTGACTCCTCAGTTGTATATTAAAGTGAGTCAGGGAAGCGGAGCAAAACAGTGTCACCAAAAGTATCCATTTTGGTTTTTTTGGTAGGAGATACTCAAAGTCCCTCAGGGCAGGTGTCCAAAATCAGTTGCAGGACAGGGTTTTTTCTCAGAATGCAAGGCCATAAAGGCCAACAAATATTACTTAGTCTACAGTTTGACAAAGAAAGACCTTGCTTCAGAAAAACGCAGAAAGCTGGCAAGATATGAAAAGTGAGGGAAGAATCCAGCTGATTTGTGCTAATCCAGTAATTTGGATTCTAGACACAAAAATGGTCACCAAGGCAAAGTTAATAAAACGTTAAAAGAGGCCCGGTAGCCTGAATAAATACATGATGTCTATCAGCAGTCCCTGGATACGGTGTTGATATGGTGTTGATTCTGTGTTTGATCATGTATTTTCCCCTAAAGATATTTAATTGAACTAAAACTGGCATGACACTGAGCGTGTTACGATTGATCCATTCCCTATTAGAAAACAAAATGACTTTGTACATGAGCGAGTGGTGCTGTTTCTCGTGCTCTGCGAATTGTCTTCCCGGCTGAGCCGATTGCTTCACAGGCTGGAGTGCTCCATGAGCCGAGCACGCCTCGGCAGGCACCGCACATTTGTTGTCAATATGGAGATGAATAGAACTGAGAACTAAATAATTTTAATCGCTTTCTAGGAAAGAATGACCCAGGGCTCCAACTTCAGACAAAGCCGAAGGTAATTAACTATTCCCAGACTCAGCTGTCCTGAGAGGGGAGAGAACATACCCTACAAAGCTGTATGCTTGAAGTACCAAAAGTCTATGGTACAATCTGAGGATTGTGATGGACTCTCAGACTGCAGAGTTTGATGGGCGGCACTGGAGAGCGCGCATTTTCACTGGATATTTGCAGAAGGACGTGTCTGTCCCACCCGTCGAAGGACAATCTCTTTATCTGCTAAAGGCTTCAGAGCGTACAGACAGCTGTGACCGCCTTCCGCATAGAGGGTCAGGGTGCTTTCCCTGCATGTGTGGCACTGTAACAAAGCTCATCGTTTTCCTTTTTTTTAATGGTTATGGCAGACGCCTGCACTGTTCAGGAGGAGCATCATTACAGCTGTTAAGTCTGGGAGAATTTAATCTGTTCTGTGGGTATACAGATGGAACTACATGGGGTTTAGTCTGGGTTGAAGTTAATGTGAGGATTCTGGCATCTTTATTTCAGTTTTTGGTATTTCAGCTTTTAATAAATTTGAAGTTAATATTTTAGTGCACATAAAATGCAGAATAGCTTCTCAGTAATTATTTTTTCACTGTTAGTCAGAAGTTTATACTGGGCTATGCAATTTCACAATGAAGTTCTCCTCTGTTAGCTGCTATCATTACAATCCCAAGAAATTAACTTCTTCGTGATTTCCAAAATACACAGGTACCTGAACAAAGTCCAGTGTAAGTATAGTGTAATAGGGCTTTTTTAAAAAGCAAGTTTTAATTAATTTTTTTTAATAATTCTGACCTGTAATGGATTATCTCATTTAGAAAGCATTCAATTCAAATTCAATTTGTGTTGAGGACCTTTTAAAATAATACATTATTTCTACACATTTTTTATTGCTGAATATGCTGTTGCCACAACTGATGTCAGTGACAGTATAACTTACAGCAGAGATACGGGAGACTGAAACTGCAAAGGAATAGTGGTGACAAAAGGTAGAAATAAAGTATCATTTTCTATTCAGCCTTCCTTTTAAATGGAGGAAAGGTATTCCACATTTATAAGGATTATATTGTTGCTTTTCAGACGTGATTCAAAGATACATATTGAGAGAAGGAAAGTATAAAACATAGTTGTGTCATTAGGAATTCTAGTTCCATTCAAATAGGAAATGTTCTATTTATGATCCTTAGAGAGAGCCTTCAGGTCATGAACAGCATTTCCATTTGTGGAGAAAAATGTAAGAATAGTTTTCTGAAGGTCTGTATAAAAGGAACATTCTTTTTTGAACCCTTTATTCATTCGATTTTGGGGCACATTTAAAAAATCATTGAAGAATTAATAGAAGCTCTGTGAAAAATAACATTTAAAACCCTCAGTGAAATTCCAATGTTTTTTTGCAGTATTCACAGTTTCATTTTTAAGTGAAATAAGTTGATTTCAATAGGTCTGAACTCATTAGTTACATATACCACAAGAAGGACCCGCTTTTCCTTTCATTCACTCCAGGGTGGATGAAGAGTGAATTCACAGACCTTGGTGGCATTACTGTGCATAGACCTGGGAAGGGAATGGGTGAGCAGAGTATCTGCTGTCATGTGCAAGGGATATTTTTTTAAGAGACAAGGATCTCAGTTTCTGGATTTGAATGTACTCTAAACCTGGATATTAGAATATTTCTAAGTGTTTTGAACACTTGAACTTCTAAAACATTACATGTGTGAGGTTATTATCTTTATGCATGCTCATCCTATGGACAGGGGCATGAAGATATCAGTGAAAAGTAGGCTTTTTGCATCTCCTACTGTATTTACAGTTTCATAATCTGAGGATGTTGCACCTTTGCACTGGTGGAAAAGGGACCACACTGATGAGTGATGATGATGATGCAACAAACATGTCAACAATGATGTCAATGCTGCATCACAGCATATTTGTCTTTTGAAGTCTTTGAAATATACTAGCATATCTTGATTTTTGTAGCAGGTTGATTAGATTATGGACTAACTCTGGTAGGAACAGAGATGCTCTGACCTGTATCACTTCTGGATGTGAACTGGTTGATCATTGTGACACTGAACTGTACTTTGTGGCCTCACTCACTCATGTCAGCAGCAGCACAGGGATCTGCAGGGATGACACCTGGTTACTCCTCAGCTGTTTTCCATTTTTCATCATTACAGTCTTTATGCTGGTGCTCATGGCCTAATGTATCAGTGTATTAAAAAGAAATGTGGATATTTGATTTTTCCCCATGAAGCTAGGGGAATTCGGAGTTTATTTAAAGCAATGTACTTCATACTTTTTTTAAGAATTGCAGGGTTAAGCATCTTAGGTCTTCTGTTAAACATAGAAAGAAAACACTTAATTGTTTGCCAATAAACTGGTATGCTTTGTTCTAAAAAGATTCGAAGAAAAATTTTTAGGTGTTTTGCAATATTTCCCTATTTCCTGGCTAAGCTGCATATATTAATTTATTAATAGCAAATTCCCTGTTTTCTGTGGTTGCAAAATTTACTGTGAGTAGCCTAGCATCCTTCCTGTAAAGGACAGGGATGCAGTCCCATTCTCAAAAGTGGCGTTCGGCTGTTTCCTCTCCTCTTGTGGTAAAAAACTATGCAGCTGTAATGCAGCTGTTGTGACTGCAATGGGGAGCACAGAGACAACCTGCTTCAATGCACAGCCCACATCTGTCCTTGGAAAAATTCAAAGTGACAGGAAGCATGCTGAGGCCATATGTCAGCAAAGCCGAGTTCGGAACAGGCTGCGTTGTAAGCAGAGGTTTAATTTCTAGCACAGTTTTTGAGGCACTTGAGTCCACAACATTAAGAACAAGTTTCCTTCTCTGAATTACCACTATGTGTCAGCAGTTGGTTGAAAACTTTGAGCAGAATCTTCCCCAGAAGTGCATGTTTAACTCTCTCACAGCTGTCAGGACTTACGGTACTTCATTCATTTTTGTGTACAAGTTACCTGCCTTGTATGTTAAAGAATCCGGAATGTCTAAGTGCTGCCTTTGCTGGGCCTTTGGAGCTGTGATATGCACTGAAGGGACATTCCTCTGTGAGGGGTCTGGTATCTCCAGTATCACTCCTGGGAGACCTGGCACGTGGACAATACATTGTCTTTAAAACTCTTCATCAGTTCTTGATCCCTTTTGAGTTTTGGAGCACTGAAATGAATTGCTTGTTTGAATGTATTGAGTGAAACAATAGCTTAATATGAGAAAGATGGCAGCTTTTTGATGTGATTCTTAACCAAGAAAACAGAATTCTCATTTTCCATTTATTTAATTAAAGGAGCAGTATAAATCAAATAGGAAAAGCTGAAATTGTTCATCTCAGTCCTTGGCTGACCTGCATTAGGCAGACATTAATTTCACAGGATCACAGAACAGTTGAGGTTGGATGGGACCACTCGTGACCGTCCAGTTCAACCCCCTACTCAAAGCAGGATCACCTAAAGCAGGTTTCCCAGGGCTGTGTTCAGTCAAGTTTTAAAAGTCTCCAAGGCTGGACACTCCACACAAAATCTGTGGGCAAGCTGTTCCAGTGTGTTTGGGCAGCGGCACCGTAAAAAAGTCTTTTCTTGTGCTCACATGGAGTTTCATGTGCTTTAATTTGTGCTAATTACCTCTTGTCCTGTTGCTGAGCACTGCTGAGAGGAGCCTGGCTCTGTCGTCTTTGCACCCTTTACACCATCAGGTATTTATACTCATAGATGAGTTCCCCCGAGCCTTCACTTCTCCAGCCTGAACAGTCCCAGCTCTCTCAGCCTCTCCTTGTACGACAAATGCTCCAGTCCCTCAATCATCTTTATGGTCCTTCATTGAACTTGCTCCAGTGTGTCCCTGTCTCCCTGTATGTACTGGGAAGTCCAGCACTGGACCCAGCCCTCCAGATCTGGCCTCGCCAGGGCTGAGCGGAGGGGAGGATCACCTCCCTTGTCCCATTGGCACCGCTCTGCCTAACACACCCCAGGACACCGCCGACCTTCCTTACTGTCAGTGCACGTTTACTGGTATTTCTTTGATAGAGTCTTCCATTCTTCACAAAATTCCCAGGTATGTCCAGGCTGCAGAGTTACTCCCCTGTTGTTTTCATGGCTTATTTTTTTTTTCATAAACATGATTATGATTAAAAATATTCTTATATGCTACAAAACTGCAGTGTAGGCTTATAGTTTTCTCAGTAAAGACTCAGCTTAAACTGTGCAATTAAAGAAAAATCGAAACCACAGATCAATTGTGAGGTGGATTCTATTTATATTTTAACATTGGTAGAATATTTACTGTTCCTTTACAGATTTATTTGGTTTCAGAAATGAAGAAAAGATTCAGTTTGGAGAACACTGGGGATTTTTAGAATTGTTGGAAAAGCCCACCCTTCACAAATGTCACAATGTACCTCCATCATCTGTATAATATGTTTTTATTTTTTGTGTCTGTCCTGGTTCTCTGTAAGAACTTTTTCATAACTGAGGAGCTGGTTCCAAATAACTACACTGGCATCTTTGAAAATATGTTATCAATCAGTGTTGCGTGGAGGTTTTCTATGTTTTTTGAAAGCAATGCTCAAGTCTGAAGCATTGTGAGTTGTTGCTGACCCTTTGCTTCCTCTCCATGTTTTCTTTCAGTGTCTCAGCCCCAACAGCTTACCTCCTAGCAGAATGTCCTTTCCTGCTTCAATTTCTCCCATATATTCTTTGTTTGATGTTCCAAGCTGCATGGATGACATATCATGGTTAATTGCTCTTCTTCTCTGCATGTATGTAGTTTGATCAGAGGTGCTAGTGAGACGGCACAGAAAAGCTGCGTATCACTGCTTTGCTGTGCCTTGACTTCGTGAATGTCAGTGCTACCAAATGACAGCGTGTGCCATGTTCTGCCTTGGAGTCACAGTTTTGAGTTAACTGGGGTGGCCCTAACACTGCTGAGCTGCTGGGCGCCGTGACCTCCCCCTCAGCTGCACTTGTAACTGTGTGTTTGGTTGCCTGCAGTCCTACAGAGAGCCTTCCTAGTAATGAGTGGTGCTGAGTATCAACAATTCACCTTGCAGTCGGTGGTAAGGCCTCCGATATCTCTCTAAATAATACAGTTATAATTAGGATAGTCCCTGGGTGGTTGTTAATACTTAGTTAAAATTAGCCAAAAATATTTTATATTCTGAGTAATTTATTTCCCTGCCCTTTGTGACATGTTTGGCTCTGGCCAGTATGTTCTGTTTGCATCCTGTGCTATTTTTAGTAATGCCGATTACCCTTCCCCCAACTTCTGTTGCAAAACAGAATGACACGTCTTTTCACTGGTACGTGCTATTTTCACACAGGGGTTCAGTTTCACCAGTGATCAAAAACAGATGGATCAGTCGTGTGTGAGGACTAGTTCAATCTGAGCACTGCCGAGCTAATTGGAGTGGGCTAGTGGATGTGTTCCTTTCTTTTTCTTATACATGTAAATGAAAGTGTCATTTTAAATATAAGCTTGCTATTATATTTAAAGCTTGTCTTTCTGTCTGCTTCCACAGAGAAGAGGCAAAAAAGAACATGTAGTTTCTGACAGGTCTGAATTTGGTGATTTTCTTGGAAGAACCATTTTCTCTGTAAGATGCGTTTCATGGGCTGTTTTGAGTCAGCTAGAGACCTGCCAGAAACAGTGCTGATTCCAGGAGCATCAACAGGCAGCGGAAATCTCTGTTCAGAGCTTCCAGAAATGGCAGGGAGATCAGCCAGGTTCTGTGTTGACATAAGGTTTTTCCCCATCTTTCTGCAGACCGTGTCCCGTATTAGCCAAGCTCTAAACAGCATTAATAAATGCCAAACACATTTTCTGCAGCTGCATGAGAAAGCTGCCCAGAGTGGCTATTTATCACTCTCACTCACTCTGACCCAATCAGACCCACATTACCTGTACAGAAAATCGATTGGAGGGGGATAATTCTTTACAGCTTCTCATGAAAGAAACAGTTAATCATTTATAACCAGACTTGGTCTTTATGGCTGTTTATGATTCTTCTGTTCATGACAGTAGGAACATGTGGGGCCCCAGGAAGCACCAGGGCGCTGAGAATATTTTGAGAGATGCTACTGTAGTGAGAACCTTAAATGCAGGGTAGTTTATAGCATGATTTGTATCAAGTCTCGGTCTTTAAAACTAATAGTAACTATAAGCTTCAGTGCCCATTTCAGATCGGACTAGCAGTGACCTCAGATCCAAACCAGTTTTCAGTGATGGTGCACATCCAGGGTGGGTTTTGAGAAAATTCACAAGAGCATATCACAGCTAACGTAATTTAAATAGTATATGATGCGACCCTTCCTTACTACTGAGGCCATTAAGGCAATAAATGGTTGGATGTGAATCACCTAGCTGGTTTTGTTTTGGTTTGGTTTCCTTAATACAGCGTTCAGACTGTATAAGTTCTAATGCTTTGCCTGTCTGCTATGTGTACAGATAAGTTTAATTATTAAGGCAACCTTTACCTTAAGTTGATTAAGCTTCTTGTGATTTTTTTTTTTCCCTAGACCTTCCCTGACCCTATCAGTTGCCTTAATAAAAGATGTAATTCCTCTTGACAAACTTGTAGTTCTGTTGATCTATGATGGACTAAGGGTATGACTGAGAACATTAAGTAAAGAGAAATAAAACCTATGGTTAGGGAAGAATAAAAAGGAAGGCATCTTTGAATAAAGCCTTCTTTAATAGTTTTTAGAACTCCATTCTAATACAAGTGCTCAAGGACATAATTGGCAATGTATTTAACAGCAAGTACAGTCTCTTCACAGGTTGGCTTTATCTGAGATTCAGGGAGAACAAAACCATATCTACCAGTGTCTCGGAGCTCAAAAGTGAAAGAGTACTTGATGCCTTGATCGTAAGCCCAGTCATCAGAGCCCCCTGCAGCAGGATCTGTTGGTAAAGAAATAAAATAAAGCTTAAGTGGAAAAGTGTGGCTACGCATTGAAATGCGATATACTTTGGAGTCAAGTCACGTAGCCAGAAATGCAGAAAAGACAGATAAAAAGGAAGAATCAGTGAATCAATTGTTTTTTCCTGCTTATGGAAAAGCTTCTGTGATTTTAGGCCATTTGTGAGCTTTGTTCCAGCTGATGTGTGCAAACTAATGTAAACAAGCTAAACTGCTCCCTCCTTGTCAATATTGTGGGGAGCCCATGGGAGGAATGTCCAGGAACAGAGAATGGCATGCTTGCATGGGTTTGTTTAGATAGATTTGGTATCAGAAGCAAATACCCTCTCTCTGGGTAGCTTTCTGAGATTCATACAGATATGAAAGAACTGCAGATCTGGGATATTAGCTCCATCTTTCTTCTGGACAAACGGTATCCTCCCTTTCCAGTACTTTGGTACAATGTAGAAAGTCTCTTTTGCTATGGAAGGAAGGAGCCTCCAGAATTGCTAAGCACCACCAAAATATTTTTAAAGGAATAATCACCATAATACTCTAAAAAATGGGAGAAACTGTTTCTTAAAGGTTTTTTACATTATTTAAGGGAAGAGAAATAGGGAAAAGAGTAGTTTACATATTTAAGTAAATTAGGAGATCTTAAATACAGGAGATACTGAAGCTCTGGAAATCTAGATTTGGCAACCTCAGCTTGGCTTTTGAACTGCAAAGGCCATATCCTGACAGCTGAGTTTCCAAGAAGGGTAGACAAATGGAATTGTCTTAGACTGTAATGCAAAGTAAAAGAAATAATTATCTGTGTGGCTATAGTAGTTGAAGCCAATTCTTTAGGGTTCACATAATCTTTTCACTTTGACTTGGAGACACTGAAAATGCAGAAAGTTGAGATTTTTATGTTTAAATCTAAGCTGTGTGTGATTTAGGAATTCACGCTTTGCACATGAGTTCCTAAACACTCGGTCACATCACTTTACCTTCCGGGGCGGGGTGGGGGGGCGGCGGCACACTCCCTGGGATCTTTAAGGAATATATCATCCCATATTTTAGAAATGACAGATGACATGTATACCTCTGAGTATATGCATGTGAAGAAAGAAGGGGACTACTTAGGAAGGGGAACAACAGTCAACTAGAAAACTGCATTTGATAGTCTTAGTAGCGCTTAATATAGATGGCTAGTATGTTTAGGCCAGTACTTACAGATTGTTGTAGCTCCTGGGCCATATGTATATTTGGTATTATACAAACTGGCCAGCTGTTTGCATGCAGCACGAGCAACAGAGTTCTGTAGGAAAAGGAGAATGATAAATGCAGATTTTCAGAAGCTTTCGGAGTGAATCTAAGCAAATACATTGTTAAATAAACTGAAGAGCCATGCTTGAGAAGTTTTTATTTGACAACTGTTGTTCACCTCTCGGTATGACTAGATCCCAGTAGCTGAGAAGACACAGCTTGTTATGTTGTGAAGAGCTTATCAGTAAAGAACTCGCTCTCCAAGCTTTAATGGAGTATTGTCCAGTCTGTGTATTGCTGTCTCTATGTACAGCTATTGTCCAGTATAGTTTGGATAGGTAAGGGGACAATAGGTAACAGGATTTTCTGTATTTAGAAGAAATTTGTACACGATTAAAACTAAATAAGGAATCTTAATTAGAGATAAGAGAATCTAAGAGAATAGTAGTAACTTCATACAGTAAATTGTGAACATGCAACAGCCTTTTCCTTCTATTCAAGCAGTATAAATTCAGAGCAGAGTCAGCTTAGTCAGTGGAGTTGAACGCTGATACAAGTGGAAGCAGATTAAGGTCTTATAAATATTAACAGCCAGAAAAGGCATAAATTACCCTGGAACCATATGTAGGATCATTAATTTCAATTCATTTCCTGTGCACAGAGGGACTCATTCAACTCCCACTGATTTCAGTGAGGGTTGGATCAGGCCCATCAATAGTACTATGAAGCTTTATATGTTTGCATCAAGGAAAATTACAGACTTTTCTTTGGAACATGTGGTATTTTCAGTTCTTCATTATACAGCATGTTGGTAATAAAACATGAAAACTATTACTAACAGATGATAAATATGAATGATTTTTGAAAGCAGATGTTCAGTATAAGAATAAGCAATGGGTTGCCATATCTTTTGTTATAGCTTGCAGCTGAATGGCTTAATATTCCAGGAATTTCCTCAAGCTCCTTCTTTCTCTGTAGGTTATACTCTGGCTTACTTCCCAGTGGAAGATATATATTGAAAAATATTCTCTTTTCATCCTTACGCTTCAAGTGTTTCTGTGAATTACTCGAAAAGGCAAATTGGACAATGTGTTTGGAAAATCTTAGTTAAGTAAGAGAGCTTTCTCAACTTCTGCAACACAGCATCAAAATGTTTGTTGCATTAGCACTGACCACCTATTTTACTGCAGAACAGCAAATGTCTCCCCATTCCCAAATGTTGGATTTTGAACATCTAGAATTATGGGAGTTTGCTGTAGGAATTTGTGGTCATTCAGCATGCTAAGAATATTTGAACAAGGCAGACCAGTATTTGAAGCTTGTCCTTCCACCGATAACATTGGCTTTACCTAACGGGGCGCTTGGTTTCTGGACTCTCTGTGGTGCAAACAGAAGCAATTGTAGGGAGAATGTTGTTACTTTGCATTTCACAATGTTGGATTCTGAGCGACTGTGATAGCTGAACTACCAGCTGCCCCAGTGTGGGTTTTTCTTTTGTTTGGTTGGGGTTTTTTAACCCCTTAACAAGCTGATTTTTCTAAAATTCATAATAATTTTTAACACATTTTGAGGGAATTGTAGAGGTTGGAGACTACTGATAGCAATACCATGTTTTCTTTAGTCCTCTTCTGTTTATATCTTCATTTAATCAGCAGCTGAGATTGAGTCAAATCTCTCAATAGTAAATGAATTTTTTAAATGTAAACTGACTCTTCCTCTTTTCAAATATATGTGAAGTGGATATTAAATTTGAAAAGGTAGTCTGATACTACAGATGGACCTGTTGGTAACTAGTATGTGCTCTCTCTTTAGTAAAAACTGTGTGTTAGGGACAATAGAACAGCAGAGCTGCCCTTTTAGAAGAATAGGGCATTTCTTTCACTCAGCTGCCAGATGATGGCTTTAAATCATACCGGAACACATACCAGAAAAAGTATGTCAGGAAATCTTTTTACCTGAGGGGTTTTTTATTATTGGCCAGGTAGCTGTAAAAAGAGGTATTTGTAGAAAGAGCAGTTGAGATTTCCAGCTGTTAAGAGCCTGGAACACAGATAAACAACCTCCTCAAGCTCTCCAGGCTGGAGATCGAGGTGGTATTTTAAATGACCCTCTCTAAGTGAAAAACATGACTGAGCATTTATGACTTCATCATGAAATAAAACTGAAGTTTTGAGATCAGATTTTTTTTTCCTTTAAGTGACTCTCTACCATTTGCTTTTCTAATAATTTATAGTACAAAACCCAAAGTAAAAAAAAAATAAAAATTCAACTTTATAGGAACTAAAGTCACCTTTAAATAATAATAATAAAAAATATAAACCAGCAAGAATAATAAAAATTAAGTAAATAAGTGTGAGTATAAATACAAAATATGAGGAAAATTTTTTTCTTTTTAAAAAAGTAGTACAATTACCATTTGTAAAAGTAACATGGAGATTTATGCACAGGTATATAAATAATGCCCAACATTTTCCACATGGGCAAGTGATATTTAGCATTTGAAAAGTGGTTTGGATTTTCAAGCCTGTAAGTTATTTGGAATACGTCTGGAAAGAGAAATGTTGGTATCTTTTTGACCTTTGAGGATGTTCTTTTCTGTTGAGTGATTTTCTAGATCTTTGCACAACTGGGTTAAGTGAATTGTTGTGGTTTGTTTGGAGTTTGTTGTTTTTTGTGTTTGGGGGGGAAGTGTTGGTTGTTTTTTTACTACTAATAATACCTTTCTTGCAAGGAAAATTTTGCTGAAAGCTATAGTAGCAGAAAGACAACTGGTGCCGTGAAGTGTGCCCTGAAGTCCTAGAAACAACTCCAAATTAATACCTTGTAACTGGAAGCAGAAATGGCTTTTCAGCTTCTGACTTGCAGCTGAACTGGCAGGGCTGGTCATTTCAGCAGAAGGTAGTATTCCCTGAACTGATCACCCATCTGTGTTTACACAGCAATTACGAATATTTTCCTTGATCTTGTGTACAGAGTGCATGGGCTGGTGATACAGCAGAGTTCTGTTCTCAGTTCCCATTATCTTACATAATTCACAACCTTTAAACCTATCTTCCATTAAAAGCTAATAACTGAAAAAATATGTTATGGCCTCTTCTCACCACATCTGGAGTTTTGACCTAATAAGATAAATTATTAGGCTAAGCATCTTCTGTGTGATAATAGGTAATATTCTGGGGAGCATGTCCCTCATTTTACTCTTGTATCATCAGGCTAGATTTGCCAGCAAATTGCAGCTGTTTAGAAACACTTCAGGGATGTTGATTACACAGCTGCTGCATGTGGACAACTCCTTTTGCCCTCACAGTCTGACAGTGATCTGCAGAAGCCTTTTCACTAATTGATGGACCTCTTGCTCTCTTCCCTCACTGGACTGCAAACTGATTTGCCCAAGGCTGAAAACTGCATTTTCACTTCACCTCAGTCTCATGTGCCACTTATGTGATCCTCAGCTTCCTCTGGAGTGAAAGGCTGTAAATGTGATACTTGCAAAGTTAGCTTTAGCCAAGTGAAGTTAAATTTCTGAGGCTCCTTGTTTTGCTAATACAGATTCCCCTCAAAAGAGTCCAACTGGTGGACTGATGTACAACTTGGTTCCTGATTCTGTTGTTGCTTATAGTTAAGCATATCCCCCAAGAGTCCAGGGAATCCGGGTAACTGGAGGACTTCACTATTTTGCTTCTTTTTTCTTTGCAAGCATGTTTCTCTGTGGCAGTCTTACAGAGTATTTAAGAAATTGATCCCTGTTGAGAGGGTTTCCAGTGTGACTTGAGTTCAGGTAAATGTGCCCTACACCTGTTGGAGATTTGTTTTTCAGCCAGATTTGTACATCAGCTTCATCTGGAGGATGCTGCTACTAAAAATCATCCTTTTCACAACTGTAAGACTGTCAGTACAGAACAGTTCTGTTGTGGGACATCTGTTGCGGCCAACTTGGTGGAGCAGCTGTCAAGCTAATTCCAAATACTGTTTTTCTGCCTCCTTTGCAGTTTGTTGTGCTTCCCAGTTGACTTAAACAACATTTACTTGTAACAAGTAGTACAGTCACAGGAGTTTGCAACAGCACAGATACAACAGCGTAGGTTGCAACTCCTCACTGCTATGTCCAAGTCTCTTAGAGGATAGGGTTTTGGCTGTTCAAATATTCTTACCCACGGGTCTTCATGTATCTTAAACATTCAGGACCCTGCTCCCAGGCATCAGGTTAAATAATCAGACTGATATTCAAAAAGTCATGCAATATATTTGAAATTCACTCTTGCAGGCTGCACAGACTCCAGGCATATCTTTACTTTCTACTATATCCTATTTTAAGCACTCAAGAGGAAATGAAATGCTAGACCAATGCAATATGAAAGGTTAATTTCAGTGAGCTGAAACAATAACCAGTGTGGCCAGTATGCATTCAAGTAATAAAAACTGAAATCCTGTGTCTAGAAAATTATCTTGTGTTGTAGATGAATATTCTGCAGCCTGCCAAACTGTAATAATATACATACATTAATCTGGCAGTGAGTATGAGCTGGCTGCAGACATGTATTTGGCACTGAGTTTGTTATTTAACTGGGAGATGGAATTGAACCTGAAAAGGAAGGAAGGGCATGACGCACATTCCTCTGCTCTATCAAATTGTAGTTCAGAGCCAATTTGGATACAAATAAGAATTGATAAAGCTAGATTTGTCTGCTGAGAATGAGGAAAGCATAGGGTGACTGAATAGGAAGCTAAGGCCAAAATATGAACTGATTAAAAAGTATGGGCTGAACTGTTTATGAAAGTGGGATTAAATACAGAGTTCTTTATTGCCAGAGGACAAAAATGTGAATAGTAAAATGAAGATGAAAAGAACCTTTTTGGGGCGTGGGGAGATACTGGTCTTGCCAAGCACGTTTTTAAATTGTGAAAAGCTAATGCTTTTGTTCTCTGTAGGAGATGGATTCAAGTGTGTGTTCTGTGTGCAGGGTAACACACCAGGGTATAGTAAAGAATGAGTCAATAGGATTATGGAGCAGGGAAGATGTGGTTCACCAAAAGGAGTACATATTTCTTTCAGGGTGTCATCCCAAGAATATTGTGTAACTTCTGAGAAATTCCTGACCTAGATTTTACTGTCTTGGGTGTTTTTATTTTTGTTGTTCAAGTATTGTTTGAATAACAGTGAAAGTTTTGTGCAACATCTGAGGGGGACAAAACAACAACCCTCAATAAAGGGAGAAAAGTTTTTGGGAAAATCCTTGTAAGCTGTGTGGTTGAGATCCTCAGAGATGGGATCCTCTTGTGTCTAAGGAGAAGAGTGGGAAGGAAGGAACATACATGACTTTCATCATGTTTTATACTCCAGAGCCAGGGGTAGTTGAGGGATAGTTCTAATCCCTGACTCAGAGTAAGTTACAGTAACTTCGAGGTTGTTCTGATTTGCTGTAGCAATGCAGTGGAGCATACAGGATGTCTGGGATTTGCAGAGTGCCCTGTTCTACCTGAGAAAGCAAAACCAGGACAGTTTTATGCCTTCTGGTGATTTCTTAAGGCTGTGAACAGCAAAAGTGTTTTGATCTGCAAGGACATGCTGTTCAGTACACTCGCAGGAAAGGGATATATAAGTATTCCCCAGATCTTTCTCTTCAGCAGACTTCGATCTCAAATTACCCAATTTTTGTGCCCTTCTATATCTCAGACATCGGAATGCAGCATAAGCCGCACAATATTATGCTACTTTAATTAAATACAATGGAACAAAATGTTGTTAATAATAAGCAGTCGTGAGGTTTTGTTTAAGCACATGTCCAGTTGCTCACTGAAACAGATAAGAAATTGCAACTATGTTTCCTTTAATTTATTAGATGTGTCAGAATAAAAATAACAGCTAAGATAATGGCACTATACATTTTGCTTCTTCATTTGCAAAATGCTTCATGATCCTTTTATATGCCCAAACAATTTCTGTTAAAAATTGAGATTCTAATTGTTCAGCATTTCTCTAAATTCTGACCTAGACATGAAACACAACTGGCATAAAAAATAATACCTCTTTTTGTAGCTGCCTCACTTCAAGCAAGCACAAATGTTGATTGAAAATCTTAAATTTTCTTTAGTCACAGATTAAATGAATATGGTTTAGTTATTTGAACTAACCTGAAAAGCTGCACTTTCAAACCTGACCCAGAGCCTGTTAAGTCAGTCGTTCTATTTAATTCACTGCCATTGGAGTGAATTAGGCCCCCTCTGTTTAATTATCCCAACTACCGGCAGTGTTGATTGGATGATATCTGATCTCATTCTCCAAAAGAAGGATTTTTGGCAAGGAGTCTTCCCTTGTTAAAATCAGATACTGCACATGTTTAACACCTCTGGGATCCTGCTGTCTTTTTGTTGGGATCACCAATAGAGGAAATATTTTCCCTTAATTAAGATGTGAAAAACACTGATAAGGTCACCTTGTCGTGGTGGTGAGATTTGTCATTACTTTGTAGTAGAAAATAATGGAACTCCCTCTGGGATCAGTGTGCCTGATTTAAAATAGAGGATAAAGTGATATTGGAAAGACTAACTTACAAAGTGAAATCAAATGGTTGAAGAGAACTATATAACCTGCATTCCTGAGCTATTTATTTTTGATGCTGAATGGTAATAGCAGAATTGTCCTGTAGGGCGGGACAGTTTTTATTGATAAAAATTGCAGAACCTTAGTATGGGTAATTCATTAAATTTTACTGTGTTTTATAATAGAACATTGCTAATATACAATTTTAATTTCATAAAGGAATTTTAAAACCTAGAAAAGCACACAGGTTCATTCTTATTCTTAAGGATTGTTTTAATAATGAGCTGTCAATGTAAACTTTTTCCATTTAATACTGTGAGAAACATGCTGTACTTTTAGTTATGTTTCATCACATTTGCTCTTGATTCAAAAAATTGGGCAGAACGTCATGCAAATTTTTAACACATGGGAACTTTGTGATCTTGACAACAAAGCAGCTTCAAGGGGTTTGTGTTGTTTTATTACTTTAGACTGAACTGCAATGTGTGAAATGTGAAGCTTTTATAAAAATTGAAGACAAGAAATTACTGCAGTTCCCTGGCATAGATACAACTAAAAATTTCTGGAAATATAAATCAAGAAAACAAAATCTTCATCTTAATTTCATCCTCTCTTTAAAGCTGTAAAAAATGTAACACGGAACTTCACTGTTGGCCTGAGTTTGTGTTTGTGCTTCAGAATGGTGACATCTATTTGGGAGCACTCATAAATCTGTCAGACCTGCACAGCAGAGCAACACACAGTGTTGTTGCCTTGGACTTTTGGCAGCATTCAAGAAAGCGGGGGAATCAAGACTTGTTTGTTTTGCTATGTTGTTTTCCCTGCCAACAGCTTCTAAATGCTAATATGCCAGAGAACTGAAGTAATTTTATTATTCATGACTGTTGATTTTTGGCCTTATAAAATGTTTATGAATTTTGTACACATTTAATAGTTGTAACCCCTCTCTCTGTTTTTAAAGATAAAAAATATACATTCCAGACCTTTGTTATCTTACTTAAATGGCATTAGAGTGTGGCCTTTCTCTAGGATGAATAAAAGCAGCGTTGTCCTTTAAAACACCA
This sequence comes from Falco rusticolus, assembly GCF_015220075.1. Taxonomy (NCBI): domain Eukaryota; kingdom Metazoa; phylum Chordata; class Aves; order Falconiformes; family Falconidae; genus Falco; species Falco rusticolus. The sequence continues at coordinate 15,513,068 of NC_051199.1, read as the reverse complement.
CATTAATCCTCTCTTCTTCCAAATAAAAGGTGTGTTTGAGTCCATGCCTGTTCAGAAACGCCTCAGATATGAAAATTTTATCTGGTTTGTGTCTAACTGGTTTTAATTATACTTTTGAACAGAAACTGCCTTATTGTCCTGAACCTGTATTTATAGGAGTTTCACCAGTTTACTTCAGTAAGAACTTCAGTAAGAACTAAGGTTCGGTAGGAAAAGGTAGGCAGATCCTTGTCTACTATTGATGATATCAGTTCAGTCATTTCATAGTTATTACAATCTATCAAGCTGTTAGCTTGAGTTAGAGGGCATAATGTTCTATGTAATGTATTAAAGCTACATACACAGCAACCTCTTCAGTTGGGAAGAAGCAGTGCTGCACAGCATAGTGGATTTCTGTGTAGCACGACTGGAAGACAAACCTGACCTTGTGGCAAATTCATTGTGTATGTGGAAATTAAAAAAGGCTCTAAAGTTTATCCTGTGCTTGAACTATCTTGAAGTCATCATGGTTTCCCTTGTTCTTGCTATGAAAGACAAGGATTTTCAAAAAACTGTCAGTACAGATTCTTTCCAGATGTTAAGGAAACTGCTTCAAGTTAAATGGACCTAAATAGCAAGTGATGATTTTTACTTATTCTTTTCATTATGTCAAAATGACAAAAAGACTTACCAGTTCCTCGTAATTCGATGGTAATTTGTAATTATATGAATAAGGAAACAGTAGCAGCTGGGAATAGGAGTGAACTGTCAAGTATGCCTTGATTGTAGAAAGATGTTCACGAATAAAATCAGCCAAAGCCTTGGTCTCCTTTTCAGACTCAGGTGCAGAGCCACAGTAGGTGGAATCACAGGGGTTTTTTGAGGCCCCAACAGCTGGGAAGAAAGGTGAATTTAGTTAGTATTTAATGAAAAAAGTTGGTTGTTAGGAGAGTCATGTTAAACTGCTTTTGTAGATAAGCCTTGGAAATCGTAGTGACACACATGCTGTATCAGAGAAGAGAATGTTTTATTGCATAGTTAAAACACTGGGCAACATGACATAGCATTAAATAAATATGCCCTCTGCAGTGTGCATAGTTGGAAGAACGTGAGTATTGATGTAAAGTCCTATGTTATGTGACTTGGGATACCGATTTGCTTCAGTACTTCACAGCCTGCTCCTTGCGTATCTCCTCTGTTTCTAGGATGCTTCCAGGAAACAGCCAAGTGGAAACCACTCGAGAGACCCCTCTCCCCATAGTGAAACCAACCAAAAGGAAACTCTTTTGGCTTCTTTTCTGAACTCAAAGAAGTGTGTGTGTGTGTATATATATGTGTATACATCTGTGTAAGTGTATATAAGTATAAGTGTATGTAAGTATATATAAGTGTATATGTGTGTATATACATGCATGTATGTGTGTGTATATATATGTTCATAGAAGTAGCCATACCAATGACACTAGTCTGTTTTTTGCCCAAAACAGCTCCAAGAATTGAACACCAGCTACTCCACAATGCTATACTGGCGGTCTTGACTCAAGCTTGAGCTGGACCAACCATCAGGTAGGGAAAATCCATAATTAAGTGTTTTGGCTATTACATGTCTGTATGATCACTTATAGATACTGTTAGGAGACACTTACTGCACCAGCCAGCATTAAAATTCCTGTTGGGATCTGTACCAATGCAACGCCTACCAGCATTTTTAGAACGTGTCTTTCTCCACATGCGGTCCTGAAATAGAATGGTGAAACATAGATCAAAACTAAGAGAAAGATCTAACGGTTGGCTTTTCCAGCAATACTCTTCTTGAGAAAGAAGAACGTACTTACATTTGTCCAAGTGTAAACGTAACCATCAATGTTAAAAACAGGCAAAACATAGAAGTCCAATCTGTTGAGAAGTGTGGTCATGACAGGATCTTTTCCATAGGTCTTAACAGCCTAGTTGGAGAAAAGTAGAAAAAGCTGATGATGCCTTCAGAGATCTGTATCTCCAGTGTGTATTTAAAGGCCTGGGTCTGGATCAGGAATTAGTGAATGGGGTGGGCAAAGTCATCCAGGTCACTCCATCACATGAGATGACAGCTTTGTGAAATGGGGTGGGCAAAGTCATCCAGGTCACTCCATCACATGAGATGACAGCTTTGTGAAATTACATATACTTAGACAACTCACAGTGACCCAAACCACATTGCTGTTTGTTAGAAAGTCATCTCATTCTGGTAGATATTATATGGTGAAGCAATGTTGATTTTGAAGAGGATAATAAATCACTGAAAAGAGATTTCCATCAACTAGCTTCTTGTTTACAGAGAGCAAAGTTCCTGTCCATATGTTCTCCCTACATTCTGTCACCTTAAAGGTTTGGGTTTAATTTATGCAAGAAGGAAAAATCATTATATTATTCCCATTTTTTAAATTTGTTTTTCAGAGAAATGTCATCAATGACCGATTATAGACAATAGTTCCAAAATACATCCTTACACATTTCCAGTCATAATGCTGTGGACGCACATATTCATAGGGAGGCAGATTTTCCCCTGCACTTTTCCAGACATATATATTGAATAACAGACATAAGAACTGCTTCCATAAACCTGTATATCCTGATTGTTCATAGCCTGGCAGTTTGTATGTTTGTTCACAGATACGTATCAGTGTCAAGGGAGCATGCAACGATCATGGGAATTTGCTCTAAGTATGTTGCAGCCATGCTTCCTTTACATGGACGTGAAGGATAACACAGGGAGCAATGCAATGGAGAAAGGCATCTTTTGTCCTGTAACTAGCAAGTGGGAAGGTTGTGTTTAGAATCTAGAAGAGCAGTTTCAGATCACTAGAACTTACTGTTTCCTGGTTTTTTGTTGGGTTTTTTTTTTTATGCTTGGGTTGTTCTGTTGTTGGTTGGTTTTTTTTTTTTGGTTGTTTTTTTTTTTGAGATACATATAACAATCCATGTTGCTTGTGTTTTTCTCTAGTTTTGCTTTTCTTTTATGTCTAGAAGCAATCCCAGGTGAACCGCTGATGACACTTAGAGGACTATGCTTTTAAAACACTTCTGCCTGTCCACACTTGGATCTATTGAGCAGAGCCCACTGCTGGTGTCAGGTATACCCATGAGTTAAGTGACCAGACAGTGAAAATGACAGCTGTAGTGACGTGAATTGCTAAGAGAAAAATGGTAGCACATACTGTCTGCAGCCTTATTAGGAGATAATGAAATCACATTCCCATTGACTCCACTGAGATGTCACTTCCAATTTCCCCTCCTTCCTACGCAAAACCACATGGCTGTCTGATAAAACAGATTATACTTGCCACCGATGGCTCTGCCAGCATGGCTCACTCACATACTTTGGCTTTCCTTTACTTGGGTTTTAAATTCCAGCTGATGCCTCTGGTTTTGTTTTGGTTGGAGTTTTTTGCTGTTGTTTGGATTTGTTTTGTTTTGTTGATTGTTTTCATCTTCAAGCAGGAATTCTTACAAAATTTGGGATTAAATCAATGAGTCATTCTGCTAAACTGAATGATCTTCCCCTGCTGAGGGGGAATATACCTCTTCTCTGTAGAGAAGACTATGCAGCATTTGATTGGTCCCACCTGCTTTGTATTGATGGTGAGGAGAAGGAAAAGACAAAGGAGATAAAATTGTTTAATTCAAGGCCTAAAGTATCCCAGCTTGAAGTGAAGCTAGTTTTACCTGTGCAGCTCTTTCCTCAATATAGTTTAATGTTTTAGAAACTATTCCATACAATTTGAAGTGGAAGCTCAAAGGGGTGTATATGCATTTCACTCTTCCTGAGTGGAGTTCAGGGAGCTTCATCTATAGTCTTCCTTCTCTCTTGGGTACATTTCCTCTGTGCACTCTGTGCTTAGCTGAGGGTAGGTTCCCACCCTGTCTGTTGTGCTGTTGAATTTCCTTATTCCCTACTCCTTACCACTATGTAAAGGACATGACTATGTTTATAGTGTTACTAGACTTCTTTGCTTATCTCTCACCTTTCTCTGGCTACAGGTGTAAAAAGGAGTTTATAGACTGGTAATAACCTTTGCAGTGGTCAGTCCCTCTTACACGTGCTTTTACATAGTCTTAAGCTGCTGAAAGATTGCAGGTCCAACCACTAAGATCTGGTTTAACTAGTTACACCCTCACCACCTGAGGTGAGAGAAGGAATGTGCAGACAGGTATTTAGAGGTAAAAAAGCAATCTGCAGTGACCTCAGCTTTTGCTGCTCACTAAGATTTTCTTAAACATAGTTGCAATTTGTAAGATTTTTTTTATCATTAAGCTTACTGACTTCTTTCACAAACCACTGGCAGAAAGCAGGGGAGATCCACTCTCTTGCATGGAAACCACAATCCATAAAGATGGCTTTCTTATTTGGATGACTTTTTCCCATCTAGGTAAAAAGACAAGAAAGAAAACAGGTCTTGAACAAAATAATTTGTATTCAGAACAAGTCAGCTTGCTGACCTAACCAGTCAAACTTTATACAAATACAGCATTCCTTGATTAAATGGAAATCTATAGAGTGTTCTCAGCTGTAGCTGACCATGATATTCAAGCTAAAATAACAAACTTCTAATAATTTCATTTTTATTAATGTAGATAAGCTCCCCCCCATCCCCTCCAATTATTTCATTATTCTGCAGTGTTGATTTATTTCCTGTAGTGTTTCTTAAAAGCTGATCTTGTTTGCTTCAATAATGTATTATTGTAAATGCTTATGCAATTTTGGGCACGTAATCTTTATCCTTTTGCCTTTATTTGAGGCATTGTATCTACTATATTTGTAAGACTTATGCTAAAAAAATTGCCAGGGTTTAACCCCAGCCAGCAACTAAGCACCACACAGCCACTTGCTCACTGTCGGCCCCCAGCAGGATGAGGGGGAAGAACTGGAAGGGTAAAAGAGAGAAACCTCATGGGTTTGGATAGGAACAGTTAAATAATTGAAATAATAACAACAACAACAATAATAATATCAAAGAAATAAAACCCAAGAAAGACAAATGATGCAAATGAAAACAGTTGTTCACCATCAACTGACCGATGCCCAGCCAGTCAGCCAGCAACCGTCCCTCAGCCCACTTTCCCCTTAGTTTATTGCTGAACATAATGCCATATGGTACGGAATATCGCTGGGGTCAGCTGCCCTGGCTGTGTCCCCTCCTGCTCCACTGTCAGGGTGGTATGAGGAGCAGAAAAGCCCTTGGCTCTGTGTGTAAGCACTGCTCATCAGGAACTAAAACATCCTGAAACACGAACGCTTCCCAGCACAAATCCAAAACATAGCCCCATACTAGTTACTATGAAGAAAATTAACTCTACCCCAGCCAAAACCGGCATGAAATTACATATAATGAAGATGCAAATTCGTTGCCTATTGCTAGAAAGACTGACATTTATAGATCTTTTCAGAGTAAATGGGTTTACAAACAACAGATGGAAAGAACATAAAGGTCATTCAAATAGCTCTCGGGAGTGTGGTTGAATTTATATGACTGAACTTCGAATAATTCATTATGCCCCTTTTTAGAAAAAAAAACCTTAAAGGTTGAAAAAAATCATAGAAGTAGTGAACAAAATGTATTAGATTTTCTGCAAAATGTATAATACTATCTCAGCATCGTTGGTGTTTTAATAGATGTCATACTTTTGTGAAGGTTAATAGAGGAAGTCTGTCACAAAGAAATGAAAGCACTTACTTTGAGAAGGTACATTGGCCGTCCTTCATATGTTTCCCCAATTACACTGCGAGAGACAAGGTCTGGGTTCTGAGCAGCAATATCAGCAGTCCAAGCAGCTATCTGTTTAATAAAGAGGTTAAATTTAATGAATCTCTGTTCCTCAGGTCCAGACTAATTGATTCACAGAATTCAAGCCAGAATGGTCCTTCAGGGCATCTAACTTGACCTAATATTTAATACAGTTTGTAGATTTCCAAGAATTATTGAGTGTACCCTCAGCAAATTTGTTGATGACACCAAGCTGTGTGGTATGATTGACACACTGGAGGGAAGTGATGCCATCCAGAGGGATCTCACAGGCTTGAGAGCTGGGCCTGTGCAACCTTCAAGAAGTTCAACAAGGCCATGTGCACACATGGATTGGGACAATCCCAAGCAGAATTACAGGCTGGGCAGAGAATGGATTGAGAGCAGCCCTAAGGAGAAGAACCTAGGGGTATTGGCTGGTGAGAAGCTCAATATGACCTGATAGTTGCACTTGCAAGCCCCGTATCCTGGGCTGCATCAAAAGAAGTGTAACCAGCAGGTCGAGGGAGGTGATTCTCCCCCTCCACTCCGTTGTCATGAGACCCCACCTAGAGTAATGCATTCGGCTCTGGGGCCCCCACCATAAAAAGGACATGGACCTGTTGGAGTAAGTCCAGAGGAGGGGCATGAAGCCATGAAGATGAGGAGAGGGCTGGAACACCTCTCCTATGAAGACAGACTGAGAGCTGGGGTTGTTCAGCCTGGAGAAGAGAAGACTCCAGCAAGACCTGGAGTCACTCCTTAAACTCTCTTAACAAAAACTGATTTTCTTTTTAAGCTACGTAGACCGAGTGTCTTAAATCTTCTACATGTTGTAGTGTTTTTCAGTGTCATGGCTCTTTTATTCAGCATAATTTTTGAATTACTGACAGAAGTGCTGGACAGGGATTTATAGGAACTGTTCACTAATGTCAGATACAAAATAAAGAATATCTCCTTCATTCTATTTAAGGGAAGTAGTAACAGCATTCATTATCCTAATATTGGACCAGATTCCCTTTGTTATAGGGGCCTTCAGGAGCTCACAAAAAAGTTGTCACATCCACACATAAAAGCATTCCATGCCCAAACAGCTATCTATAAACTAAGGAAAAGGCAGGAAACAGCAGACAGATCTAGACAAACTGGCAAGGAAATATTAGAAATAATGGTTGACATTATAGATGATGGTGGGTTTTTGCATGCCAATAACCTCTGCAGAGTCAGAAGAAGTTTTGTTCTTATTTTTAAATAGCCTTGTAAAAGGAGACTTTTTCTTTTTTTCAGAGAGTTCTAATGGAAGAAAATTGATTAGTTCTGTATATGTTCTAAAGATACCACCTGGAGACGAAATACAAATTTTGTTGTTTGCAAATGTAACAGGTGCTTAGTGGGCAATGATCGGCACAAAAATGAGAGTTTTTTGCAAGGAAAGGCATGAAAGGGAGATCGTCATACTTGCAAGTATAAGAACTGTGATGCAATGGATGATAAGGAGCCACTGCAAAGATGTGAAGAGTGACATGGTCAAGATGCTACATGTCAGGAAAAATGAGCATGGCTGTGAAAAAAGTAGGGAGGATTGGAGAGCTTATGGTGGAAGATGAAGGCTAGCATTGGGGCAGGGAATGGTATCAAGATTTTTAGCAGAGAAGGTGGGAGGAGTGAAAAGGAAAGAGCAAATCAGTACTGAAGCATGGCAGCCTGGTCATTGGATTTCTGCTAGTTTCTTTGCAGCACTGTGAGCAGAAGTAGAGGAAATAGGTGTAGGGGGATGGGTTATACAGATTAAGTCAGTAATGAGCAATATAGGAGAAGAGGAAGGAAAGTTTAGAGAAAGAGTTATCATATTGATGGATGGAACAGAAGAGGAAAAAGAAAGAGGGCTAGAAACATATCAGAAGCTGTTTTTACTACAGAGGTTAAGGTACCAAGCTGACAAAGTGGTAAACTTCTAGACTTTACCGTTTCCCAGTTGTTGTACTTTTCATAGCTGTGTCTGGTGGTACGAGCTTTGCTGTCAAACTGGGCATCCAGTGCAGCCTGCAGGTTGTCAATCAAAACTCTGCAAGGCACCAGGAAAAGCGTAAAGAGAAACATACAACTTACTAGCAGGAAAGGAAGCACCAGGTGGACATTTCAGGGTCTTCCTGGAATTAAAGCTGCATGGATTGTGAAGTGAAATGCCGGGGGTGGGGGATGGTGATGGGGTGGTCTGTTCTATGCATTTGAAAATAAGATATATTAGGTTCCAGTTTCAATGTACTTCCTGCCTCAACTTTGCCACCAGAATGATCAGGGAGCAATAGATTCCCCCTAACGAGCACCTGCCTACTTACTCCCATACTAACAAACCTCCAGGGTGGCAACAGTTTGGTTTAGGAAGAATGGCAATGCTAAGACAGAGTGCGTGCAGAAAATGAGCTCTGGGCTGACCTTGTATTGCCAGGTTGCTTCTGCCTCAATAAGAAAAGGGGCTCTCTCTTGAGCTTATGGCACTGAAGGAGAGTTAAACTGCAGCAAAGTAACAGTCCCATGCAGCAACCCAGCAATGTTCGCCAGATTAAATTCTCTGTCAAACCAAGCTTCCAAATTTTAGGTGTGGTTGGACAACTCTGTTGCAGGTGGCATTATCCATCCTCCAAACTACTTTACTGCATGTGAATAGGGCTATTAAATTAGAACACACAACAGTGAGAAAACACCAGCATCCTGTCTGGAGTGGCTGGATCTCTCCTGTTCACCTTTCCCTGGGGCTGACACAAAGGCACAGCTCATCACTGAGCATGCTCTTGAGGACCTTTTGCTTATATTTTAACCTTGGCTATCAAAAAATGAAATCCTCTTGTTTTTCTTTGTCTTAACATTCTTACAAATCTTACTCATCCAGGATATGTCCTTGATAATTTCTGATTTGGATAGAAGAGTAAGAGGCCTTTTTGTGAGGCACCACCAGCCTTCAGAACAAACAGTGCAAGTGACTACATTGACATGATGTCAGGGCACCATAGCTGCACTTCAAAGGAGTTGTAGCAGCTTGGGTTGTCACAAGGACGCTCCACTCAAGTTTGTCAGGGACGCCTTCCAGACATTCTGGCCTTTGCTGCAATCAAAAGATTTGTGCATGGACCTGAGGGAGTTCATGAGTATTATAGGAAAAACTAAAAACATGTATAGTAACTCCTCCTTTGCCAAAGAGGAAATTCCACTGAAATCGGATTCCTGTGCTGTATGTGGGCTGTGACATTATTGAACACGATTTCTTCTAGAGTGTTTTTAGATTCTGTTCCCCCAGCGGCATCCAAATCAGACATGGTTAATATGAGGCCAGTAAATTTCGGGTTGGATTACCCTTGGATTTAGCAGATCATAAAAGTTATGTGTCATGAGATCTGTGTGGTGTCCAGTGAAGCGTTTGATCTGGTGGCAAAAACAATGGGGCTGGAAGACAAAACCTCTGCACTCAGTCAGTTGAACTTGTGAGACTGCGATCAAGTCACAGTGACTTTCAGTGTCTAAGTACATGATGATAGAATATCCATTACACATCAAAGAAGCCTGATGATCAAGCTGGGCTCAGCCAATTTGCAATGCTCAGGTGAAGCTAAAATGAAGACAAACAACCCCACTCCACCCCAGCCCAAAGTCAACTTCTCATTCTCAGTTAATGCTTGCATAGTGACTGGAAGATATGAAGTATAAGCAGCTGCCTGGTCCTGCTTTTTTCTCTCCTCACTATTCCATTAGTGCTATTCACCACACTGTTTCTGTTCCCAGGGATGTGTAATGTGGCAGTGTAATCTGTTCCCTCCACTTACGGGTAGTTGTATTCGGTTGTGGAAACTCAGGGCTTTCTTCTAGGTAATATATTTACAAAATATTTAAGCTAATTACGAGCTTTCTCACTGGAGAAATCCTTGCCATGCATCTGCTGTGCAACTTGAGTAAGCCCAAGGCTGTCCTGGAAATCTGTTCTCCCTACCCCATTGGCCCTTCACCTGATAACTGTCTTCTCTTTGCCACCAGCTGGGCGCTTTGCTCCCCTAGCTATTATTCTGCAGTTAGAGGACTCAGTGGGAAGCCCCTCATGGTGGCCCTTGAAGCTCACCATTTTCTGACTTCAGTTCCCCGATACTATATGCCAACCTGTCTGGTGTACTTTGTGGCTCTTTCTAGACCTTTGCTACATTTCACCTTTAGTGGGAAATCTTTCTCATCCCCTCCATACTCCAGCCTTTGTACTGCAGTGAGCTTCCACCTCTGGGAGGTTCCTGGTAGTAAGCCTTTGCTTCCTGCCTCTTACCTCTGTCAGCATTCCACCCCACACCTTTAACGTGGAGCACCTACAGTCCATTGGAACTGCCTGCCATAGGGAAGCTGAACCCAGCAGAGGCATCCACAGGAGGGGTGAAGTTTGTGACGGGAGGATCAGTTGACCAATACAAAAAGATCAAACACATTTTCCTCGTATTTAATTTCTTATTCAAAATAAAGTAGTGAGAACAAACTTACCTATATTCTACTCCATTTTCTTTCAAAAGACCTTCAACCTCAAAGGACTTGTCAGCTTCAACTCGGAAATCAACTTGCATTTTTGGCCTTACCAGTGTGACAGAGTCTGGCTGCCAAAAGTCAACCTGAAATAAGGTCGATAAATAAACAAATACATACGTATGGCTGTGATTTTTAGGTGGGTGTATGTGTCATGGTGATATTGATTGTGATTAATATACCAAATTTTGTTCCTATCCTATTACACTGACCTGACTGTGCTTGCTAGAAGTATCAACCTAAATTTTAACTGGAAAATGATTAAGAAGATTTTATTAGGCCCTGCAATTTATATGGCAGAATTCTGGAGATGGCAGTGACAGTTTCACAAATGTCAAGTATTCTACAGCGTCTGAATGCATACACTTATGAATATTGTAACTATCCTTACAACTTCTTTCGTTCTTTGTACATATTTCAGTGGAGGCTTCTGTCTCTAAGTGTTAGACAGAGACAGACTCCTGACTCAGTAGCAGAGGGATGCTACATGAATACTTCATGTCAATTAGCTGGGAAAGACTGTTGTCTCTATGAGTACTTTTAAGACTCAGTTCACTGAAGTTGGTACAAGGAACCTGTGCCTTTCAAAGGTGTTTAACTCTGGGTGGACAAACAACAGTGCTATTGCCGTATCACATATTTTTGTTGAAGTCAGCTTCCAAACCTCTGGATTTAGCGCCCTGTTAAAGGCCAATGAAAGCAAAGCTGGTTTGCAAATCTAGTGCCTTTTAAGCCTTTCTTCTCGTGAATGTAAAGGAAATTGGGGGCTGATGGGCATATTCAAGAACTACGTGTCTTCAAGTGAGATGACTATTCCAGAATATACTACTATATCAGTCCTAACTGATTCCTTTATATAACAATGGTAGTTCAGGGATCTTTTCTTTACTTAAAAGAAAAAGAAGACAAGCAATCCTTTTATACTACACACTTAAAAGCAAGCATGGTATGTTAGCTTTCTTAATAAGGGTAGCACCATTCCAATAGTATATTCTTCTACAGAATACTGTTCCAGCATGCTATGCTAGCCTGTTGATGATAGTTCTCCACATCTGTACTTCGTTAAAAATACCATCCTTTCATCCTACAGATAATGGTGTCTTTTTCACCAACAGCTATTTTACAACATCAAAGCTGAAGAAAAATATTGAAAACATATTTGCTATCTTTATTGTTTTTCCTTATGTCATTGTGTCATCATATTTCTACATCAAGGTCAGTAAGAAACATGCAGCTTGGTAGGAGAGAAAGGAAGCTTTAAAAGAAAGTCAGAGAAGAAAACATGACATGAGCAACTAGAGGCCAAAGAAAAGTTCAGTTTGTTGGGAGTGTGGAATTTTAGATTTATGTGAGCAAAATGTTTTGCCTACAATGGTAAAAGTTCTTGTAGCTGAAATTTCCATGTTTTATCTAATATATTCTTGAAAGTACCCCACACTGAATACAGCATTTCAGATTAGTTTATTAATAAATTCTGGTAGGCCCTTTGATATTCAGACTGGGTTAACTAGCTTCTAAAAAGGTATCGTAATGTATTTGTATAGCTCTAGCTTTATCACCTTGTCCTGTTCCTTCTGAAGAAACACTACAGCTTAACTTGAATGGAATCAAGATTAGGTCTTTAATTCAGTTGCATGATTATTTTTTTTTTAGACACACATTAGTTGAACAAGAGGAAAACCATTCCTTTCAAATACAATAGAGTCCCTTCCCCAAGTTCTTTACCTGCATGTTGCTGGCAAGGGAATTGATGATTTCCACCTGCTCATCATTTTGTGGAATCACACGAAACACCTTCTGCCTGAAAGGGGAAGAGAAAGACGGGGTTTGAAACGGGTAAGTCAATTGGAAGGTTCTGCTCATGCAGAAGAAATTGTGCAAATATGAAACTTGATGTCTGTTCTTACCCATCAAAGGCAAGATTCTGCAGGTGAGCAGAAACAGCTGCAGCACCTATTAGAAGTAAGAGCACCCACATGTTTTGGTTTTTTTTAAGGAAACCCCCCCAATGTTTTTAGCTCTTCCGTGCTGCTTTTATAACCTGTTTTGTCCTGCTTTTTATCAGCTATACAGCAGAACAGCTCAGTGATCAACTGATAGATGACCTTGTTTTATTTGCATACCTTTTATAATGTGTGTTTTACTCCACACCTGTGAAAACAGCTGAAAGTCTCAAGGGGGGTGGGCTGGCTGAAGGATCTTGCTACTTGAGTTGCATAAACACTTGACATGAGGAAGTGAATTTAACTTACTTTGTTCTTTTCTGTTGCATGTGAATTTTGATTCATTTTGGGTTTTTCGCACTCATTTGGTTGCTGGATACTTTATTGTTACATTATGTAATGGTAGATGTCTTATCAGATGTTGTTGCAGTATAACTGGTCTTAATGGCACAGTATCGTCTCTCTTGCTGAATTACATGGGGCTGACAAAGCAAGAGGAAACCCAGTCGGCATGTACCAATTATCTTTTATTCCCCAATAGAGAAGTACTGGACTTGTTCTTTCCTCAGTCACTTCACTGAGACTTATGAGTAAGGCAGGTGCCTGCAGAACTAAGAGTGTAGAAATTTCTAGTAGCAGCAGAGTTGTACATATGCTCCACATAATACATTCATTGATCATGTAAGGATCAGAGGTAAATATCTTTAAAGTTAAGCACTACAGTGGGCATTATATGTAGGCTAAGAAGATCAAATGAAATATAGTCATGCAAAAGCATTTTTTACTTTACCTTTCATGTTTTGCCTAAACTATCTGAGAAATGGTAGTGTGTTTGCATCACTGCACTTGCATCTGTTTAGTTTTCATTAACAAGTACTTGGCATTAAATGTAATATTAATTGTCTATTGATGCTGTGTCCTGAGGTGACTGATGTTTTCAACAGGGAGCCTCTAAATGAATCAGTGTATAAATATATAAAGAATTGAATTTATGAGCTCAGTTCTGTTTTCTGTTGTGCCTAAGTGACCAGACAAATTAAGGGGCTCAGGCACAGATAATCTTGAAGATGTTCTTTGACTCCATGTCTGCTATTTTGCAGAAATATATATATATATATATGTGTGTGTGTGTGTGTATCATATAATATGTAAAAAAATATTGGAAAATTAATGTATATTCATCTCAGATTAAATACACAGTTACAGTTTCAAAGTGCAGAAATTTGAATTATCAATGACCATTTTAAGCATGAATGTGGCATTAGACTCTGCACCTGATTTTTTATGAGGTTCTCTGGAGTTAGCTCAGTAAGGCTGTAGCAGCCTTATATACAGAATACCTAGAAATACATTATTAAAATAAAGGTACCAAAAATGCAGCAATTTATACTTAACAATATGACCCATGACGAATATGTTCCTAAAAGGAGACTCCAAAAATGCACTGAGCCTATTTATCCAAAACCGTCTTTGCCAAACCATAGGGTTTGAACTTACTTTACAATTAATGACCTAATTTGTAGCACTGCAGGCTCTTGCCCCGCAATAAACTTACTTTGAGTCACGTCTCCTAAGAAGGATGACAGCAGGAGTTATCCTGACAGAGTGCCAAAACAATACTGCAAAGTCTTCAGAAGTTTTAACTTTACGATGATGAGGTCTACAGTATCAGATAAAATAGTCTGATCCCATGAACACTGCTAAGACAATAACGTGGAGATGATCAAGCCCAGATCTCACAATGAATAAATGATCACAAGAAGTAATCAAACAAATTGCAGATGTCATCATTCCCTGTCGAGCACTGAGAAGCATCTTGGAAATAGTAGACTGCCAGATTTCAATGCTTGAGCTTACTTTTAAGAAATTCTTTGCTTTTTCATGCAGTTGGAGATGATGGGATTTTTTTATTGTATGTATGTTTTTCTCCAAACAATCACTGACACAGCATTACTGCCATCAACGGCTGAGCTGGCAAGCATTACTGAATACTATAATTTCTAATGACAGTCGTTGCTGTTTCCATCTGTCAGAAAAAAAAAACAATGACCTGGAATCCTACTTAAGTGATTTATTTTACATCTCAGGATTGATGGTTATTCATCAGATTAGCTCATAAACTAGCTCTAAGCATTGTCTTGTTTTTCTAACTGTATAATATAAACGTTTAATATTTGTATGATAAAGGGGTAGCATAAGGATAAATAAAATAGCAAATTAAATTTGGTTAAGCCATCTGTTCTTTTTAGCAGCTGATTACAAGCCAAGAGCACATCAGTTGGCCATGGCTGAGTAAACCTAGGCCTTTACTACATGATACTGAGTGCAGAGGCTAGTATTACCTATCTCTTTGAAGAGATTCAGAAGAAAAATTTAATTTTTTTAATCAAAAAAGTAACAAAACCAGCTGAATCTCAAAAGGAGAGTGTGTAGTAATTTCCTTCAGGACATGTATTTTGAGCACAGCTGAGAAAAAGCAGCAGTTATTGTAATTTTGTTGCAGTTGTTTGCTTTTTTGATGATTAAAAATAAAGTTTTCTATGATGTTGTCACTCACAAAGAGTATTCCCTGTGTCTAGTGACATGAGCTCTAAAATGTTTTGATGCTAATAATTGGCTATATTCCAGCTGAAATTCATTTTGGTAGTAATTTCTTATTTCAGTTTTAGAAATAGAAGTAACTCTGGTACTCCACTTTGAAAAGCTTATGAAGGCTAACCACAGACTGATAAATGGAAAAAACACACATCAATGTTAGCATTTCAGAAGCCTCCTTTATCCTATGAAGCCTTTCATCCCATTTGTTATCAAACCGAGTCCAAAACTCTGAGGATAAATAATGTCTTTTTCTAGGAGTTTCAGTAGATACAGAATTCCTGAATAAGGTAGTTTGTTGAGCTATATTTTAAAAAGTCTGCTATCTTTTAGTCACAAAATATTGCCAGTTCTCATAATCCTTGATTGACAATTTGATCTTTTCAATATTGTTTTATATTTATTATGACCTAAAAGATCAGTGAGAAGCTGCTCAATTCCAAATCTTAACACTGCTTATGTATGTAATATAGCAAAATCCTAACATGTGCCCCAGACCAGACACATGTGTTTGAATTGTGAGGACCCCCTTATCATAATTCATTTGTTAAGGTAATATGTTCTAACCTTAGTTTTGAAGATTAATACTATTTAATATATTCTGAAGATTTTTGGCAGTACTTTGAAGAGGTCAGGATCAGCAGAATCTGATATCCAGCATGTGCTCCAAGCTTTCTTGGTACTTTTTTTGCCTTTATATATTATTAATATTGCATCTTTTAAGTCATCAAAAGCTTTTTCAGCTTTAGTGCTCTGGGACATGTTTATATCCTACTATTTTTGTATCTATGTGTCGGTATCTTTTTTTTTTTTTCCCCTCCACATTTGCGGATGCTACTTAATGTGTGTGAACAGGAACTGGATAAGGAGAGGAAAGAATGGGAGTGATAAGATCTAGGGTATGGAGCAAAAAAAGGTAGCTCTCATGACTCTGGGATGTGTTTCTACTTCTGCTATTGACGCATCAGGTGAGAAACAGTGAAATGTGTAACTGTTCTTTTGTAGGGTTGGTGGATCTTGCCAAAGTATCTCCTGTGAAATAGAATTATAGAATCATTTAGGTTAGAAAAGACCTTTAATATCAAGTCCAACCATTAACCCAGCACTGCCAAATCCACCACTAAGCCATGTCCCTATGCATCACATCTGTACCTCTCTTTAATAACTCCAGGGCTGGTGACTCAACCACTTGCCTGGGCAGCCTGTTCCAATGCTTGACAACCCTTCTGGTGAAGAAATTTTTCCTCATGCCCCATCTAAACCTCCCCTGGTGCAATTTGAGGCCATTTCCTCTTGTCTTATTACTTGGGAAAAGAGACCAACATTTATCTCACTACAACGTCCTTCCAGGTAGTCGTAGAGAGCAGTAAGGTCTTCCCTGACCCTCCTCTTCTCCAGGCTAAACTCTAGACCCTTTACCAACTTTGTTGCCCTTTCTTTGGACATGCTGTAGCACCTCAGCGTCTGTCTTGTAGTGAGGAGCCCAAAACTGAACACAGCATTCGAGGTGCGGCCTCTCCAGTGCCGAATACAGAGGGACGATCGCTGCCCTGGTCCTGTTGGCCACACTTTTGGATACAAGCCAGGATGCTGTTGGCCTTCTTGGCCACCTGGGCACACTGCTGGCTCATGCCCAGCCAGCTGTCACCCAGCACCCCTAGGTCCTTTCCCACCAGGCACTTCCCAGCCGCTCTGCCCCAGCCTGTAGCGCTGTGTGGGGCTGGTGTGACCCCAGTGCAGGATCTGTCACTTCTCCTCATTGAACCTCATACAACTGGCCTCGGCCCATTGGTCCAGCCTGTCCAGACCCCTCTGCAGAGCTTGCCTGCCCTCAAGCAGAACAACTTCCACCACCCCCACCCCCACCCCGACAACTTGGTGTTGTCTGCAAGTTTACTGAGGGTGCACTTGATCCTCTTGTCCAGATTGTCAAGAAAGATCTAAAATGGAGCTAGCCCCAGTACTGAGCCCTGGGAACACCAACTGTGACTGGCCACCAACTGGTTTTAATTCCATTCACCACCACTCTTAGGGCCTGGCCATTCAGCCAGTTTTTTACCCAGCAAAGAGTATCATTTTTTTACCATTGATGTCTAAGTCATAATTAAGACTGAGTGTATTGCAGCTTCATTACATGATCAATGCACAGATGCTTAGTGTTTAGAAAGTATTTTATATCCCTAGCTAGAAGCTGTTGTAATACCATATACATTCAGATTTTTATTTGCTTGAAAAAAGTGTGAAATACACTAAAATAAAAGCAGTGGATAAAGGTATTGGCAGTCCCAGAATTGCCAGAAACCAAGCACCAACAATCTGTTCTGTGCCAAACAGAAAAAAAAGATATTTAATGAAGCAATGAGAAGGACTGACCTGACACAGGACATCTGCTTAATTAGCTTGTTCTTGGGATGGGCTTTCTGTCATGCACAAGTGTGGCAGGTTCTCATACTCAAGCCTATTCTGTGGCATCTGTAAGGCTAGCAGGGTCATGGGAGGACTCAGCAACAGCTCAAAGATGCAAAAAAGCATAAGGTCCTTCCCCTTACAATTTTTAAAGCACTGAGATGAGCACGTGGTAGTTAGTGAGGGATCACACCTACAGGAAAAAGTTTATAATCTAAAAAAGTACATGAGCAACTAGACACTGGCTATTCTAACAGAAGCCAGTTAAACTTTAAACTCTCATCTTCATGCAGTATCTGATGGGTGTAGGAGTTTCTCTTCTGGTGTAGATCAGCACATTTATGCCTAGATAATGTCTCCAGCAATGCAAGAACCAGATGCTGCTGAGGCAGTGCTAGAACTATTCTGTAATGAGATACAGGAGTATATGCCCACTGTTGAGGCCTCTCCAGGATATCAAATATGGGTTGTTAGCACATTGTCATTCTCAGTATTCCCCTAGTTCCCATTCTGGACTCTGCAGGGGCTGAAGGTAAATCAGGCTGTCAATGTGCAATCATTCACCTCCAGTTTTAACAGAAGGATTTAGACAGACAGATGAATCTCCATTTCATCCAGCTAAATATGATCCAGATAGTGATGCTATACTAGAGTTAACACAGCACAGCAGGATCACTGTGAGTGGGACTAAAGACAGATGACAACAGGAGAGTCCAGGTCCATAAAAAAACATCAGCAAGTGGACTGAGCAGATTGATTCCACACTTTGGCCTAACTGAAATTTCTTTTACAGATTGCTGGATAATCAATCTGTTCTGTTTTGGGTTTTGTATGTGTTTGCCTTCATGGATCATGTAAATGGTGAACGTTCTTCTCCTGCATAGCTTGTTTTTCATCTGTAGACTTGAAGTTTGAAGCTTAGCACTTGGATAGTAACCTTCCACTCTGAATGATTTTGATATCTGGTGTCCTTTGCTGAGAGGCAGGTTGTATCAACTGCTGTTGTACCTGGGCAAAGGTCAGATAGTTCTGCCATTTCAGAAAAACAAGACCATTTAGAAATGAATAAAATTTTCAATTTAAAATTATTCAAGTAACCCAAATTCACAAGCTGAAGAAGAACATAGAACTCCACTATGATCAAGTAGAACTTCAGCTAAATCTCTGCCTTCCTCCCCAACAAAACATATATATTAAAACATCATTAAAATTAATTCCTGTTTTACTTTCTACCAGATTTTGGAGTTACATTTCATGTCATATTGTAAAAAAGGAAAAAACAACAAAAAAATCATGTAAAAACCACCAAACCAAAAATTCCAAACAGATTAATCGGGTATTCTGCACATCAATTTGTTCATGTAACACTTTTCCAGAAGACTCATGGTTCTTAGTTGATCAGAAGTATTCATAAAACTCTTCCCAAAGCAACTGGACTATAATCTATGCTTGAACAACATTATTAAAACACTAATTGCAAAAACTATAGGGAAAGCTCACTCATTATGAGTATGGGGTAGCAAATTAAGTTGAACGAATTAATTTTGGCACTCTTTGTTTCTCTGTGAACACGTAATAAAATGAAGTTCAAAATGAGTGGAGAACCTGTCTGACTTAAGCAAGTGTATTAGCTATTTGTGAGACATCACAGGGAAAAAATAATAAATCAAATGCATGCTACTGAAATCTGTGGAATCAAATCTGACTGAGGCATGGATATTGTCTACGTGAAAAGTTCCTTTTATTCATAGAAGGAAGTCAAATGATTAAACATGAAATTGGACTTCTCAAGAAATTAATAATTTTCTATTTCCATAGAAACTGGACTTCTCAAGAAATGAATAATTTTCTATTTCCATAAATAGTAGGTTTCACGAAACAAAGAAAACCATACAGAGTGCAAACAATTTCATCATGTAGCCATAGTCTAATCTCACTTTCATGAATTTATCTGAAAATTAATTGTTGGACACACCTCTGTTAAACTTGTATGAAAAGGCCTTGACGAAGCAAAAAAGCAAGCTGCAGAACATAAACTAACACCATTCTTGGAAAATAATTTTGTCTGTACACATGGAAATGTTTAGGCATCAAAGATAAGATAGCTGCTTTAAACTCAGTGTCCAGATTCTGCTGTTACACCCATGCAAGTCTGGATGTTTAAATTCAATCATTTTGCTTTTTTGCTTGATAGAGCATGATCAAAACAGTATTATTTTTACCAACTTGATTGCAACCAGTTTGTAAAATTAGTTTGTAATACAGGTATTTCAAGCACTGGGACCATGCAGGTCCAGTTTTAGACAGAGGCTTTTTGCTACTAATTTATGTCTCCTTCTTACATTTCTCTGCACTTCTCAGCTTCCAACCCTGAAATCAGATCTGCTGGGAAGGTGTGAAGGAGGAGGAGAGAGAGAGAGACCATGCTTTGATCCACTGCCTCCTGAACATCACAGCTACCTGAAATCCTTACATTTTCTGTGAATTATTTAAAACAGGTTAAAAAAAAAAAAAGATATATTTTGATGTGGAAATGTTGCTGTAGTGCTTCATGGAAATGGTAGAAAAGGTATCCCAAAGCCCCATGCTGTATTCTGCAGTCAGTATATCACACCTGTGATGTTCAGTGATGACTAAGGACTCCTGCCATGCAGTGCAGCAGCTTAGCTGCTGCTTTGGTGTAATGTCATCAGAGGATCTGGTCCAAGAGCCTGGCCAAAGAGAAGAAAAATGATACTAAAATATATAAAATTACAGAATATAAAATCAATTTTATATGTATAAATACTATTTTTTTCTATAAAACCCTGTAATACTCCTGCCTTGAGATGTTCCATAGCAAAAGGTGAAGTTCCTTCCCTGATGTGATTATATGGGTTTACTACTGTGCAGCAGAATGTTTGTAGAAGGGTTGGGGAATTTTTTCCCCCTTCTTCTGCTGCCAAAGGTCTTCCTACCTAAGCAAAACTGCCTCTTGGTTTGTTCACTATGTTGCTCACATTTGACTTTGCTTTCTCACAGGAAGGCTTACAACAGAATATGTAAAGTTTAGGATTTTGCTTGTTTCTGATTCATACATAGTTTTTAATTAAATATTTTGTCTGCTTTATGGTGCCTTTGTCCCATCCTATTTTCTGAACTAGGTAAACTGCTGGCACTGCTCACACATTTGAAGAAACTGGTAATTATTATTCAGTCCAGGAAAATAAGAACAGGTCATGATGTTCAGTACCTCCCCTTCACTGAACAGCAAGCTTCTGGAGCTTGAACTGAGAGGTTTTGTCAGGGCTAAATAATAAAAATGAAACCCAGTAAGGCTGTCAGCCATATCCCAGAACCCTTGAAATGCAGAAACTTTCCCCTTTCCCTCTGGCCTTTTTAGGGTCTTTAGATGGATGTTAGAGCATTTGCTAATGGGAAGTTCTGTTCTTTATTATTGATCCATGTGGAGTAATCCAATGGGGTATACATTATATGAGATAGACTATGCTAATATTTAGTAGGCATGAAAAGTATCTTTGTTTATGCAATCCCAAAATAAGCCTTCTAAATTATGCTAAATGTAAAGGTATTTAAGATTAAACAAGAGGTCTTTTTTTTTTTTTATTACTTGCTTTACTGGTGGTTATTTGATTTAAACTTGGAAGTGCAGAGTTGATTTTGTTAGAGAGATTCATGATACTTTTAGTTAATAACACATGCAAATAATTTATTAATGGAATATATAATATTTGGATTTTAATTTTAATTTAATTTTTTAAATTTATGTTTAAGATTTACAGTTCTTGTGATATATAGGCAAGGGCTGTTATATACTCAGTGGCAGTGTAATTTGTAGGAGAGGTTTGGCTAACAGCACTGCTGGAAGAATATCTAGGCCCAAGAGGAAAAATTCTGCTGTTCTCTGATTTCTATTTTGGATGAAAAATCCAGTAAGGATTCATTGGTTCTGCAGTGCAGAACTCCATGATATTTCATGATATTTTATAGAGGAGTGGATTTATAGATTTTCTAAGACTTTTTATAGATAGAAAGCCCCCAGATGTCCTCAAGGGGAGTTGCTGTTTGTACTTTCATGCTCGGTAATGTTTATAGGGGTCTGTTGGACTGTTGACATTTCCAAACCCATTCAAACCCTTGGCACTAACAAATGGAGCATGGAGCAGTGTTGCCTGATATTTCAGGCTCTTGAGCTCATGAGGCTGTGTGGCACAGGCAAAGCAATGCAGATTTGCTAGCTTAAGTCCTGATGCAAGCTTGCTGCGGGTTTTTCTGCAGATTCAGGGTAACAGATAACATGCTTGCTGAAACTGATATATTAAAGGTTGCTGTAATATGCTCTCTCTGCATTTCTGTTCTATAATATGGCAGAAGTGAGACAATTACTCTGACTGAGAGCTTTCCTATCAGTAAATGAGGATATCTGAGCTGAAAAAATGCTGTTTGTGAAAGCAAATATTTTATGTAAGATTTGGCATCAAGGTATCAGCAGCGTCATGGAAAAGCAATGTTTCAAATTGGATGGCAAAGCAGTTCAACCAACGTGCTGAACAGAAGTTAGAAACAGTCTTTAAAAACTGAGGCTGCTGAGTTCTACCCAGATTTTCTTTATCTCCTGGCTGATCAGATGTAAAACAGAGATAAGAAATTTTGAAGGTATGATAAAAAAAAAGTGGGAAGCCAGGTTGAGCATAAGAGACGATAGGGAGACTGGAATTAGAAAAGTCTCGTTCTATCTCTACTGCACTATCAGCAGGCTTTCGATTTATTAGTAGATGCAGTTCAATCTAAAAAATTTGGTTGTCATTAGTAAAGATTTTATATTTACATGCTCAGATACCCTGCAAGGTATGTGTGCTCACTTTACTTACTGTATGTCTAAATATTATTTAAATAAATGCTCCCTTAAGCTGCCAGAACAGAGTAAAAGCAAGAAAAAAATTTAAATTTATAGACCACCAAGATGTTCACTGTACACTAAATTTGGTCTTGTATCTATTTCTCTTGACATTCCAGTTTAATGAATGTATCAAGACCAGGAGCTGTGTAATGCAGTTTGCCAGGGGAACAAGATCTTTGTGCTTGAAAACCAGGTTTGCTCCTTGCTTGCTCAGGCGTCACACTGTTACTCTGTTCACAAACATATCAAGTGCCACCTTAGGTCTCTTCAGCCCAGGGACCCCACTACTACTGCTGGAAAACTGTTTCTGATCGTCACGCTTCTGATGGTTGGAAACTGCCTTTTAATTTATAACCTTAATTTGTTCAAGATAAGCTGATTCTCAATTATTTATGTATCAGCATTATCCCTTAGCTTTAGAAAAGCTTCATTTTTGTTTCTGTGATGTATTTATGAGGAATAATCCTATGTCATCTTAGATTTTATTTTGCTAGACTAAACAAACTGAAGTATTTGCTGGATTAAAGAAGCCCTTTTTAAGAGGCGTGCACTCCATTCCTCACTGTCTTGCTCTGTGCTGTTTCATTCTCAAGTCTTGCTTCTAACTGTAGGTAACCAAACTAGCATTCCAGAGGAGGAACCACTGGAGACTTTGCTTAATAGCAAAGTGCTTTCCTAACTCCTGACAGCACTTCATGTCACACATTGTAGCATTGCAATGGCTTTTCCGTGATGGCATTGCACCAGATGCTTATGATCAGCTTGTTCTTGACCACAACTGAAACAAGTCTGTTTCTGCAGAACAGCAACTTGATCAGCTGATAGAGAACATGCAGGGCTGAGTGCTTCAGTCAGTCTTATGCTTTAATCTTTTCTCTAGTTAACTGACACTTTGCATAGCTCATTACCTCAATGAGCAGTGCCACTGGTTGCTTTCTGACTTCCATTTTAAAATCACATGGATACATAAATGAAATTTCCTGGAGATTTTGAGTTTAGGCTTGAGAATTCAAATGCAAAAACAACCAAAACATTCACAATTATTGGTACCAAGTGAGAGCAATGGGCCTTGAGTACTTCCTTTATCAAACATCTGTTTAAAGGTGCGTATATATTTCATTATGAAAAGTGAAAAAAAAAATAATAATACAGCACTTGTAGGAAAAATGTTTGTTTGTGGGGTTTTGGTTTGGGGTTTTGTTTGATTTTTTGTTTTGTTTTGTTTTTTCAGATTTACATTCTCAACCTCAAAGTTCATGAAACAAAAGTGACTAGTTTGCCTTACTGGAAATAATTCTAGATCAAGTAAAAAATTTTATGCAGAATGAAAGATGAGAGAATGCTCTTTTCATCAATGTCCTCCTTCATTACATTCTACAATGTGACTCTTAACATCCAAAATAGTTAAAACTGTGTTCTGTCTGACTCCTGTATTTCACTAAATTCTGATGGCATGAGTGGTGAGTGGGTGGGAGCTGGATCACTTTGTTACAAGGAAGCTTCATCACATTTTGCAGGGAAGTTGCTTGGAAGAAAAACTATTTCTTTTGAACCATTTGGTAGAACTTATTCTTTGAAGATCATTCTAGTTTCTTCATAGCCACAAAAGAAAGGAAATACCTGCTTGTTCATTCTTCTCACACACCTGCTAGGTAAGCAAATCCTAGTTTAGTCATTGCACTCTGCTGCAGATGCACAGGAATGTGTGGTGGAACTGTTCACTTAGATGTCTGATTTTACTGCTGCTTTTCCTCTGGGACCAAAGAACCACAGAAAATATTGGGAAGAGAGATTGGAAGTCAGAGACATCCCAGACAGTAACAGCAGCACAATGAAAATTGGAGACCTTGGATGATAATAAAACAACTGAATTGGTAAAAACTCAACTGATGGAGCTCTCATGTGGAACATACTGTGTCTACAATGTTACAGGTCATTTCCTTTGTCTTTCTCTATAAACATGTTTTCCAAATTGGTTTCAAGTTGATCCAGCTGCTTCAAGCACAGTATATTGAAAGCATATTAATATGACAGATAACTAGCAGCTGTTGTTGGAAAATTGACAAAGCAAAGGGTAGATGTTGCTTTGGAGGAGGAACTTGTGCTTTCAGGCAGAACATCTTCCTTGATATTTTGCTTCTCTATGAGTTTTTCATTGCAAAGGCTGGGCCAGTGATACTAAGAGATCACATTCTTTCCACATTTACTTCTAGCAGACATACCCATGCCTTATAGGAAACAGATATGCTGCTGGACTCATTGTTCAACGCACAGAATGACAAAAGAAAAGGTTTTCTTAGTCTCTCTATAATTGATCTCTCTGTTAAAGAGAGAGTGTCATCTATTAACCCTGCCTCTGATCTATTCGTACCCATAGAAGTGTTTCCATATTGAAGATTTGATGTTTAGCAATACACATGCTCCTGGTGAAAGTCTGTGTTCCAGAGGTGATCTAATCCATTTAACCATGTCCTACCTCCTACCTCTTTAATTCAGGCTTTGTTTTAAAATTATTCCCCCCACCCCTCCCAAATACAGTTTGGTTAAAACACGGGGGAGCTGCATTTTCATGACTACAAGAAATACCGTTTTCCTTTCTAACCATTGGGCTTTTTTGTTTCTTGTCTAAAACACTGCATGCTTGGCCTGAGAAGGAGAGAAAAACACCACAATCCATTTAACTGGCAACATTACATTCTTATTTTGTATTTAAATCTATCAAGACACATACTGCTTCAAGTTTATTGCTGTTATGATCCTACAAGTTTCACACAATTCACATTGCCTGTAGCTGTCAAATACCGTGCAGCTTCCTTAATAAGAAAGAATAAACATTCACATACTTTGATTTACTTCACTGCCTCAAAGTTTAAAATGCACTCTGAGAGCTTTTAATGGGATTTCAAAAAACAGTTATTGAGAGGAGTAATTATGAAAGTAGTAATTTTCTCACTGATGTTATTTTTCTATAATTGAGAGTTAGGTGGCAAGAGCATGGTGTTTCTTTATATTTTTTTTCCCCACAGTGTAATATACATGGACTTTTGATTTATACCATTTTTCTTTTATAATTCACTCTGCCCTGAGGAACTGCAGTCAGCCAGAAGGCTAGGAGACTTGAATAATGCAAACAAACTATGGAAGCATATATAAGCACCCTGACAAACACAAAGCATTAAAAAAAAATATAAAAATTTGCATTGCAAATAGACCTGCATCAGGAGTTCTTAAGCTTGTTTCTGGGCTAGGCCACATGGTTAGAAAAAGATTGCCTTGTGTAGTCTGTTTCCACCCATTCAGAAATTGTGCTGACCTTCATTCCTTTCATAATTTTCTAGCATTACAGAAGCAATTACTTACATGGAAAAAGGGTTTAATGTATGTTACACTTCTTTTAATGCAGTTTAGCATCTGGCAAGTTGGAGGAAAGATTCTGCTTCCTAGGGACCACATTTGAGAAATGCTGACTTAGGCCACAATCCCATGCAGTCACAAAGATGAAGCTGTATGGAGCTCTTTGCAGATTATTACAGGGGGCTATATAATGTTACAAGTTGATTTTTTGAAGTTGCATTAACGCTTAATATTTTGGGTACTTATTTGCTTTTCCCTCCCATTTGTCCCAAATTGCATATTAATAAAATAGCTGTTTAAGGTTTGTGCCCATTTAGGAAAAATGTCATCGTGTTGTTAAGAAGTAGCCTTGCAGTTATGAAGTGCTGAGAAAAAGGAAAAAATTGTTTATTTTAAAAGAAAAATTGAAGTTCTCTAAATAACAGAAGTGAAATCTTTTTTTTACTTTTTTTTTGTCTTAGATCCCCTGAAGTCTTGTTTCAGTATCATTCAGAAGTAAATTCTTTCAGATTGTTGTTTATAACTCTTGTATGGATCCGGAAAGGAGTAATTTCTGATTTGTTTGCCAGCTAGACCAGGTTTTTAGGGCTGGAGGAGTGAATGGAGTTACATATTACATGTAGAGTCAAATAAATCACATTTTTTTTTAATCTAAGAACATTCTTCATTGCAAATCTGCAAGGTTTGAAGAATTTTATACTTTTTTCAGGTCTCTAGCATCAGTGTTTCCAAGGTTTTACAAGCTCTGCAGGGAAAATGATGAACCTTGTAAAGCACACCTGTTCACAATACAAATGGTTCATCATAAATATAAGTCACTGTGACTCATGCCTCTTTTAGAATGTACAAATAACAGCACAAAGCAGAGTCCCTCCTGCCATGTTTGTACTGTATATCTTGCTATGAGAGTTTGTAAGCTGTCTGGTGGGAAAGACGGCAAGTTCTGAAAGAATCAGGGGTAGTTCAAGAGTATTGCTCTTAAAGATTTCCTGTGACACACCACCTATTAGAGGAACACCATCCCAAGGGACAAGAAGCCAAAAACCATCTCCAATTGTGCTGAAGCTCTGCCAAGGCCTTTTCTAATTGTTCCGAGCTTATCACAGACTTATTTGTCTACTGTGTATTAATGTTGTTGGTATCACGAACCGCGACCTTAGCACAAGGCCAGCCCTGTTTCTAATAAATGGCAGTGACTTTGCCTGCTGTTGTGAACTGCAGCAAGAACTAAGAAATCCAGAGCTGATGTCTGATAAGTGAGTTATTCCATCACTTTGCTGTCTGCCTCAGAAGTAGCCTCTGAATTGCTGGAAAGTTCCTCACGAGTTAGCTAGTCCACCGCTCTGACCCAAAGCTGGATAAACTGTGCCATGCCCGGTAGCTGCCCAAACCACCTGTTCTTAAAATTTTCCAGGCTACTGATGCCAACATTTCCCCTCATAGGCATTGCAAAAGGTAATGGTAACATTTTGACAAAAAAATGTTAATGTATGGATAAAACTGGTTGAACTTTGAAACGTGGAAATGGTCTGGTTTCTGGTCTAATGAGCACAGAAGAAAATGGTCAAGGAGCGGAGCTACAGGTTCAGGGCTGCGAGCGCCCTGCTGGACCTGCCTGCTGAGGGGGTTTATCACTAAGCCAAGCCAGACTGTGCTGCACATTTCTTCCCTGCCTGGTTTTTTAATGCTTATCAGGTGGACTAGGTTTAGGAGAAATGTTTGGTTTATCTTAAATCACCTTAAATCTCCAACTAAACTCGGGCTTGCCCCCAGGGGAGACGCCGTCTTAAAAAGCTGCTAGATGCTAAAACAGAATGAAATAATTTTGGCAATCCCAGCCAAAGCCCCCACCTCATTACGAATTCTGAAGTGTGGAAAACTTTTACATCCTGGTCTCTACTACAGCTGGCTCTGGGCCCCAGAGACCACGACCAGAATAATTTCAAACTTCTCAGCTTTCCTCTTTCAGGATGGGCCTGGTGAGGGCCCCGTGGCCAGACACAGCCCAGGATGGCCAGGCAGGGCCGTGGACATGGGGGTAGGCAGGGGGTAGGTTGGGCTGGGACAGGGATGGAGACCAGAGTCCTTGAATGTCACTGGGGCTGGGACAGACGGCTCCAGACTGGGCTGAACCCAGGTCCTGGGCCAAGGGTAGGGCAGAGACATTACAGGCGGTGCTGGTCAGGGCTGTTAAGGCCCTCAGGTTGTGAAGGTGCCCTCTCAGAGCCCTGAGGTAGCTCTCTCAGGTGGTGCTTGTCAGACTCATTAAGGCACCCTCTCAGGGTCCTGAGGTGGCCTTCTTAGGAGCCAGGCTGCAGCAGGCTGGGAGGGCTTAGTACTCAGGCTGTCTCCCCTCTGTGGTGGGCACTTGTTTGGGCTGGGGTCTCTGTGAGCCCTGTGCTGGGTGGAAAACAAACTCCTTGTGCTGTGGGGAGTGGAAGATTGGTGTAAGCACATTCCCCTTCGGCTGCAGGCTCGTGCCAGGCCACAGGACTAAAGCCGCAGCCTTGGTGGCCACTGGCTGCCCAGCAGTGAGAGGACAGAACCATTTTCTGGGGTAAGCTGGTTGTTTGGTGGGCTTTGATGTGACAGAATTACTAAGAGATCCTTGCCCTTTGTGCTGATAAATGAAGTGAACAGGCAGTCTTATTTCATATTTTATTGGTCAGTGTCCTGGTGAGAAGCAAACGTGCTCTCTGTGAGCCGTATCCAATGCAGGGAACGTGAGCTTTGCCAGCAGCGAAGTTACGCTGTGGCCGGTTTGTCCATGCATCTGTAAGAATTTATATTGCGAGGATCATGCTTGTTGGGCCCGGAAAGAAAGTATGTGGCCAAATCCTGATCTCAGTTGCACGTGTGTGGCTCCCAAGGCAGTAGGGCTGCATCCTGGCTCAGCACATGGACTAATGAGGTCTTGCATGATTGCAAATAATGTGGATGGCACACTGGAGAGCGAGCGAACAACTGTTCCTTGTTTTGCTGTGCTCTCTGCACTGCAGCATCTGTTTTGCTTCATCATTTTTTAAAAGAAAACCACAAATATTTTTCTCTAGGGAGCTGATAAATAACAGTACTTACATTTTTTAAAAAGTTTTAGGGGGGATAAAAGTGATTCTTCTGGTGTATAAAGTCCTTATGTTTGGATTTGAGCATTAATTCACAGATTGTCTCTTATTATTTTGTTCCCAGCTAGGGAAATCCTATGGGGTATTCTCCCTCAGGAAATCACATGGGGCGATGTCTTAGCTTGATTTATTTTTATTTGTGTATCTAACTTTGCACAGAATTGTCTTTCACAGCAGCATTTTTTTTATGGAGTTTTGTATTTCTTGGAAAATTTGGCAAACTGGGAAGTATTTAACAATTTGTCAACGAAACCTGAAATTTGTTGTGACTTTGGATGGACTTGATGCTGGGTTGATGGGTACGATGTAGTAAACTAAGCAGCCTATTTTAAAGGTTGTGGTTAAAAGATTATATTATGGTTTCTTAGTCTCAAAACAGCTGCCTGAGAGGAAATGTATTCTATCAAATGGCAGGCTACATGTATAAACAGAAGTAGGGTTATCCTGAGTCTAATCAGTACTTCTCTAATACTTTGTACTTCTGTAGTTCTTTCTGTACTTGCTTCTAAATGCATGTTTCATGTGGTAGATGACAATCCTTGTAGAGAAGTAGTTTTACCTCTTCTGTCTTTTCTGTTCTTGAGATGACAGAAAAGGTTTAAAAATAATCTATCAAAAAGGGTATTTAAACTGTGGAAGGGGTCTATATAAAAAGAAATAATCAGAGGTTCATGTTGACTTCAAAGTTATGACTGAGTAGGTTCTGAGGTAAACTCACTTTTGTAATAAGAAATGATCTCTTTTTAAATATATATTTATATCTAGTTTTCCAATGGCTCAAATACAAACTGTCTTTTTTCTGAGTTTCTTAAGATCAGTTTATTGTGTTGTTGTTTATCCAGCATCTTAAATATACAAATGAATTTGCAGAGCAAATGGATGCACTTGTCTCCCTTGCCTGCATAACATTTCATTTTAAGGTGAGACATAACAAGGAGGTCAACAACAAAGCAGGGGAAACAGGATACACATGTCACTTGGAGGACAACAGAGAAATCGGAGCGCTTTGCTCCGGTGGGGCTCTCTATCAACTCCATGCAGCTCTGTGCCCTCACTTGGAAGAGCAGAATGGGAAAACCCTGCTCCTTGTGGAAATTGGTGGCATAAGCACAGGAAGGTGGTCACCTCTTCTAGATAGGGAACGTGGCCAGCAATACTTGCTTGTTTGACAGACGTGGCTGGTTATTTGGGATGGGGGCTGCTGTATTTTTACCTGGCTTTATGGTTACGTGCTGATGGTGGGCTCTGAAGTGGTGTTTGGAGTAAGCTGGTCGTCTAAAGTTTTGAGCTATTTTTTGAAACAATTGGGTTGGGATTGGACCTTTCAAAGTTTACTGAAATAATTTGATTAAATCAAAGCAAAGATCAAGAATATTAAAGAATACTAAGACAGAGGGCCTTGTCTGGGGAAAAAAAGGGTTATACTTAAATAAATAATAGATTAATTGGAAGAGGCATGTGAAATGGAGAATGACAACAGACCATGGGATCTGTGCTTTTTCTAAATGAGAAACCAATTGTAATAAATGCACCCCCTCCATGTGCACACCCCCTGCCCACAAACCAAACCAACAAAAATTAAGACACACCACCACCACCATTTTACTGATGAATTTACAAAAATTGTTTCACAACTCTTTTTCTCCAATAATTCCTTCACTATAATTGGATTGTGTATTTTCCATGGTTGTGCAGCATAATGTAAGTACCAGGTACTGAAGTACATGTTATTACTTTAAAAACCCTGATCGAGTGACAAGAATTAATTAAAATTACAAATCATTACATAAGTCCTCTATTCCACAGTGGGCGCTTCAATGAAATGCTGGCACTGGATAATTAGCTGGTGCTAATCTGTGTGTTGGATAGTCCAAAGATTTGATGTTTCCTTTCCCGAAATAAACAAAACCAGCTTCTGAACTGTCAGAAAATAACAGTAGTTCTTAAGGGCTAATCATTACCAGCCTTTGTCATGGGGTTGTAATTGCTTCATGAATTCTGCTTCAATCAGGGAAAAATATGCTTAAGTGCCAATAAAAGTTTTTATGCTGCTATGATTTCCTCCGGCCTCATCTTCCTCCTCCCAATTTATGGCTTTATTCCACTGTCTCTGTTACTAAGCAACACTGTACATGTTTTTAATGCAAATGATTTCAAACTCTCTGATAGTAAGGCAGAATAACATCAGGTTAATTTCCTGATTAATATATGCTACGAAGAAGTGCTGTACACTATAAAAACCAAAGAAGGTGGCTAGGAAGCTGCCTCATAGCATGAAAATTAAATACCTTATTTCCTTTTGTATTTTCTAGATTCTTGTCGGTATTTAAAACCACCTTTCCAAGCAGATGGATCAAATTCTTGGTTCCGTCATTTTGACTTAATCTATTTTGTGCTGAGCTGCCCATCTGATTGCACAGTGCATATGCCATGATGATGCAAATAGTTCTCTTGTGGTTGCATGCTATATTTTAACCTCTATACAAGAGGAAATAAAATGATTGTTCAGATGCTATTTTTACTCTGTTTCTAAAATTAATGGTAGCATGTGAGACTTTTTAGAACGGAGTGTTATTCATTCAAGCCAATAGTAAAATTCCAGCTGACGTCAGCATGAACAGGATTCAACCAGTGTTCATGCTTGTTTGATAAATTTCTTTTTCACCACAGTACCGCTCCCTGTATTCTTAAAGCTCTTCAGTATTGTTGCATGTGATTGCATTTTTCTCTCTTCCCCCTCTCCCCAATCTTAAAAATGTAAAGTCTCAATTAACAGGCTAGCAATTTATAATCCTGTCCATACAGCAATACCATTTTTGATGGAAATAAAACAGATTTCAGTACTGCACTACAGAAATCTTAGGAGAGGTGTTTGGACTGCAGTGTTTGCTCACACGAACAGCTGCGACAGGTTTATGGCCAATGTTTGCAGAACTGCTTTGACTTCTCTAAATCAATGGCAATGGTTGCTATTAAAAGGTGGAATTTGAAAGTCAAAATGTAGAATATCAAAGGATTTAAAGTGTACTTAAATGCACGCTTGCAACTTTGATTCTTGTAATGCCTGAGGATTTACACTTTTCAAACAGCCTGCAGTAATATTGAGCCTCCAGACAACTTCTGCCTTTTAGATAGGTTCTTAGTTTGAAATCTACCCACTTTTAATGAAAGTAATAGTGTGTAATGCAGCTCTAGGAACCACACATGCATTGACCCATCTTCAAATATTTCTTGTTCTGTGTATTTTGTGATTTCCCTCTACTTTTTAAAAAAATATTTTATCTCCTGTTACTTAGAGGTACTCTGAAGGAGGAATACATACTGAAATGACTGCCAGCAAAATCCTGTCAAATGCACAGTCAGCAGAATGAATAGTAGACCAGAAGTCTAGTTTAAATTAAAAAATGTTTAAATCATGATTCGGAACTTGTGTGTAAGAATGTTTGCTTGTTTTCAAATTTGGTAGAGACCTCCTGAGAGAATTGCACTATGGTTTTGGGAAATCAGACATTTCCTAAATGTAAACCATATAGAGAAAGTCTTAGATTCCTTTGTTTTCTGTGAAAACACACATTTAACAACAATGTGGGATTAATGTGGTTATGAAGTGCATCCTTAGCACTACCCATGTGTTTTTCTCCACTGTTACAGTGAACTTAAAAGCTATGCATGAAATATCCTCTGTGAGTTGGGACAAGAACATACAGTAGGAAAAAAAAGTTAAATGTAGACATGGTTAATTAAATACAAGGCTTTGCCAAATAAAACAACCCATAGCGTATTTTAGTGCATATTTGCAGCATGCTGGAGTGTAGCAGTGGCACATATCGTATATGTGCCGGATAGCAGTATTATGTATTATCAGTAAACGTAATACTGCAAGCATTTCAGGTATTTCATTGTGGGGGAAATTTAAGGATGTCCCTATCTACAGTAGGTTTTTTTGGATATCTGTGCCTCCATGGCTGTATTGGGCCAAACGAGTAAACTTTGTTTGCAGTAAGTGAAACTGGGTTCATTAACATGTGCTGAGCACACTAATATTCTGTGCAAGTTTGTACGTTGGGGGTGATGATCTGCTTGTAGCTGGAAGTTATGGAGCTTTGCAGTGTTGATCAGCTTCTCCTGTGATACGGGCAGATCATCAATCAAATGATATCGCAGGAGAGAGAAAGGCATGTTCTGTCATGGAATAACCTTGTCAAAATACTTGAATTAACTTGACAGAAAATTTAGCCGTTAAACAGCTCCAAGATAAGCAGTGAAGTATAAGGAAAATTTTATCTTGCACATGAAGTTTGCGGTTGTCTTCTGGGCTGGAGGTAAGATGTCAAAATTGGAATATGCCTTTAGATTTTTATTTTTTTAATGTACTGTATAATTTCCTAGTGTCTTGACACTATCGTGATTCAGTTCCACGTTTAAATCTGATGTGGACTTGTGGATCACAGTAATGAATGTTGACATTTTGGCACTGATCTGTCAAGCTCTTGAAACATTTGAAATGCACATTAGTGAGTGGTGAGTCCCACAAGAAAACTGAAGTTAGGTGCTTGGAGACCACAAGTGAAAGAACTATAGAAGCATATCCCTTCATAGAATATTATCTAGACTTATTAGGAATAAGTACAGTATTTTTCCAATAGACATTTAAAATTTTCTTTAATTAACAAAATATTGAGTCACAAACCTTGTTTGATCAAAACAAAACTACATGCAACTTCAGAATTTCTGGGGCATGAGCTGTGCAGATAATTTACATTTTCATTTAGAATCCAGTGTTCTTGTCAGACTTTGTTCTTTTGTTCCTCATCAAACCTACAAATAACTATCTAACCATATGGTGTGAAGATTAAGTTAACCCAACCCTTACTGAAAGTTATTTTGGATTGTTTATTTTTAGTATTTCAAAATACTATTGGTCTGGTGTAGATGTTTCTTGAAAAATGCTTACTTTTTTTGGCACAGTTATTCTAGACAGAAACCTGTCTAAAATGTGATAGTTTTTTTTCTGAAACAGTGGTGCATATCTACTGTCTCTAAGCAGAGAAATTCAAGAATCCCAGACACACAATTTTGCTATATTTAACAAGTGTTGTATAGTACAGTCTAGTATATAATGTAAAGCATGCCTTTCTGCGTACTACTTTACATTTCCATCCAGAGTAATCATATCATAAAACTCGGGTTCAACATTAAAAATTCTCTAATAAGTGAAATTACATCATGTATACATTTATTTATGCTCTGTCTTTGACAGGTATCCCACGTATCATACGCATTCCCTCACTTTATAGGCGCTCTAACACAGAGAAAGGGCTTTGGGTCTGCAAATTTTTATCATACTTGGGAGTTTTTTTGCAGTACAAAACTGAATCCTTATAAAAGCTTAAAAAAGCTACTTAAATTAATAAAACCTTGTGAAAACAAACTTTAGATCCCTTAGTGTTTCATAGGTGTTCAGCAAAATTAAATATACATAGCACTACTATAACATATACTATATTTCTGTGAAATTATTCTATTTTTGTTTTGGTTTCTGGTTTGTTTTTTTAGGGTGGTTTGGGTTTTGTGGGGTTTTTTTTGCATTTTTTTGGGGTGTATTTGTCTATCTTGCGATAAACTAAGCATGAGGAGTTCAGGCTAGGTAGGCAAAACTCATGGAAGCCTATATGCAGTCCATTGTCTTCCTTTTCTGGGCATGTAATTATCTCATGGGTTTCTAATGCATAATTTCACTTTTTTTTTTTTTTGAAGGAAAGTTCAACGGTGGCAAATCAGCTGCTAATCACTTATGTGGCCACTGACTAAACATTTGTGGTTATTAATTCAATTTCATAAAAATGGTCAAGTTTAAGTTTGCTTGAGAATATTAGTTGGAGATGCTTGAAAGTCTCCGTGTGCATGTGTGGGGTTGTTCCTAACCCGTAACATAAAAACTTTCAGTATTTTCTTTTCTACTCTTTTTGTTTTCTTATTGTCAATGAGAGAGAAGCTTTTTGGCTCACTTTAAATTAAAAAACAATTTTATTTTTTTTAAACTAATGGCAGAGTGAAATATCTTCACAGTTTTGTATTTGTTCAGCAACAGTCTTTGCTTTCAACCCTATGCTAACAATTGTCACCCTCCAGTTAGGCTGCAAAGCTCCTTGGGATTGTGTGTCTGTCAGGGTATGTATACCTCCCCCTTTACTGGGGCCTGTGCTTGAATGTAGGATCACAGCACTGCCAATATATAAATTTTGGGAATAACTAAAATACACAGAAAATAAGTAAGGTATTCAGTAGATAATCTATAAGAATTTCATAGACCCAGCCTTTAACTGTTTTTCACTTTTTCCAGTGTGTGACACTATAAAACAGAGTATGAAGTAGGGTTTACTAGGGATATGCAAGATTAAATTCAATTTTATTTTCATACAAGTTCAAAATGGAAATATGTGATCCATTTTACCATTCTTCTGACAAACAAAAAAGCACTGATTCCCCTCTTAGTATGCTGGAACCTGATCCCATTTCCACTGAAGCCCCTGTACAATGTGGCACTGCATAGAAACACCAAAGCTTATTCCAAGTAAGTAGTTATATTTACAGCGAACGCCCAGCTACAGGCAGCCTGAGCCTGGCTTTTCAGGGTCATTGTTCATAATGTAGCATGATCCTGTATTTGACACGATATTCTGCGTAAGTCTGTTTCTAGAATTTAATTTAGCTTCTAAAAAGCTACACCTAAATTCTACTTTAAATTCTAACCTGTATATAAGAAAATTAGCAATTTGTTAAGTATCCACTCAAAGGAAACTTCAGCTTAGCCAGTTCTGGCAAACACAAGTGAATTACTGCACTGTTGTTCTACACATGGTTTTGGAGCTAGCTAGGTATCCTTTCCGCTATGAATTGCAGACACAGCCTGTTTGTCTCAAGAGTTTAGGTGGAACTGGGTTAGACTTTGAATTAAAAGGAATGAGGAATGGTGGTATAAAATATTACAGAATTAAATAAAAATAACTTGGTAAGGATGTTATTGCCTAAGATACATAGCTATAGATACACTGATAATAGTGTAGATACAGTAATACACAAACATATCTCTTTGCTTTGGAGTCGAGATGGCTTTCACAAAGACATCTGTTGACGATATGTATGTTTTTAATAATACTTCAGACAATAAAAGTTCTTATATAATAGTAGTGAACTTCTACAATATAAAACTATCTCTACTGAAATAGAAAACATTAACATCTACCACTTCACAAACGATTCTGTGACTCTATGATAATATCTAGTTCTTGTTACTTAATTTACCAAGTACTTCTAAAGCTGCAGGCCATGGCACTACTCCACTAAAAAGATCGCACAATGCTGTTCTTAAACGTGATCTATACCTATTTCTTGAGTGTCTGATCACATCTGCAGAACTTGCCAGTGACAATGAGCTTGACAGCTCTGCCATTAACATTGAGGATTTGTTAGTTCAGCCTTGGCAGTGAGGTTGCTGTTGAAATGGACTTGATTGATAGAACAGTCTGACCACTTTGCACAAGCTGGTGGGATGATGGTCTGGCCAAGCCTGTAATATCATGTAGAACAGCAGAGCTGGGGACCCTGACCTTGTGAGTGGGGCAAGAATGGTCTGATATGTTCTAAACTGAGCAGGACATTGTTAAGAAACTTCAAAAAGCCTCTCAAGAATTTCTGGAAATTTTTGCTACTTAGCTGAAAAATGTATTCTTAGGTTCTTTTTTTCTTTTTTTTTCCCTTAAATCTGTTGCAAAACTAAAATTAAGTATTTACATTTAACACTAAATATTTCCAAAATCAGTAAGTCCCTGCTTTAAGCCTTCTTCCACACCCTCCAAAGTATTTGTTTCTCCTTTCCATGTCAAAATTCTCCCTGGGAATACTTGCACTCTACTGAAAAAGGAGGTCAGTAAAAGGTAAATCATTGCTGAAGCTATGCAAGCAAAACTAAACCAAACCTGGGAATCCTACTGGATTCTTTGCTGCTGTCACAGTTGCAAGTAGATGATGAAAACCATCACCTAAATAGTAATTCGGTTCAAGGACTTTTGGCCTCAGGCTTACTCTGCAGTCTCTTAACCATGTAAACGTGAGGAAATTTGTAAAACTGAGAAGCCAAATTAAGCCCCATTGTAACTGTAATGGTTTTGTTGGAATTTGGGTGAACCAGTGCAGATTATATAGTACCCTTTAGGACAGGCATATAATGGGCAAGCAAGCAGAGAGATGAACATGAATCATATAAAGTACTATCACACAATAAATATAAATAAATATTATGCATGTCCATGTCAAACATAATGTGATTTAGTAATTATTCTGCCAGCAGAAAGAAAGTATTCATTCAAGCAAGTCAACAGAATTTAATTGTGACAGAACAGGAACTGTGGTGCCTGTATTTAGGGCTATATGCTGTCCCCATTAATACTAACTTGAGTTCCTCACACCAGGAAAGCACAAGGACAGATTAAGGATTCGTCGAGTACTTTTATTTTGCTCACCTTGAGAATGAAATTGGATACTTTTAAAAATAACAGCACACTTTTGCATCTTAATTAACTTTATGTTCTTCAAGATAATGGGAGTTTGTTCATAGCTAGTTCTTATTTTGATATTGAGAGGTCTCAACCTGAAGTTGCCCAAAGGTGGCAAAGTCATACAGAGCCAAACCTTATTCCTTTCTCTGTGAGCAAGGAGTAGGTTCTTGCACCAAAGGATACTCTGGCCATCTCCTACCTGCCCCTCAGTTAGGGACCTTACAGCCAAGGGTCCACAAAGGCCAGATCCTGTATTCTCTTACACTGCTGCTCTGCATACCCCATGCACAAGTCTCTCGTACAGTATTTTCAGCAGGCAGGTGGGCAGGGGCATCTAATGTGCAGCAATGTGTTTCTCAGCACCTGCACTGGTCACAGGTAGATGCATGATGGAAGTGGTGTGGGTATGCAACAGGGACTCTTCCATTAGCTGTGAGGTCGGGACTCTGTGGGGATGCCTGAAACTGCAGGATGTGGCTGTACACAGTAACTCTTCGCTCCAAAAGCATCTGCTCTCTGCTGCTGCCCAGATAGAGCTGTTGGTGAGTTTTATCTCTGGAAAAAACTTTTTCTTTTTTTAGGAAACACTAAATTAGGATCCAAATTATTTGGCAGCTGATGACCTCTTTCCTACCCCTTAGGAGAACAAAAATGTCCCAGCATTATTTAACAGCAGCTTTGCCTTCCACTTTCTTTGCCTGTCAGCTCAGGGTCAGTCTTGCCTTCAAAGCACACCAGCTGCAATCCCTTCCTACCTTTCCTGCAGCAACCCAGCCAAATGTGCATGCTCATGCTTTTTCCCCATGAGGCAGACAGGCACAGGTGGCACCAGCAGCCTGGGATACAGTCTCTTAAAAATGCAGGATCTGGCATGAAATGATCAAAACCACTAAGCAATGGATTCTCTGCTGTAATACAGTCATTTTTATTGTTTGTGGTCACTACTGGTTTTTGCTGTTTCTTCTCGGTGATAAATGAGTCCTTTCAGCTAAATACTCAGTTATCACTTGCACAAATACGCTTTGATTTTTATTTTTATACTTACATATATTTCTTCCCTTTGGGATGGCTTTTGTAGTAATGCAATCAATGTTTTGCAAATGATCTACTTCTGTGGTTGCTGGGGACACTGGATTTCAGTGACCAATGGGATCAGCAGGTGATGAGGAAATGCTAGCTTAGCCCCTGTCAAGGAAGTGTAAGTGCCTCCCAGATGGCCGAGTTTGTATTTCATTTCCACAGGAGTTTTGCCACGGGTAAGGATCTCCAGAGCCATCAAGAGGCAGGGGAAATATTTCTATCTCTTTCTGTAACAAATTTTGAGATGAGAAACAAATTTGTGGCTGCATCCAGCAGATGGCAAGCACAGCACGCTGCATTATGTCTGAGAGCACTGTTTCTGCCATGGGAAACTCCCGATGCTGCTCAGCATGTGTACGCAAACAATATCATACAGATAAATGGCAAGCTCTGTCAGTCCATCGTCAGCTTACAGGGTGCTGAGACAGTGGTACTGTTCTGTATGCGACTTATAATGCATGTGATTATTGCCATATTCATTTTTAACAAATGGCTGTCTCACATGTAAGAATAGATGTAAACTACATATAAAGCATTCTATATAATAATTTAACTGTGTCATTAAATGACACCTTCAGGTTTCAAATTCTGAGATGCTAGCCTGCAATTAAATTAATGCACTTTCATTAAAGGTTTAAAGTTTTTTGTAAGATACAGCTTTAGAAGTCTTACTGAATCCTCACAGTGCCTTGTGACATATATAAATAAAGATTGTTCCAATTTTGCAGCTGGAACAAAGGCAAAACTGAAGACACTTGCCTTAAAATAAGTGAATGAAAGAGCAGGAAGAGGCAAAAGATTCCCAGACACTGCTGTAGTCTTTTTTTTTTTTCTTTTAAAATTATTAAACTATAGAAATAACATTTTTGTTGTTTTGATTTAAAATAATTCCCTAAAGTAAAAATAATTTAAAATATTTGTGCATATGCAAGAGACTGATAATCAGAAAATATGGATAATTCAACCTGAGACAGAGACACATTAGATATACAATTGTCTAGATTATAAATATTGCAGCGTCTCAAGGGTCATGAAGTTGTCTGTATTCTTAAGTTTTGTTATGGTAAAAAGCATTTATGAACTCATCTATCTTTGAAGACAATAAATGAGTGTGACTCAAGAATAAGTATTTTCTGGAGTTCATTATTGGAGGTAAAAAGGATGTATGAGGATATCATTAGTTGAAACTTCCTACAGTGCTTATCACCTTCCCCCCCCTCATTTGTATGGGTAGTTTGAACCAGACTTTTGTTCTGATTTATGCTAGTATAAATTTGAATTTTTTCCATACATATAAAAAAAGGTTCTACAGGAAGCAAATTCTCTAGGCTTAGTTATGTATAACAGAGAGAAATTCCATAAATTCGAAGAGTAAAGTTTGCTCTCGGATGTTTTGTGATGTGACTAAAAGCATTATTAGTTAAACCACAATGAAAGTATTGTCACAGTTTTGCTTATCATAATGTGAGTTTATTAAATGTCCAGGAATTTGAAAAATTGAGTAGTATTGGTTAGCTGGTAATTTCTCTCATTGAGTGCCCTGGTTATTATACAAAAATAGTTTGCAATTTTCTGATCACCTCTGTCCCAGAATTCAGTTTTCAAAAACAGACTTTAATTCACACAGGGTATGGAATCAACCCCCTCCATAAGTAATGTTCTTCAAAGTCAGCATGGCATATTATGAGGAAAGGTTGAGTGAACACCATTTTTGTGTGTCTGTGTATATATATATATATATACTTTTTTAAACCACTATAAAAATACCCACTGGGATATAAATGTAAATTTATGAAGCAATGGTTGAAATCTATGAGTAGGAATATAAATCTAAAAATATCTTCTATATTTAATAAATATGCATTTAATGGAATATATTATTATGAAAAAATTGTCATTTTAAAAATGAGAAATAGTAGCATAAATCAGAATAAGACCAATTTCAAGGGCCTTAAATGTCCATTTGAGTTCAAAATTGGGCCCCTCTATATGGCATACATTTGAAAATATATTATAAATAAGATATTACATTTATGTCATTAAAAAAACCCCAACAAAACAAGCAGCGTAGCTCCATCAACTCCTTGAACAAAATTTGGAATATCTCATGTAAGTGCATAATGGGTCACTTATAACTCATGTAATTTATACAAGCTTTTCCTTTAAAAAGACATCTGAACTTAAGGTTAGGAGTTTTTTTCTATCTTTTGTAGTTCTGAGTTAACAGCAGGATGCTGGCAGAAACTCTGGCGTGCCTGTCCACCATTATAAACAAATGAAAACCAAGCAATCCTCTTCACAATGTAAAATAAAAGGCCACTGCTAAATCTTTACAGTGTGATTTCTCTGAGGTGATCTGATGTTTCTGTAATGAGCAGTAAGCTGTGATGGTCAGGGCTGCAGATGAATTTTGTCGTTCTTGCTGCTTCGTTCACAAGGTTGTCAAAAAAAAAAAAAAAAAAAAAAAGTATGTTACAAAACACATCACTCTGTGTCGAAAGGCCCAGCAGTCTTTTTAGTGTGCAAGCGTATATTATCTGGTGGCCTATATGAGAGTGAGCTCATTTTTGTTGTTAGGCTTGGATGTGCACTGACATTTGGTGGAATGTATTTTATTAGCTGAAGAAAGTATTTTTTAAAGTTTTTTCCAAAAAAAACATAAAAAAAAGGATTCAAACAATTGTTAAAGTAAGCGATGCAGATGGTGAAGGGCATAGCTGTATCCACAATATCAGTGATTTTGCAGTCTGTTATTACATGTAATTGAATTAATACATCCAGAAAAGTGAACACTTGATGAGGAATCCAGGAAAAGAAGAAGAAAAATACTATTGCTACAATCATCTTAAAAATATCATCATTTCTGGTCTTATGTTTTTGAATTTGATATGCCTTCTTCAGGGTCTTCCAAATTAAGGTGTAGCTTGTTAATATGATCAGAAAAGGAATTAAAAAGCCCAGCAAATTTTTGGATAAACCTAACCCCACCCGGAGCGTTGTGTTATTGTTGTCATACCGAAAACCACAGACTGTCATGTTCAAGTTCTCCGCAAAGAATATATTACGGTGAATGATGACGGGCAAACTGGCCACACCGGCAAGAAGCCAGATGGCAATGCAAGTTATTCTGGCAACAAACATGGTACGTCGAATTCGGGACTTCACTGGATGTACTATGGCTAGGTACCGGTCAATACTGAGGCATGTGAGGAGGAACACGCTGGCATACAGGTTGAAACTTATCCCTGCTGATGCTAACTTACATAAACAGTTGCCAAAAGGCCACTGGTACTCCATGGCTGTGTAGGCTGCCCAGAGTGGCAGAGTTATTAAAAAACACAAGTCGGCCAGTGCCAGGTTTAAAAGAAAGATGCTGGCTACTGTTTTTAATTTCATGTAGCAGTAAATGACAATAACGACCAGGCTGTTCCCAAATATGCCTATGATAAAGATGATGCTGTAAACAGTTGGAACCATAATGTAGATGTAACTGTGCCTTCCTGAAATGGGACAGTCGACATGGATTCTTTTAATGTTTTCTTCAGCAGAGTAATTTGGAATCATTTTGATCTTTTCAGCTGTAACCTAGTTTCAGGGAGAAATTATGAAGTTTACACCTAGGAGGGGAAAAGAGGAAGAAAATATTATTCATTACAAGGATTAAAATTTTTTAAAGTTTCAATTAAATGTCAGGTTTTTGTGTTTAACGCAATGTGTCAATGTCTTTGAATTTAAGATATTAATTAAATTAATTAAAGACTTGAAGCCAGCTTCAAGTGTTTTCTTTCTATTTTAATATAGACTTTGCAGAATAAAACTGAGGTAAGAATGTTATGTATTGGCTGATCATCATTCCATTCTTTTTAACATAAACAAAATCAACAAAGTCCTTTCAATTAACAAGGTTCTAATTTAAAATAAGACCGGTTAGTGAATGTGTGTCATAAAATAATAGAGATTCAAAATAGCAGATAACTAAATTCAGAAGAGTCTTTAGGTTATTTTCTTTCCATAAATAGGTGATATATATAATGAGCAAAGTTACTCAAATATCTCAGAAACTAAACTTATGCACTCTGAATACTATTTCTTTCTGTAAATGCAAAGTGTAATGCATTAAGAGAATAAGTGAATTCAGGTTAGGTATGCATTTTGATCTCTGATGTGAATCACTATAAATTATTTTTTTAAATATTTACCTTAAGTTTTTGAGACTTTTTTTTTTTTTTTACAGTGAAGACACTCACACAATCTAGTGTTCTGTTGTACCACAAATACCTTAAAGATTCAGAAGTTACTTAACTCCCCATCTGGCTTGGAACTATGGTATTTAACTACTAGTGAGGGAAAAAAATAATCTGTGATGTGCTGATCTGCTGCATATTAATAACTGTAGAAAGAGTTTAAGAAGGGCACAAGGGGGAACAACAATTCCTCTTACCTGTTCAGTTACCGACAAAATTTATGTATCCAAGAGTTTTAGTCTTAGTGTAGGAAATTTTTTTCTGAACTGTATTAAATGAATGGCAACAGTATGAAACCTCCTTTACAGGGCAACTGTTCGGTTTGCCAGGCCTTGTGTGTTCTGCAAGAACGATTTCCTTATTAATGACTTCTGACTTTAGGAAGAAGGTAATAGGCTGTGAGTCTGATACTAAATCTTTTCCAGACTCTAAAAATAGACAATCTTTTCTCAAAAATAGTGGATATTTAAATAATAATTATAGGGAGTTACTATTGCAGTGTTTATTCCTGTCTGCAGGATCTTGACAGCTGTCAGACAAACCCAGCTCGTGCTGCCTCAAACAGAGATGAAATGAAATACAATTGCTTTAAAAAAAAAAAATCAACAAAACCCCCAACAACAAGCAAACCCCTTATAAATGTAAGTCACTTTTATATATAGATAAATATACACACCCTAGGACCCTGGGTAGTACAGATGCATTCGGTCAGAAAAGATGCCTGTCATTATAGAAATATGGGCTATGCTGTTATGGAGGTGGTGGCTCATTATTTCTGTTGTTCAGTACCGATGTTCCAGTTAAATGCAGAATGCTACTTTAAGTGTCTGACATGTTCTTGTTCTGAGACAAACCTTATTCCAAATGGGTTGACTTTTTAATAGGGAAGAGGCATGGATATGTCTTGGCAAAGCCCATGCAGGAAGTCTGAAGAGAAGCCAGGAACTGAACCCAGAATATGGGTTGAAGACAGCACCTTGTGAGCAAGGTCACCTTCTGGCTCTAAATTTATGGTTTTAAAAGACTCAGTATTTCTCTATCTTAGCTCATGTTTTATTACCTGTTTGCATTAATAACCTGAGCTTCATAATAAATGAACAAAAATAATTCGTTTCCATAAAGGTAGCAGGGTAATTTCAAGATTTAGGTTCTTGATAATTCTGTCAAGTTAGGAATATCTATTGATGCAAGTTTTATTAGTTGCATTCAAGATGTGCAACACAACACATCCTAGTCTCTCCAATTAATTCTGTGAATTAGTCTTGTTGCCTCAGTTGGTACAGATACCTCAAAATGACATCAGCTATTTTTGCCACGTTTATGAAGTTAACAAGTCAGGCAAATACGCTGTCACACATGATCAGAATGTTGTACATTTCTTAGTAATACATCCTGAGCAAAACTTCCTAGCTTTCAAACTGTGACAAATCTAGAATATATGGTGTTTGGCTCTGTAGAAGATCATGCTATCTGTAGGACAGGGAGAACAAAAAAAAAAAAAAAAAAAAAAAAAATCAGGATAAGTCCTCTTATCTCATCCCTTGGTTGTGAAAGTACCCACAGAAATTTGACAGTGACTGATACATTCTGCAACATCAAGGTCTGACAGTATTTGCCCTATCCCAGCTACATACCAGTGCTGCATGGTCTATTCATTATCATAGCCTTCGCTCACTTACATACCCACTGAGATTACATGCCAGAGCTTTGCACTATGAAACTGTAGTGAAGTCTCTACTAAGAAAATCACCACTGCAAGTTAGACTTGCAGTAAAGTAGATCAGGGCCCAGTTAAGGCTGAGCAAGACCTTTCTCTGTGACTAGATGAACAAGCTGGTGGTGCTATTTGGCAAGTGCATCCTGCTCTCTGTGTACTACCTGGCAGACTCAGTTGCTAAGACTAATGTAGCTGATGGTGAATATTCCCCCTTCAATGGGACTGTTTCTGTGCAGTGCTAGGTACCAAGGCACTTTTCTTGGCCAATTCATCCACCCTTGGTGTAGTGTGTTTCATTGTCTAACTTCCAGTTTCCCTGTTCTGCCTACATGGTGGCCTGTACTTTTTTTGTGCCAGTAGTAGCTTTAGTTGATGCAATTAATAGCATATGTACTTTCAAGAAAGTGTAATAATGATTATATTATGTTTTCAGAAATGTGATAACTGAGTTGGGTAAACTTGTGTCTGACACTCTAAGGTATTGAATTCCCTGAGCTTATTTTAGAGTGCTTGGGAATTAAAAAAGGCAGAACAATTCCCATGAAGAAACAGAAAATTGGTCAG
Organism: Falco rusticolus; assembly: GCF_015220075.1. Classification (NCBI taxonomy): domain Eukaryota; kingdom Metazoa; phylum Chordata; class Aves; order Falconiformes; family Falconidae; genus Falco; species Falco rusticolus. The sequence continues at coordinate 15,468,290 of NC_051199.1, read as the reverse complement.
GAAATAGTATGATACTTCAATTTATCTGTGTAAACCTTCCAGAATTAAAAGTTCTGGTAAAACACTGAAGTCTGTGGAATTGTGCACAAGATGTGTTTTTTATGTTTTCAGTTTTAAATTATACTAAAGAATTACAATCAATAAAGAAATTATCACTATTTTCAGCAAGTGAAAAGGAAGCACAAATGCATAATGTAGTTGCTTTAGTGTAAATAAATACAGATTGCCATATGTATATCTGAAAACAGCTTGAATGTTACTGTGAGAATGAACCTCATGAAAGCCCTACATTTGAAGCACAGTGAGGAAGGCACCAATAATCCCAAGCTGAATTTCTAAATTTCCTGGAAATTTTAAAGTTTCAGAGCTAGCCTCAGGTAGATCTGCTGCCTTGAGGATATCTGTGACTTCACAGCATTAGGAAAAGCTTCAACACAGGAGAAGTCATCATTTGTTTTGGAAGGCAAGGGACCATAGCAGTGCACAGTGGTGCGACAGGGCAGCCATGGTGATGTGAACTCCTTACAGGCAATGATTTCTTTTCTATACCACTGTCATTTTTGCTGTTATTCTCACTTGCCACAGCTTACCTGCTTGTCCCAGGATCATGGTTATACACATTTTATGCAAAGCAGATACTTCTACATTGGAAGTACACAGATTGTTTAAAAACATTACAGAAATAGATGGCTGGTACAGCTTTATGCTGCCAGAATTCACCAGAGCAGCTTAAACCAGTTAAATGCAAGTTTTGAAACTGTGTGCATTGATAATTCCATTTAAAGAATCTCAAATGATCTGAGTTAACGTAATAATAATTGGATCATTTTAAGGCTGATACACATGGAGCTTTTTCTAGGAGGATTGAATTGATGCAACCGTGAATGATGTGGCAACATCAATCTCAAAGCAAATTATCTGGTGAGCAGCAAACCCCTGTTGTACGTTACTGTCCTGTTTGACCTTTTATCTTTTTTAATTACAATGATTATAATAAGTCACTGATAATGAAATGCTTCAGACTGCTCTACCAACTATTATTCACCACTCTGTTCATTGCTTCTGTTGGGTGAACATGCGTCCTAATTAAACTGCCTGTGGAAACGACAAGGGATACTGAGCTCATGCAAGGTAAACAGCACTTTGCCTACTGAAAGATAAGACAGCACTGATTGTGGCTTTCTGTGAGAGCTTAATCAGCTATAAATAGGTAAGCAGGTGTCACAAGTCAGATTTTAAACAAAAATGTGGTTTTGATATTTGCTTTGACAAAGGCTAAATAAACTCAGGCTGAGCAACCCTGCCACAGTTTAGCCACCTCGCCATTAGGTAATATGAGGATTTTTTATTTCTGATGGTAGGTGGATTATTTGCTTTTCTTACAGATGAGAAGATATTTCCGTGTTTGAGGACGACTCATTCTATTTTTATATAAAATTACTGCACAGGGAGAAGAGAGGCTGAAAAATGTTTGGAACAATGTGTTCAATGTATTAGCTATGTTTATTTCTTTCTGGTGGCATAAGCTTTTTTCCTTTATCTTGAGAGTTTAGTCCCATCCTCCCTCTTTCCCAATTTCTTCTACCTTCTTCTAATTGCTGAGAAACTAATGACACTTCCCACATGCTTTATTTCACAGCCTTTTTTATTTTCCTATCCAGCAGAATCACCCCCTTTATCCTCATTGCCTTAACGATTATAACTACTTCTACTTTGTATGCCTATTTCAGCATCATCTCTGCTTTTCTGGAGTTCCTGAGCAGTACCACTGTGAAGCCATAAATTTACCTTTCTTCTACCCCTTATTTCTGCTGCCTCTCTCCTTCTAACAGTCTGTGTTCCCCACTCACAGCTTTCCTAAGTGTTTTTAGTCCAGAGTTGATAGGTGCATTGTGGAGGGTGAGAGAAATGCAAACACTTGGGTAAAAAAAGGCACATAATTCAATCTACTGTGGCCTTGCAGTGTGCTTAGGCCTGCTGCGTTCACTGCCACTATCTTCCACAGAGGTCAGTGTCTGACTTCATGGTAAACGACAATAAATCAAAATGTTACTGAAATGGAACTGCAACAGGCAGTATAGGACCAGAGCACTGTCTGTATATCAGGTCATGAGCACCAAGAACGGAAAGCGAGCTTCAGAAGATCTGTATTAGTAACTGTCAAGCTGGCTGTTGCTTTTCCAGTTTTGGATCAGGAGGTGGTCTGACATGAGAACAAACAATTTGCAGGACCTTGTACTGGCCTGTGCTTTTTCATTTAATAGCTGTCCTCCCGGTCAGTCTTCCAGGAAGCAACTGCCAGTCTATTGAAATTGCTGTTAATTTTGTGGTGTAGGTTTTTTTTTTGTTGTTGTTGTTGTTTGTTTGTTTGTTTGTTTTTGAGTAAAGTATTTTATCTTTAATTCTCTAACCTGTATGTGGATTCTTTGTGCCTTCCCCTTGCAAGAACTGAGGCTGGCCTGCTTTGTTTCTGCTGGCTCTTTATACCTGGAATATAAACTGCCTATGTTCTTTCTAGGATCTGGTTCTTCTATAATATCAAAACTCTAAATTGCTTATTAACTTATTTTGTGCTACCAGAGCTAACTGCTTTATGTACTCTGACCTTCCTCCAGCATACTTCAAAAGAGTCTGTCCTTCTGTTTATTTGTGGGTTTGACAAACCTTCTGTGGGTTTGTCATTTATTCTGAAAAGAATGAACATCTCTCTTGTGTTTGTTTTCATAGACTGCTCTCATTAACTTTCCCTTCACTTCCCAATTATCTTTCAACTGTACTCAGTTTGTGTCATAACATTTATGTGAGAAAAGGACAGATGAAGGGGCTTTTTCCTCTGGGAAAAATCAATGCTGGTGGGATGACTGAACGGTGGAAGTGTGTGTGTGATTTTGAATGATGGGGGCGGGGTGGGGGGAATGTAAAGGAAAAGGAAAGTAACACAGTTAAGCACAGTGACTTTTAAATCGCTTGGGTTTAACTCATATATTTTGACCACTAGAGGTCTGTATTTCCTATTTTAAAATGATAGATTTGCTTTATATTCAAGTACCACCACTTTCAAAATATCCTCTTCCTTCGAGATTATTTCAGATGCAAACACAAGGCAAAATACCCACCATTGAACTTCTACATTTATATAATGTACTGGAATGAACTATTTTAAGTTTATTTTAGTATGTACTAGCTTATATCTAATTTCCTTTATTCTAGTGCATTCCTGGTTTGGCTAACCTTCAGTCCAGTTCTTGTACCTGTAAGTCATGGAACAAGTTCCTGACATTTTTTCAAAGACATATGCAACTTAACCTCTCCAAAGTTTCTGAGCCAAATTAAGAATATTTTAAAACTAACTAGGCATGTTGTTAATCATACAACTTTTTTTTCCCCAAGGATCAGCCAGGGAGTATTCTTTAAAGTAATTCTAGGCAAGTCTAGGTTAACTTGACTCAAACATGTATTTCCCTTTTTGGAGGAAGATACTGTTATTGTTAAAAATATAATTTCAGAACTACTTCTGATCCCTGCCCCTCTTCTCCTCCCCCCCACCCCCCCTGCCTTTTTAAAAGGGATTTAAGGAATTTTTGGAAATTGAAAGGCAATGTGGGCCTACACATTTTTTATCTAAATTCCAAATGGTGATTTTTAGACTTCAGGTGCTGTATATATTTCATGAATTGTACATAATTTCACAATTGGAAAATATAAGCATCTCTAACACTTTTAAGCTCTCTTCTTCTCACCTTTTTTACTAATATACCTGAGTTTGTCATTACTCCTTTGGTCAGTGTCTGTTACTCTGTCTCAAATTATTTTTTTTTTACCTAAATAGTTCTCTGACGCTAGTAAAGGCAAACAGCTTTCAATCCAGATAGAGAAGGCAGGTGTTACTGTAACACTGTTATGGTGACATTTATTTTATTGAAACTAGTAGATGAGAAAAGTAGAACAAAAAAAAAATTATATTAACAATAGTCTTGTGCCAGACACGTAGATATAATCAGTGTCTTGTCCTATATTTATGTCAAATGGCTTCTACAGTGTCAGCATATCTATGCACTTCAGGGATGTTTGAGTATGAGCATATGACATTTGTATCTTGAAGCTGCTAAAAATAGGAGCATTTACAGGGAATAGAAGTGATATGTAGAAATAGAAAACTAGCAGGCAGTTGGCTAGATTTAAAATGCAGAATAAAGAAAACAAATCTTCGCACGCTCAAGGACTTTGTGTTAGAAATGGATGTGGCAAAAAATGGTGTAAAGTGAAAGGCCATCTCTACAACGCTAATTTACAGGGCTGTGCAGAAATAACTAAAATCTGAGCACTTTGGGGGGACATTAAATGCTAAATAATACTACAATGTAACACATGACAAAATTTTTGCATGCTCTTTGTAACAGCCCACAGTGTAATAATGTCACAGTTAGAATTCTAGCAGTTGCAGCAGCAGTGAAAGTTTGGTAATTTTTGTGTACTCTCTGTACACACTCTCATAGTACTTACAGAGTCCAGACACATTGAAAGTATTTCTTCCTGTTACTTAGCTCTTTTGCCAAAGTTAACTCTGCCAATTCCCTTCTCGTGTATGGTTTCTTTTTTTTTTTCTTCCCAGAAATCCTTGGGAAATCCTGATGTACATATTGCTATAAAATTTTACTTGCAGATGTTAGTGCCAAGGCAGGATTGCTCAACCTCACTAGAACTTAGGGGTCTAGTGAATGCTAGCATACCAATGATTAAGGGTTTTTTTGTACAAAGATTTGTTGACTGGTTGATCCACACAGCACGCATTATAGTTAGCCAAAAGTCTTTCAGTTGACAGTAAGTTCCAGTATTTTAGTTTATAGGTTTTATATTTCAGATCCTTTAGGTCTAAAAGTAAACATTGTTTTCTGGGAGTTTTTCCTCTATAAACATGTAATTTTTTTCTCTGCTAAGGGGATGAAAAACATTCTTAAGTTCAATAAATGTAGAACTGGACTCCAAAACACTGAGGGATTAACCATTCTCGACACGCTGTGTATTTATCTAATGTCTTGGAGAAGATCGGTGAGGTGGTGGTTTTAAAGATCACTGGTTCTGGCTTGACAGTGTACCTGATACTCCAGATATCTTAGATTTTTTTCCACACAATTTTCTGGTCTCTTTCTTTCATGTTTATCCATCAGAGCAATCTCTGTTTTCTTTCTTTGACCACAGCTGCACAAATGCGTTGCAAACCCTCTGGTGTTTAATATGTCTTAAGAAATGTGAACATAAAATTATCTGCACTGCAGTTAACTTAAAACTGGAAAGATAATTAAACAAAGTAAAATATATTTCTAGCTTAATATTTCTAGTTCAGTACTTCTGAAACTGGACATGAAAACACTGAGCTTCAGAAAAGACTCCTGAAAGGTGAATCTCCACGTGATATCCCCTTGTGTCAGTCACATCAGTTGCTCTGCCTTGACAGGAATGATGATCGCCTTTTCCTTATCTAGGTTATTAAACCTATAGCTGAATGAGGTTTTTAAATATGAAAATTTGTTATATCAGGATGAAGTTGCTCTTCTTGTTTATACCCCAGCATAAAGAATTGCCTCTTTCTCAGAGGCTGAAGACACTTGGACATATTAAGACTTTGAAATGAAGGCATTAACGATTATCATCAATCTAGCATGGATTTTTGCAGCTCTGTTCTAGCCATTAGCTTTACCAAAAAGGAAATTTATGCCCTCCTAGGTGATAAAAATGATCAATAATCAGCAGGCTATCCTAAAGTCTGCCTACCAAGGACATGTCATCTCCTCATATTGCTAACAATGCTATTTATTGCACATTAGATTCCAGGAAATAAAAGATAAATCTATTCCAGGTCAAGGTCGGACTAGAATTTCTAAGGTTTTTAGCACTGACATGAAAAGCTTTTTTTGAAAGACAACACAATACAAGGTACTGTTTTATTATGAATATACAGCTTACTGCACATTTGTAACTTTAGATTTGATGCTTGGTTATGTAGTATCTTTAGGGTATTTGGATGTACCCAAAAGAGTTAACACTTAACAAGAATTAAGCCATCAAGTCCCAGAACGAATAAAAGTGAGATTAGTTTGAGCTGTGAAAGGTTACGTGCTGCATGGTTACTTTCTCTGAATGATAGTAAACAAATGGATTAACACATTTCCTTTATTGCAGCTGGAATTGCCTATATAAAATATAGTGTGCCCCATGTGATCATTTTTAATAAAAGACAGAAATCAAATTCAGGTTTGTTAAGCGAGTGAAATAATTTGATGAATTTTAAGTTTCTATTCTAATAGCTTAGTTCCATGGAATAAGAAGTTTTAAAGTATCCTTTTTTTAGTTACACAGCAATGTACACAAATGTAGTTTCTGGATACCTAACCACACACCCAAAATTTCTAGTGCTCCCATTTTTTCCATATGGAATGAACCTTAAGCTTCTACTGTGAACTCCTCCAACCTGAGAATAAGGGATTTTATATTCATTCTGCGCTTGATCCAAATCTGTATTGCAGCCTTTTGTATTAAAAAGGCTGTGGAGAGGGAAGAGAGCAAAAATCTTACTGAAATAAAAGGCACTGCTGAAAGCCCTTATGCCCTCTTTAACAGAACAGATTGGATACAATGTGTGAGATATCTTACCTCCTTTCAGATGATATATAAAATCACCAGTTGACCTACTGGACATTTCATGTACCTATTAATCTGCCTTTAATGTTATACAGCTGTCTTCACTGAAGCTTGTGGGTGCCTCCAGAAGTATACCAAAATAGCAGTAACAACTGTTCCTCCTTCCCAGCTTGTAGGAGAAATACTGTGTTATATTACTGTGATTTCAAGCACAGAGCTTAATAAGGGGTTACAAGACATTTTCCATGCTGTTTTGTCTCTGGTCATTCTTATTTCTTGCTGGAGTGACTGTCTTTGTGCAATCAACACTGAAAGAGTTCTTAGTTTCACTGTCCAGATAATCTCAGTATTAGTCAATGGCTTCACCGGTCAGTAGAAGGTAGCTATCACCTGGAGAGTGGCCTTTTGAGAGGAATAAAGTCTGTCTCCACTAACTGCTACGAATGTAAGATGGACCCCTTCTCTTCTGCTGTTCAAGGAAGAGGTGATGCTCTGAGCAGCACAGAGATGTCTAAGCAATTAGCTTGTTGCTTTACTGGTTTTTAACTACATCTGAATTTATAGAGACAAGTTTCAGTTCTAGATGCAATTTGTGCTAAGAACTGCTGAAGTACTGGCTTTGACAGGATCAAACAGCACTCGCAAATAAAGATCCTTTACAGAACTGAGGATCTTTAGTTTTGTAAGCCTATTTTGAAATTCAGAACTATTGAAAAGGTGTCAATATGATTACCAAACTGAGATCACCTCCAGTGCTCAAGGAAAGGCAAGGCAGGTTTCCTGGATTTCTCTTCTTATAGGCTGATCTCCTTCTGTGATTAAACCAGCCGATTTGTCTGTACTTCAGCCACTTGTTCCCTCTCTAGTTTCACTGAGGCATCAAGACACTTGCCTTGCAGCAATGCTGGGGCTAGCCTTTTGATGGAACATGTTCCCACTGCGAGCTTTTTATCTTTAAAACTTCTTGAAAAGCGTGGAGTGTACAAACGTAAAAAATCCTCTAGCAGAAATGCATCATTTCTGTTACCAAAAGGCACAGTCTGTTGTAAAAAGGAATCTGCTTTTGCTAACTTAAAAAAAAGCACGTAGTTACTATGTGTTTTTACCATGTAGATGTTACAAAGCTCCTGAAACTCGGCCAAACTTTGGGAAACCTACCCTCAGTGGAGAGGATGATGCAGCTCCTACTAAGGTCACTACAGACTAGGTCAGGCAAATGCTGGAAGTCTCTCATGTAGATTGTTGCTCTTCTGGTGTTGTGTGAATGAGTTTTCAGAGAAGCATGATATTAAGGGGATAGGCAATATGGAAGATGCAGACAGAACATTTTGGATGGGTAGAGGAAAGAGACTGGGCTTTGCTAAGGAATCCAGACACAAAGGTTTTAATGAATTAGATGCATTAGGAAAGAGAGAGTTAGATCATCTTTTGTTAAAAGACACAATGAAAATTCACAGAATATGGAAATTATTTTTATACAGTAGAAAGAAGTGAGAGGTTGGTAACCTCATGAATTATGTATCTTACTTTTGGGAGCCAAATGAAATCCTTGCCTCTGTAGAGGTTATTATTTGGTTATTGTTTGCATTCTGGGATTTATCATTTGATGGTCACAGTTATGGTGTAAGTAATGTTTTGGGATATTGAGAGTAACAGCTATTTACGTAGACTATGGCTTACAGAACTGAGACCCAAAACATTGTGTCTTATGGGGAATCCTTGCTCATAGACTGTTACCGCAGGACATGAAGACATGTGTACATATTGGCTCTTCCTCCCAGTTTTTGCAGCATATAAAACTCTAACATTGTATTTTAAGTTGAATGCTAAAATATTAGAAATGTGCATCACTTAACATGGCTATTGGCCAAAGCAATTTCTGCGACACAGGCTCTTCTTCTACAGGGATGCGGTGCTACTTCCACAGGCAGCTGTGAGAAGCAACAGGTACACAGTTCACTTCTCTAGACTCCACTGCCTCCCGTGATGAAGACTCTCCATACTCACTGCTTTTATTGATTGAGGTAAGCCAATGACAAAGGTAAATGGTTATATCTTTTAGTTTACTATGGGTAGCTGTACTGCAATGGAGTGTGTCTGAAATGAAACACACTGTGCCATGAAACCTGGGCCTCTTCTGCTTTTTGGTCCAGGGAGGAAAAAAATGCGGTGAAGGATAAAATGCCTCTAAAATTATGTTAAGAATGTAAAAATAACAAAATTACATGTGCCATTAAAGATAGAAAATAAGTATAATCATAGAGAGGCAGACAGAAAAAAAATAAAAATACCAGTGTAGCCCGTTAAGGACTGACTGTAAGAAAGGGTCTTACAATCTACTCTGAAAGTCCAGGTACTGAGTGAGGTCAGTAAGTATATGCTTACCAGCCTCTGGGTGAAAACAGGTAAAATTTCCATAAGTTTACACTCCTGGATACATTAGTGGTTGTTGATAATTTAGCAGAAAATGGGATTTCATGCATCCCAATTAGAAATGATAATGTTCTAAAATGGTTAATGCATGGTGACATGCTCACAGCAATATCCAATCACTGTCAGAATCTTATCTTTCACTAGCAGAGACCACAATAAAAAAATGTAACAGAAAGGCCAAAGCTGCAATTGTTTCCTCATGAAAGAAATTGCCTATTTCTGGGACAAAAGGATTTTTTGTAATCTTTTTCTATTTTATAGCTTTACTGTGAAGGACTCAATCAGTGGTGTTACTAGTATAAAACTACTGAAAGTGATGTTTTAATTAGGTTTCCGCTGCTTCTTCTAGGCAAAGATGTTTGTAGGAAGAAGGGTATGGGACAGTTAACTACTTTGTAGACAAAGATGGGAGGTGATAGGACTTTGTGGAACTTCAAGTTAGTCCAAATAGAGGCTTCCTTGCTTTGTCCTAGTAGTTCTGTTTACTCAGGGACAAGGGTGCTGTCTTGCCTACTCTCCCACAATCATGTTACTCTTCTGCTAAGCCAGAAGATGCAGACGCAAAAATTAACATTATGTATGTAGCTTAAGATACTGAACAGCTTTTCTTAGTTAAAAGTGAGATAATAACCTGACGAGCAATGAACTCTGCAAGGTAACATTACTTCTGCTTTTCTGGTACAAGGAACTGCCTTTCCGTACTTTCTTGTAAAATAGTAAGAAAGGTGCTACGGGAAAGCTTATGTACATGGATTTGCTCCAAGTTGTGCAGCAAATGGGTAATGTTTTGATGGGCTTAGAAACATTCTGATGTGTGTGAGGCCTTACCTATACATTAACCCTCAAAAGACGTTTTCCTGCCATGAAGCCAAATCATCAAGGTGGAGCCACGATGCACCTAAGTGGTCTAGAGGCTTAATATGTAATCTCTTCTGCAGAATGTGCTTTTTATTTTTACTCCCCCACCCTCCCGCAAAAATAGAAGGCAAGTGTAAATTAATGAATAACAAGCTTTAGACATGCACTGTGCAGAGCAATACAGTTAAATCTGCCAGAAAGTGAGAGAGAAAAGAAACACATAAAATTCTCTGCTTCTGCTCCCGGAAATTGAGAGATCTGTCTCCACAGTGTTCTACTTTCTAACCTAATGGAAATTAGATGAGTTGGATGAGAGTAGTTCATGTTGCACATTGTGATCTAAAAACCTCTAACAAATCACATCCCTGTTTCTTACCTACCACCAATGTGGTTGAAGTGACTGATAGCTTTTGTTCCGAGTAATGAAAATGTTAACTGAAAAAGAAGCAAACACACAGATGCAGCATGTCTACGTGGACACAGACACACCAGTGTCTAAAGTATCTGTCATGTTAACTAAACCAACTAAAGTGGAAGTTTTATCATTACATTTCTAATACCATGGCTAGTGATTTCCACCTAACTTCTCACTAGCCAAAGTGTTATGGCTTTGGGAAAAATCAACTTCATGTTGAACATTTTTTTTCTTTCTTTTGACTTTGTACTGAAAAATAGCATTTGGCTTACTGGGGAAGCAAAAGCAAATGTATTGTGGATTTGTGCAAAGAAATGGATGTTAGGTTTCAACACGTTTTGTTCAGAGGAAGCTTTGTCTTCCATGTGTCATAATTCAGCCATACGTAATAGGATTTGGTTCACTGTGTCTGATTGAAACACTTGATTACTTTCCTTTTATATAATTAATTTAGGTATCCTTACAGTGGGAAAATATCACACAATGGCAATACGCCTCAGAAAAGACTTTTCTTCCTTGAATGAGAATATTAGGAACAGCCTGGAGGGAAAAGTTAAAAGATTAAAAGCAAAGGATCAGCATGGAGGCTTCTTAATGAATACCTCATTAGGGTCAGAGAAAGGGAACCAAAGGCAGAAAGGAAAGAAAACAGCATGAGTAACTGGTAAAGTACAAGAGTTTATTCAGACCATCAGACCAAAAAAAAATCTTTTAAAATGGTAATGCAGCTAAGCCCAAGAGAAGTTAGTATCATTGTAACTGTTAGTAAGTATAACATGGAAAACAGAGGCCCAATTGTGCTTTCACTTGCACAAAATTCCTGTTAAAGGCAGATCATTATGAAGAATAGAAGAAAATTTGAGTAGCCAAATATAAAGACAAACAATGTATCTGACTTTTGTACAAGTCAATTGGACTAGTGAGATGCTAAGGGGTTAATCAAAGAGAATGAAAGGTCAAATACAGACACCTTAATCCATGTCAGTGTGAAAGGTATCACCCATGGAAAAAACAAGACAGTGTGATCCTTCGTGCTTCATCTGGAAGGCAGCACACTTAATAGAATGATACCAAAATAGATTTTCTGTCAAATTTGTACAGCTTGCTTCCTGTTTTTTCCCCAAAGTAAAATATATTGCTCCAGTAAAATAAAATTTATTAGTGTGAACCCTCTTTACTGTCCTGGCTCTGAGACATTCCTTGTGGATACTAAGGACCAGCAACAGAGGAAGCAACCCCCCCCCAACTTTGTTAAAAGCCGGAGTGTGAGCTAAGCTATGATACTGTAAATCAGTGCATCCCCAACGAAGTGCAGTCTTAATTCTCAAGCAAACTGCACAGATGCCTGGAAAGGGTAACATGGTGCTCTCCAAAAGGTGCCACATGAGCTTTACTTTAATGCTAGGAAAATTACCGACTGAGCTGAGCAAATGCTTGGATGTATGGCTGTCCTGTCCTGACATTACTTTTTTGGATGGTATGTTTAAGAACATGGAACAGCATTATAAAATATATCTGAAAGCAAAATATTTTTGAACCCTTTTAATTTGAAGTGCTTCTTAGGAAGGCCATGGGTAAAGAAATATCTTCTACCTGAAATAAAGCCTGATTTGAGAAAAAGAAAAACTGTCTTACCATGGTAAGCTGCTAATAAGAAAGCCAAAAGGAAAACACTATAGACAGAAATCTAACAGCAGAACAAGAGTCCCACTCTGAAAACACATGTTGATTCCTGTCCTATGCTTTTCATTTCTGATTGTTGTACATTAAGCAAAGAACCTGAGGAGGGAGGAAATCCTGAGCGATGTGAGTGGTAGCAGCCTAACTCTTAGGCTCAATGTACCTCAGGGCTGGGGGGGTGGGGGGAATTGTAAAAATTTTTAGGCTTGGATAACAAGAATGAGGGGAGAAAGGAGAAAAGGCACAAATCAATAGAAGTTTATACAGAAGAACATTAAAAGGTACACATCCTATAAACTTGGATTGGGAGGGGTATGCATGGATCCTCAATAAACAAGTTCAGGCTGCATCTTTGTACGTGCTGCCTGCTTCAAGTGAAGAGTCTGACCAGGCTGTACTGATGCTAAAGCAGGGTGAAATGGAAGATAACTGCCAAAAAAGCGTCTTTTAAAGGAAGTAAACGAGTGAATTTTCTCCCTTGAATAAGCCCTCTAACATAAAAGTATAGCTGTTCAGTGGTTTTCTGTAATGTGTTACTATTTGTTTGGGTCCCTCTGAGCTAGAAATGCTAAGGCACAGTACTCTCATTCAGTGTATCCCTCTCAATTTTCAGAAAACTGAGGGGACTCAGGAATGGTGTTTTATTTTCTATTTCTGTTCCTATACTTCATCTAGTGAGCATTCATTCCACTAGCCAACAATCTATCAGTAACTGACAAACTTGTATGACCTAGAAGTAAAGAAAGGAATAGGTGAATTAGCTGAAATTAGGTGTTTGGTTAAATCATTCTTTATTCTAGCCATAACTCTAATTATAGCTTTCAACTCAAACAGTGAAATACAGTCTAAATGTTGACCTTGCCCAAATTCAGTACCAGTTTCTTTAGATATTGCCAGTTACCTTTTGCTGTAGCCCACTTTTTGTCTTGTCTTCAATCATGCCACTCACTGATGCATTGCCAATCTGATCTCGCCTTCCTGCTGTGAGGTCGGCTTCAGTTATTACCCATTTTCTGTACCTGTAAGAAAAATGCTACTCAACTACAATAAAAGGAGATAAACGCCACAAATAGTAACCAAGCATTCCAGCTAGCGTTGTTATATAGCAGACACCTGGACGGTTTTGCTATCAAACAAAACCTAAATGGAATGAAAATTGTAAAAGACACCTGACAGCCCAAAATTTGTAGTTCTTTCAGATGATGGTGCAACAGAGAATACTAACAGCATGCCATTTGGAGCGTGATATTTTCCTACCTTTAGTTGCAATTCACTTGAAAGCTCAAAGTAATTTTAGTATAATCCATCATTTCTCTGAAGATAAGGCCATAAATTATTAGACCAGCCATTCTATTTCATATGTGCTTTGTCTCAAACAATCACTGCTGTTAGGACTTAGCCAAGATAACCTCTTTTCACTTGTTTGTTACAGCTGAGGTAAAAAAAAATATCAAGTTCAAGTATCATAACTCCCCTTGTTTGTCAGATTTGTTAAATTCCCTAAAATGTTCATAAATGACATAGATTCTTCTAGGGTACATCTGTCAAATTATTTTTTAGAAGATGGTACAGAACATGGTACAAGTGGTCTGAGCACAATGACTGTCTATTGGTGAAAGTGATCTTAGGAGACAAATTGTTGATGGAAAGGGAACTAAAAGAAATATTGTGGTTAGCAAAAGCACACTAGCTTGCTTTTCAGACCAGAAGGAGAAGACTGAAAATGATACTGTGATAAGTAACTTTCTGTGCAATTGTGGCTGTATATAAGAAAACAGCTCTGCTGGAGCCTTTCTGATCTTCAGGCTGCAGCATCTGGGCCTCACGCATGAGCTCTATACACCTTTAAGATCAAAGAGTAAATGACATTGCCACCCACTCAAACTCTCCAATGTATTTGAACTCGCCTCATGTATACATGCCAAAATTTTAACTTTACATAAAATTTTAATTCCAGATAAGTAGCTGAGGTTTAATTATCGGCAAAGCAACCTGTTTATTCCTGTTAGTATGGTGGAAATTAATACCACATTAGTGAACAGAACAAAGTAAGTCTTACTTCCACTTTCTTTTCATAAGTGATCCATGTTTTCCATTTTGTTTACCGAATCCCACAAGAATTCTAAAAATTTATTTGTGATGCTCTGCAATTTTCCCTTACCCAGGTTTTCAGACTTGATCCTAACAACACAGAGGCTGATTTATTAAAAATACCATAGTCTCTCTTAGGAAAAACTGTCCAAAAATCAGAACTGCTATCCAAGAATACTGCAAAATTATTAATTAGTATTTGAGGAACACATTGTAGGTAGAACACAACATTTGTGTCACTGTGCTTCTGCTGGAATTATTGCACAACTGAAAGCATGAGGCACAAACACCAGCAGTAAACTAAATAAGGCTTGAAAAACAAATTATCCAAAGGCTAGAGATTTTGCTAAACATGAATTGAGCCTACCCCAAACAGACTGCTGTGGGCCTGTAGTGGCCAGGCTATACCCTGACCCAGTTCTCCCAGCTGTAATCTGTAAATCTTACTATGCTTGCAACTCTGAAAGGATTCCGATATTATACTTCCCTTTCTGGAGAAAGATGATAGTTCCTGAGTTGCTACTGTTACTGTCAGAAACAGGTGAGGCATCTATTTTTCATTGCCATCTGTCCCCCCTCCCCTGATTTAGCTATTCAGCAACTTTCTTTGGTGTATCTAATACACTGTGCAAGCAGTTCTATTCATATGCTAATGAATCTTGATAACCACTTTCCTCAATTCAGTTTTAGGTATAACATACCCAAATAAAATTTCAGTCTTTCTCCTCTTACTGATGTGCCTCCCGGAAGATAACCATTACATTCAGCTAAAAAAAGCAGATCAACCACCTAACTTGAGTCAGCCATAGTATTTGAATAAAATAATGCATAAACATCCATGTTCTCTATCCAAGTCAAGACAGAACATGATCTTTCATGAACTCACCAAGGCAGAAAAGGAGACTTGGAGTGAAGAGAACACAGATACATGCCAACCACTCAGAAACAATTGGATGCTTCTCCCAATGTGATTAGATGCCCTAAAATTTGGGCAGTAATAGCCATGGGAGACATTATGTATACTCCTCATGACTAATAGTTTTTGGACCTCAAGAAAGCCCAGAGAAAAAGGAGAGGTAGTGAGCAAAGGAGAGTAATTTATGACTGCTTAAACATTTCAACTAATATTATACTTCTGTATAAAAAAAGAGTTTAACTAGAACAGTATATTGAGAGTTTGTAGCTTACATAACTTTACATTACATATTAAATACTGGACCTGTGGTAAGGAACCATAGGCAGTGCCAAAGAAAAGGACTACCTAAATGTATTCCTTTAACAAACACTGAGGATAAAGTTACCTTGCAGAAAACTTAGGAGTGTAAGAAAATTCAGTGAGTGCCTATTATCTGAAATATTTTTTTAAAAACATGCAGAATTAACTCTGACATATATCTCCACATCTGCAAAGATAGTCCATGCATTTCAACAGAATTATGCTAGAAAGTATAAATAATCACCATGTTTACATTCTGTATCTGCCTCTGTTTTTACAGTATTATAAATGGCAAAAAAATGCGATAAATTTTCATATATTTAATAAAGTTACAGATAATATTCATTCAGTGGGTAACACAAATAAAAATCATGCATCTTCTTATTGTAGGATGACTGTAAAAAGCAGGTTGTGGAGTTGTGACATTTTAAACTGAAAGGCAGCACTCCTCACTTCTGCAGTGCTGTGGATACTGGCATTTCAGGCTGGTATTTACTGCCTTTTAAACCAGTATCTTCTCGTTGCAGTTTCATGTGCTGTCCAACCCAAACAAGGTAGTGTTTCCAAGCAAGAAGGCAAGACACCTCACACCATCAAAAATGGGCACGCTTCTGCTCTGCTCCAGCGTGAGAATTAACTGTTTCTCTCTACTACCTTGACACAAAGTAAGGGGAGAATGAAACCAACTATATTAAAATTTAATGATAAACATGACCTCTCTTAATTGTACAGGGCCACTTTGCTTTCTCAGTTTACCAGCATAAACTAGGAAGCACTCCATAGTTGTAACTGAGTTTTCTCTGCTGTGTAGTTCAAGTTGTAGAGAGGAAAAGCACACAGAAACCACGTTCTTTCTGGAAAGGTATATAGTTAAAATTCTTAATACATCAGTGAAAGCTTAATTTGTGGGCACTTCATTGTATTTTTGAAAGATGCTGTAATTTAAAAGATTATTGTGGCAACAAGTAAAATGGATTGTGTATTCCAAAGTGCGAAACATTGGTCTGACACTAAAACAGAGCTAGAAGAGCCTTTCTAGATCACCATGGTAATTACCTGCTTCAGGCCATACTCAGTCCTCCTATTCAGGCAAAAATCTAATCACGTTGGCAGAGAAGACATCCCCTCTTAACAAAAATCCCTCTTTAACCCTCATCCTTTTTGGGGGCTTGTGGTTTTGCTGAGCCCATTTACTAGCCTGTCCCATGCCATGCATCCACAACACAAATGAAACAAATACTGCTACTTAATGGAAGAGATGGAAATTTAGAGTCAACTGTAGCACGCTCTGGACAGAATCCTGCTGTCGCTTATTGCCATACATCTAATTAATTATAGTAGGTTTGCAGAAATAGGGAAATGGGCGTAACTGGTAACTGGTTCCTGCAGATATACTGCTTGTACACAGTGTGATCTGATTGACTTATTTAGTTACTGATATGCCAGTTGACTTGCTTGGAAGAATACAGGGCTTGTGTGCCTGTAAATAACTGATAATATTTTAAGTGTTAATGCATGGAGAATGGGAGCACAGTAAATACATTACAGGGTTTCACCTGACCATGCTGAAGAACTTCTAGTCTGGTTTCGGTTTTAAGTCCAAGCTAAGTTTAGAAGCTGGCTGATGTCAGGAAGGGAAAAAAACCACAGAAGGGCATTTTAACTAAAATTTAATCTCTGGTTCCAATCCCTCCAGTTTTTTCTGCAGAAAAGGTCTAAGTGTGGTCATGGAAGGTGTATGCTACACAATTTTGATGAAACCATTACTGGCTGCTAACCGGTGGAAGTTGTACTGCCTGTTAAAACTGACAAACAGAAGCATCTGCACAAGTCTCAAAAGTCATCAGCATCACCTTTAGTGATTTTTGATTAATTTATACCATTTGCTTAGCACAGTAATGAAAACTTCAAGCGCTCATCTGATCTTGACCAGAGATAGGAAGGCTGCCTCTCCTAAGCTGCCGGGAGCCTTGGTGGTGGGAAGGTGTTGGTGCCCCGAGCGCCGTGCCCTGCCCCCGAGCGCCTTTGCTCGATCTTGCCAGGCCCCCAGAGCCCGGCCGTCCGGCACGGCCCCAGCCTGCGGGGCTGTCGCTGTCGCCGGTGTAACTCGGCCGTCTGGGCTCAGCGAGGGGGCCTCGAGGGGCGAGCCGGGGCACTGGGCTTGTGTGCCTGCCCTGCGCCCGGCACCGCGGCTTCCTCTGCCCGCGCACCTAAACCAAGTGCGAACGGAGCAGGAGGCGCCACCCGGCCCCGCAGACACCCTCCTGCCCCCGGGGCCTGGCAGCGCGCTCGCGGCGCGACGGGGCCCCGGCGGCAGAGCCGGCGGCAGAGCCGGCGGTGGCCCCGCGCCCGCGGCGGCCCCGGGGACGCGCCTTACCTGGCTCGGCGGGGCCGGGCTCGGAGCGGCCGCAGCCCGGCTGGGCGGGCGGCTCAGCCCCGACGGCGCTGGCCCCGCACCACGCTCCGCTCGGCTGCGCTCCGCGCTCTCCCTCCCCGGCCGCGCCGCTCCTCCCGCTCCGCTGCGCGGCCCCCGGTTTATAGCGAGGGGCGTTGCGGCACAGCCCAGCTCGCCCGCTGTCTCCCCACCCATCTCCCGGGACAGACCCCTCTGACCCGTCTCCCGCCCACTTTCCCCCGCCGCTTTCCTACACCCCCGCCCCGTCCGCTGGCACGCCCGCAGACGGCGCCCCCCCCTCCCCCCCCGCCCGCCGCGGTGCGGAGGCAGCGGTCCGCACGGCTCCGCCGGCTGCGTGGGGGTCCCCCAGGCGGGTGACAGGCCGGGTGTCTCCCGGCCCTGGGCAGCGCAGCGCCGGCGCCCAGGGACTCGCCCAGGTTGCCTGGATAGTGCGAGGGATGGCTGCGGGATGCCCGCTCCTTCCTTTTGCCTTCAACTTTCTGAAGTAGGGGTCGCAAGCGGTGTACAAACGTTTTCAGTTTCTCTCGCAATCCCCTGGGCTGCCTGTAAGCACAACTGGAATGTTCAGAACATCACTAGTGAATGTTCTAACTAGATCACTAGCGAATCACTAACTGTTGCAATATATGTAAAACTGCTTCAATAAATCCGTCAAAGTTTATTCTCTGGGAGTAGACGGGAGAAGAAAACAGCTATGTTAAATCCCCCTTGGAATACATGTCCTAGAGCTGCATTCTTCATGTCACTGCTGGCTGATGTAAAAAAAGGACTTTGTGTACAAGGGATTGTGTTGGATGGTTTGTTTCTCTTGGTCTCTTAAACAGGAGGGGAGCAACTTTTCAGGCAGAATTTCTGAGGCTGTCATGCTCATCAAGAACAGGATTTCGGAAGTTCTGTTTTATTTTAGGGTCATCTTGACCATAGTACCAGACAGAGCTAATGCTTCCAATGGGAACCACAGAACTGCAGATTGCTGGCTAATCTTTTTATACACCTAGTTGTGTTTTTGAAGGCCCTTTTAAGGAAGACACCATGACCTTGGATGATAATATCTTTCAACGGTTGGTGGTGTAACTTTTTTGTGACTTAGAGTAATTAGGATCTACTTAGTGTTAGGAGAAGTCAAATGAAGACGAAACATTTGGATTCTGCAGTAGAAACTTCAGCTGGAATAATAATTGCTTTTCAGCATCTGCACACGTATAATCAGTAGGGTCTTGTTTGGCTATAATTTGTTTTTGAAAGTCTGTTAGCTCAATCAGAGGCTCAGATAGAAATGCAGAACTGAGGCACATGATACAAACTTAATTGTTCCAGCCTGTGTCTGATGGGCCATGAGTGCGTTACGCAGACACACTAATTCACCTGTGACATAATCTTTTGCCCTGATCTTATTTGTGTCATGTCAAGAAAAATGATCTGCGTTTTCATCAGAACAGCAGTCAGGATAGAAGCAGTCTATATTGGCAGCATGCTACCCCCTGCCACTTGGGGAGTTTGTAACTGGCTTCCTTTCTGGAGAGATCGTGCTGAGATATCTTCTAATGATGAACTATGTGCGTGTTCACAGATTTATCATGACAGGGACTGGAAGCCACTTGCCAGTAAGTACTACTCAGGCCTCTACAGTCCCTGAAGCTGGCTACAACAGTGTGCTCTTTTATTCCCATGTATGTTGTTGGTTGTATTAAATGTGGCTCTTGACATATGGGACATATTTATTATATCCAAACAATTCTTTTACATGTGTGACTGATTACAAAACTCTACTGAGCATCAATGCATTTGGCAGTTATTGCACAATTCTGCCTCAGGCTGTTCTATGGTAAAACCTGCTGGATGGAGCTGACAGGGAGGAGATCTCCATAAGGTGATGCTTGCAGGGTTTTGTCCTCTAGTGATCTTTCAGTTGTTTCAGAGCTGAGCTGAAAGAACTGAAGCCAAATCCCAATGCCAGCATCAGACACAGACTACTTAGAGACACAAAATGCTTCTGGATGTGTGAATCTCTGCCTGGAATCAGTTCACTTTATTACCTTCCATCATCACTTCTCTTCAGGAAAGGGATGCAGACAGTAGATGATAACTGTATTTTTAACAAGAATAAAATGAAAAAATAAACTTGTTTTTTAAATTGACTTTTTTAAAAGAATCATGTAAAATTGAATTTGGGCCTTCATTTCTCTGTTGAGTTCAGTCTGTTTCTGGTGGATGTGCATAAGAGAGAAGAAGTCATTTCATGTAATTTTGGGAAAATATCCTCATTATCAGCAGTTTTGTGTCTGGAATCCCAGTAACAGATTTGTAACATTATGACCATTGAAACATGCACTCACTATAGAAAGGTGATTTACAGGAACATCCAGTGAATAATAGACTTGATGATTAGAATCCTGTTTTCATTGAATTGCTGTAAATAAAGAGGCTTCTTCCCAGCAGAATTGATTGAGGTGTCTATAATGAAGAAAGGGCTTCAGGAAGCAGGTTTCGTTCTACTGCTTGTGTTAGAGCAAACAGCTATCATTAAGAAGGTGACTGGACTGGGCAATTTTATTGCTATCAACTCAACTAAGTATCTCTTCTAATAGTATTGTTTATTAAAATCAGTAGTACTATACTTAGAATAAATCGTTGAAAACAAATCTTCATTGGGACCTCAATATCATATTGCCTTAGAAACCCTCCGATTTTTACTAATATGTTTGCAATGATTCACACCTGAACCTTTGGGTTGTGGGGGTTTTTTTTTTCACATTTTCAAGATAATCCTTCTGCAAGAATGAGGAGTAGAAAATTATTTTCATTGTTGAAAGCTAATGTTCCATATGTAGATGCCTCTGGGTGTCAAGAGCCAGGCCTTAAGGAAAGCACCGCAGGTTGTGAGATATGTGGCATGCTGTTTCTATTCATTGTATTCAAAAGAACATGCATTTCTGATGCATTTTCCCACTGTTGCCTCTTTCAGGAAATAGGTTGGACTTTTGCACATGGGATATAGCTGTGCATTTGCTTAGATGTAAGTCTTTGCCTGTAGTGGAAAACTGTACATGTCCTCGTAGCAAGGCGATTTGAGTGTGCTAGTGATTTGCCTGAAGATAAGAAAACTTACAAATGTTTATTTAGGAAGACTTGTCAAAAGACTCTCCTTCTACCATAATGAGTATTTCAGTCATGTCCTGTTTACATATCTATATCTTTTTTTTTTTTTTTTCTGAGAAAAGTACAAAGAATCGATCCCAAATCAGTGCATCTATTATTTAGAAATTTTTATCCACTTTTGCCAATGAGTTGTGTTTTCAGAGTGTGTTCTCTTCTTTCATGTCTACTACAACTGAAGGTTACTGGAAAATATTCAGGAAAGAAAATTCTGAAAAAAAGGTTAACATTGTAATTCTCACTGCCCTGCTTTTGATCAGCTGTAGGAATAATGTTAGCAGCTTGTCTTGTAGGAATAGAAACATATATTACTGTTGTCATCCGCTGTGTATGTGAGACCATAAGGTTTTGCTACAGCTAGCAGTCTCTAGTAAGAGTGATACGTATTTGTGTATGTGACAGAAGGAGAGAAACGGAGAGTGAAAATTGTCTTTTGGGACAGGCTAGGGAGGTCATATGCAGACCTTTGAGCAGCAGTGGTGCTAATATCCACAAGGTCTGCTTCTCCAGAGCTATGGAAATTTACATTATTATTATTACTTTTTTTTTTTTTCTGTTAAGGTTCTTGAATAATTAAGATAGTTAATCTCTTTCCAGGAAACTATATGCTTTAACTTGTAGTCTTCCTCAGCTCACATGTTTTAATTGTATCCCTTATAATCATCATAGCATACAGCAAAAGCGGAGGCTGGAAAATATGAAGACTCTAAGGAAGCCAATGTTTCAAATCTCAGCATTTTCTAAACACTTTAAAGTTTAACTGGGTTTATTTTGATAGATAAGTAGTAGATTTTTTGTTTGTCTTCTACCATGAATTTAGGAAGCTGAACTGAGTGAGAAGGGTGTGATGCCTTCAATTTTAAAGTTTATAAAACAGGTCAATAGAACCATATTTTTAATCTAGATTGAATTTTTCTAGGTCATTAGTTTAACAACAACAGCAACTGCTTTGGGGATTTGGACTGTTGAATTCAGTGGCTGATATAACATGTGTAATGGGGCTTGGAGTGCAGGGGTTGCTGTGCAGGTGGCCAGCACAAGCACGCTGGCTGCCTTCTAGGTCTGGGTTGCCGTGAGACTGTACCAGACCTGTGGGTATCTAGTGGGTGCAATGCCTCCAGCCCTGCATGGGCATCTGCCGTTACTAACAAGGAAGTAGTATTTGATGGTTCTGTGGGCAGAGGAGGGACGGGGACTTAGACTCCTCTTTATTCCTAGAGTTAATCTATGCTTGATGAAACTGTCAGGTCACCATATCGATGCAGAACCCTGACCCTTCTCCCAGAGCTCTTTCTGCAACAGGAGGATGCCAGCTGCCTCGGTGCAAACTTTGTGTCCCCCTATAGATGTTTTTTGGGCTCCCAGGGGAGTGAGAGGATCTGTAGGAAGCAGAGGTGACAGAGCCATGTCATTTTCTCACTGTCCAGGGAACCGAATGACGGAGACCAGCATCTTTTTGAGGCAGTGATCTCCACAGCAGCAGCAAGTACTGGGTGCTGTGCTGCTGGCAAGCAAGACCTGAGCCAGACGAGCCCAGGCTGGCAAGGCAGCATCCAGGGGCTGGGGTGGGCTCCCTGAACTGTGCTTGCACTGCTCTGCAGTCCACAGGGTTGCAGTCAGTGTGCAGGCACAGGCCAGGTGTGTGGGATGCAGACAGAAAATGCAGGGAGGCCAGATTGCTGCTTGAGTGCTACTCCATCTGCATCCTCACAGAGGCTGCTTGCAGGACTGGCAGTTTCTAAAAGCAGATACCTGTCTTCCTGTGTGGGATCTGTGTCCAAACTGGATGTAAAGTAGACCCTGGTTTGCTGGACCCATCGTGTAGTTTAATATTAAAGCTGACAGGAATGAGGGGATTTTCACTGCATGACGTGTTTCCTTCTTTTGTATCCTTCCTTTTCTTTACCTTCCTCACTTGTCTGTCTTGCTCCTGTCAAAAATCTGCTGTTTGTTTAAATGAACGAAGAGCACTCTTGATAAGGCTGCTCATGCTGCCTTTTACCTGACTGGGGCAGAGAGAGCTAAGAGCCCTCTTTTGAGTGCCTCAGAGAAATGTCAGGCTGGAGTTAAAAGTATGCCATTTTTGGGGAGGAGGCAGGTATTTGGGATCCTTTGTTTATCAAACATATTGCTATGCTTTTGGAAATCAGCCTTTTTGCCTCAGACTTCCAGGCTTCGCTTTTTAATAAGTGCTTCATCGCAGGCACAGATACAATTTAGCGTGGTTTTGCTATTTAAATCTGGCCTTGAGGTGTTCACCCATTCTGCATGATCGTGGTGGCCATGTTCTTTCTGGGAACTGGCAGCAAAATTTTATATTTCAAATGTGTTTTTTAAAATGATAGATACCGTTAAATAAAATATTACACAGATCATGTTATTAAAAAAAATATTTTTACAAAATTCAGCACAAGACAGTGAACGCTGAATGTGATCATGATCAAAAAGTCTGTGAAGCCTGGCTCCCATTTCTGTTACTAGCTGTCGTGCCTGTTCCAGATTCAGCTCTGATCACACAATGTCATGCTAGTGGCATCATTTGTGCTTCAAGTGATATAAAGGCAGAATCTGAGCCAAGAAAGTATTCCTGTAAAAGGAATTATGTTTAAATTCCTTAGAGCTGGAAGCAGTGATGATGGTGGTAAAGTATGTTTGGAGAGGCTGTGTGATTTATTCTCAATATGTGGTGCTACGTGTGAACTGAATTGAGTACTGTTAGTGGGGGAACACATTGTAGCCCTTTGTTTACCCTTCCTTTGAGTAAATTCATCTATTCTGAAGCAAACTTTAAGTAAAAATTATGTTCATGGTAGCACTGAGTTAAAATTTAGAAGCAACATTAAATACTGAAATAAAGAAATCTAAGTTGTAAAATTTGTGACTATATTTGCTTCTTTTATTGTGCAGTAGAACAGGATGGTTTGGGCACCTTCTGTTGACACATTAGTGATTTAAGGCTCTTGCAGGTCATAAGAACTATCCCATTTAATTTTTAACCGATCATAAAATTATCAGTTTCTGGAAAAGGCTGTGGTTATGGCAAAGAAAGATGTTGTTTGAGTTGCTTAATCATTTCTGAAAAAATGGGTTTGAACTAATGTGTAATTAGTAATTTTTAAAATGCCTTTTCTCAAAACAACAAACAAGATTTCCCACTGTGGTAAACTTAAATACAGCATGTATTCATAAAAACACATTTATACTTTGGAACAAGACGAGAAACAAAAATTGGTGTTTGAGCTGGCCTCTACTTTTTGTTGAACGTAATCATTGTGATTAAAATTTAATGGAGAGTGTGCAGTGTTATCAGTGTTAATTACTATGTGAAAAATTCTTTTTTCCAATCTAACTGTGGAAGGACTTAGAAGTCAGTTTTTACTTTTGGAATTCTGTACATTTACCAAGAATTACTGCTATAATACCTTCTTAACATTATTTACCGTGTTCTTTGAGCTAAACAGAAGCACAGAAAGATTGATTTTCCTCTCTGTGCAGATTGCTTGGAGAAAAAAATATTTTCTAGTTAGAAGGGGGTCTTGCTGTTTCTGAAGAAGAGATGTAGTAACAGGAGAGTAAAAGATGGTATTTTTAACGCACAGGTATTAAGCAGCTTCTTTTGCTTCTCTATACAAAACTATCCTCCCCCCCCACCCCGCCCCTTCATCAAAGCAGTTAAAAGTGAGGATAATGATTATTGTCATTGTGGCTGAACACCCAATTGTTCCGGGCACATACTGGGCAGAAACCTAACCATGCCCTATTCCTGTGTGATGAAAACGAACAGGGCAGAAGTACTATTGTCATCATCTTATAAGGGAATTAGGCCATTTAATCACTCTAACTTGCTGGAGATCCTCAAGAGGCTTATAGCAGAGTGAAAATTCAAACCCCCTACTGTCTCAGCCCCAGAGCAGTGCTATGTGCAAACCACTATGGTCTGAGAATCATCACTTTCTAATCAAGTTATTATGAATAAGAGCAAACATTTTCTAAAGTAAGAGAAAAAGCAACTAAATTCCAATACACATCAGAATGATCATGTTGATAATAGGTGTGAGTTTCCAACTATGCAGTGGTACCTGATTTACTGTGGAAGTAACCCTTCCTCGCAAATCCATCACTTCAGTCAAGATCTAATCAAAGTACCCAGTATGCTACTGAAAATGTGTGTAAGAACTACAGAATCAAAGAGCTTGAGTCTTCATTGCCTTATCTCACTACTTACATCTACATATGGGCTACTATGTCCTGGCAGAGCGAAAATAGAGGCAATTAATACTCAATGTGAAAATGTGTGAATGGCTAGAAAATGGGAGCTGCCATTTTGCAGGAAATCTCCACGTTTCAAAATGTGTGTTCTGAATTGGAGCAAATAGTTGGCCTCTCCTGTGAAGGGAAAAGTTTGGAAAAGACTTGCCTAGAACAATTGGATTGATCTGAAAGATGATATAAAATAGATGTTGTGGTAAAAGTTATACACAATAGTATGCTGTGTTATTTAGGACAGAATGAAAACTAAGGAATATTTTTACCTTTAAAAATACACCATTGCTTCATTGCAGCAACTTACCTGATCAGAATGATTCTATCATTGGACGAGATCACTAATGAGAATTTCTATTCTAGTGTTTCAGTGCACATGAAATACTTGATTTGTTTAAATAGCATATGACTGTAGCATAAAAATATGAACTTGGAATAATCATCTTGGATCCTATCTTTTTTTCAGGTCCTTTATACTTTCATTACTCCTGTGAATAGTTTAACAAGTATCCTTGTTGTATCACCTTTTGCAAGACAAAAGCTAACTTCTCAGTATATTGTATTGGTGCTCACAAATCTATATTTTCCAAAAACTGAAAGTCTAGATCAGCTTGTAATTTTCAAACACTCCACCAGTTTGGAGCGTTTGCACTGGAGGCAGAACTTTAGTTTTGCTCCAAATTTCAAAGCATAAAATCTACCAGAGATTCACAGGTTTACACATTCAGCATGCATTTTGAAGTCCCTCCATTGCGGAGTTGGAAAAGCACCTGGGTGAACAGGCTGTAGCAGAACCCTCCATCTCCTGTATCTGCTCATGTAGCAGGAGCTTATCTGCAAGAGCTCTGGGTGACAGGGGTAAAAGACGTTTCTGCTGCATTTCTTTCTCCCTGCTTTTCCACCACACATCATAGAGGGTACTGCATTAAAAAGCATGGGGAACACTGCTGGGGCAGAGGGTGGGGGAACAAGGCTAATTAATGGGGCTAATTGGAACCATCTTCTTTCATGTTTAATGAACGTCTAGAAGACCTAGTTGTGCTAATTTTGGTTGTTAATGATCCGAAGAATTGGGACAT
Organism: Falco rusticolus; assembly: GCF_015220075.1. Lineage (NCBI taxonomy): Eukaryota > Metazoa > Chordata > Aves > Falconiformes > Falconidae > Falco > Falco rusticolus. The sequence goes on along the minus strand of NC_051199.1, from coordinate 15,442,044 downwards.
ATCTCTGTATGATTACATATGATTTAAAAGTCCAATTTAGGTGGCTTCTTGGCCAGGGCACGCTGTTATCCCTATTTGTAAGTCATTATGTCAGTGCTCTCAGACAGCCTGGCCAGGCCAGGGTGTGCCTTTGTCACTGGTTTCACTGCCTTCAGATGTTATCTGTTTTCACTCTATGGTTTTTTTCGGGCTGAGTTGTTTATCCAGACATTGACTGTTTTTCAAAAAAGTAAAACTAGTTCCTAGGCAACCTTAATGAATGGTAAGAACATGTTAGCTTGTTCATAATTTAGATGACTTCAGCTTGTTTACTGTGATGTTTGGTTTATTGCGATGGGCTGGCTTAACTGATTAACATGAACTATGTAAATATGAGGATGAGAACAGCAAACCAGCAGAGGATCACAGCATGGTTACCAAGCTTTTTTTCTTTAAAGTGCTTTTATTGAATAAGTTTATATTATTAAGTTTTTAACACCAAAGTGTAGCAGCATTTAGAATGCTTTGGTCTTTAGAAAATATGAATTACAGAAGGTGAATAACTTCCTGAAGCCTTTCTTAGTATACCCACAAAGAAACATAAAAATGTATAGACGTGTAAGCATATCAGTCTATACTTACCCAAATTCTCTGTACATTTACATAAGCATATATAAAAAAGAATGCTGTGTGTTATAATTGTCATTCAGCTTCTTTTTTTTCAAAGTACAGATCTGTGTTTTTGATGTGGTTGCCCTTTATAGTAGAAGCTTGGACTACTAGGCTTAGGAGGACAATTCTGGTCATAATGACTGATGTTCTTCATTTTCTCCTCTGAAACACATGTAGAGGGTCAGAATCATTCTGTGTTATGAAGTCAGCAGTCATTAGATGTTGAAATCATCTAATGGGTGATGTCAGTATGTTGAAGTATTGCTAAAATCAAAATACTAGCACAAAGACACATAAATCTTTTAGAAATGTACTGAATGAAATGTGTGTGCTTCCTACAGGTACTTGGGGAGTGAGGCTGTATTCATGAACACATTTAACCATTAAGGTCAATTTTCAGAACTGTCTGGGAAACAATGTGGTTTTGCCATTCCCAGTTTATATTCAGGCCAGAGCATGTTTTCCTGACCAATTTGTGAGGATCTGGATACTGTTTTCTTAAGGAAGAGCTGACACAGCTCAGCTGGAACAGTCTTTTTATCGCTGAAGGAATGTAGAGTGCTTTGAACAACTGGTGGAAGACATGCTTACTACCTCCCAGTTGTGCCATGTAACTCTAAAATATAAGCACATAGAAATCTTGGTGAATTGATACTACCCTATAAACCTGTCTGAAAGTGTGAGGTACATGTCTTTGTTCATATTTCAATAACTATATATGGGCATTAAGATTATGCATGTTTTTCAAGAACTATTGTTTCCTTTGCAGTATTTGGGTTTTTAGCTTTGAGCGTAGGGTTATAACCACAGGACGTTTACCTCAACATTAGGGCAAGTTAACTGCAAACAATGTCTGTTCTAGTTTAATTACATTAACCCAAAACAAGAGAATCCATACAGGAAAGTGCAGCTATGTAAGATTATAACTCTTTGTCAATTCACAGGATCAGCAACATTCTTGGTAATTTGCCTTGTATCTGAGCAACATGAAATCAGCACAGTATACTTTGTTCTGATTTTTTATTTTAGAGCCAAAAACATACCATTCTTTTTCTCCCCAGACTGTATTTTCTTTTCTAGTTTTCATATTTATTTCTATGTGCTTGTTCAAGAAAAAAAAACTAGTCTTCATTTGGAGTGAAGTGGGAGAACCTGGTGTCAGGAAGATAGGCTTTTACTTATCTAGAAGTTACAGCTATACAAACTCTCCAGAATCACATGTGGAGAAGCTGGCAGTACAAAAGCTATCTGGCACATCTGGCAGGTCTCACTTCCACTGCAAACTTTGACACTTATGAGAACCTTGATTTTAAGAAAGTCACAGAGATGGGAGGAAGAACATTTGTTGCCTCACTGAATAATATGTGTACAACAGATTTCAAACTATGAAAATCTTGGGTCAGACTGACAGTTGTGTTGCAATTTAGGATGTGTCTGTTTCTTTATACCAGACTACCAATAGCACCCAGGGAGAGATTTTCATAGCTGGGAAAAGAAACTTGCCACATTGCTCCTGTGTTCTTTATGCTGTGTCTGAAGCAGGGATGAAACAGAAATAGGCAGTGATGGTTTTCAGAAGCTGGAGTCTCACAGAGATCAGCCTCTGGACATTCTGACAACGTGGCTCTTGGGCAGGCTGCTCTAAGGCAAAGCAGGACCTGGCTGTGCATTCCTCAGACTTTCCTCCATAGGTATCTTGATTGAAGGCTGCCTGCAACCAGCTTACTACATTGTCTTTTGTAAAAGATACCCCACCTTTTAGCAGTGATCATGTCCCATCTCTTTTGTTGTCTTTTTGCTCTCCTCTTCCATTAACTGTGTTTGCTTTTTCTTCCTCATACTTTTGCTGCCTTAGCACCTCCAACCCTTTCTTCACTGAAGGGAGTCTTACAGGGTTTCTCTGCCTCTGCTCATTGCTTTGGGATCTCCTCTGCTTGTGTGCTTTGAAGAAAGTAAAAGCATAAGGTTGGTTTGTTTTTAAGAGCTATTTCAAGAGAGCATTAGCATTGTAGAAAAGCCTGTCATAATCAGGAAATGAAAGAGAAGGAAGAACATAAATTCACAAGCAGGTATTTTGCCTGTTTCCATGCACTCTCAATTAAAAAAGCCTTTTGGTTTGTTTTAATTTTATTGTTATAGTACCCCGGTATCTTAAAGCAGCATTAAGGTCTGTGAATCTAATGCAAGTTTTTGAAGTGCTCATCATTTCCTTCTATATTGTTGCCGAGGAAAGAGAGTACGTGCATCCCAAAACCTAATACAGGGATGATCAGGTTGAAAATTGGTAACCAAATACCAGTGTCAGGTGTCTTTGGATTGCCCCCAGATGTATTAAATTAGGGTAAATGAAAAGCAAATGGCTTGGGTTGTTTCAGCTGAGTGGCAATGTGCTTTCTTGGAGATGCGGTCTCTCTGTTACAGGCAGATCACAGAGATAATGTGAGGAAAATACAAGGATTAAAATCCTGTCTGGTATGTTTCTTCCTGGTTTTAGTGATATGTCTATAGCTTGTTGATAGTGGGGAAACTTGTAGTAAAAACAAGAGTTCAGCTAAGTACAGTAGGATGTAGATAGTAGGAACTCATAGTAAGAGTTTAGGACACTTTTTTGCTTGTGAAGGAGGAGCAGACCCTGATAAGGAGGCTCTTTAAATCAGAAATTATTACTATTATTTTTTCTCTCCTTGGCCATGTTTGTATTTAATTTTGCTGAAATATCACCGATGCTTACAATATTCTATCTCCAGTATCTCCAAGGCTCATTTTGAGCCTTTCATGGAATACATTTCTTAAAACAGCCAGTGCTCGCAAATGCATTTGGACAACACAGTATTTTCTTATCTGTAACTTGGTCTTGTTTTATTTTGTTTCTGTTTGTTGTTGCTGGGGTTTTTTTTTTCACATTCCTGTATCACTTAAAATATGACTTAGAAAAAACCAATCTGCTTTGAGGTAAGCTGTTAATTCTGTTTAGGTTAAATGAAAGTGGAATCATGCAGTTTAATTGGCCTTACTAGTGAAAGTCGTAAGTCTGAATTGAAATGCTGCTGTAGGCAAAACTGAATTCAGTAGAACAAAATTGGCAGAAACAAATAGCAACAGGATTTTATTTAAAATGTTTTTTTTTTTAAAAAAGTGGTGGAATTGAATAAAATATAAATGGAAAAAGAACTGATCAGAAAACCAAAATATTTCTGGAAAGAATATCTGCCAATTCAGACACCCAAATTCTATCATGTCTTTAAATGCAAGGGTTATATGAACATGAATACTCCATATTCCTTTTTCTTATGGTATGATTTTATGGAAAAAAGGTGTGAACTACCTGATGTATTTCATGCTGTCCTGTGTTGTCTCTGGGGTGCCTGTAGTTACTTACTGGAGCTCACAGATAATTTTTTTTGTTTTTGTCCATTTGATAAGTTGCTTTATGGAGAAAGTGGGAGGTTCCTGTAGTATTAATTTTTTTAATGTGCCTCAGCTTACCAGTTTGCTGGCAACTATTTGTGTTAGAGAGACATCATACTAGAGCTATACATTAACCCAACAGGGTAAGTGTGAACAAAGAATTGGGATAGCTCAATTATCACATCCAAAAGGCAAATCACATGGCAGCTTTTGTTTGAAGCTTTTCACAAGCTGAAAAATTGCTTACAAATCCAGAGGAATGAATAAACCTGTTCTGCTTAAATACAATGAGAGGACACACAGATGGCGACTGGGGAACAAAAATGGTTGAAATGCATAAAAGGTTACAGAAAAGGTTTGGAAGATGGTACCTAGAGGGAGTCAACACCATGCACCTGGGGAGGGCATGCTCACTCTTCCAACCCCATGACTATGTAAGTAAACAAACAAAAGCTAACAGTTTCTAAGAGTCATGGGCAGAACTTCCACAATGTTTGAATCTGGCTACTGAAACTCCTGTCTGGGGGAGCTGAGTACTTAAATTCTGTCGTTAGCAGGGACTGGAGTATACATGAGGTACGGTGGGTCCTGTCACGCGGTGGGAAGAGTCCCATCTGGTGGAGCAGCCAGATGAGATGGCTTTCTTTTGAAAATGATAAACCAGCATATTCCGAATGCTTAAAATGTAGCACAGCAAAGTTATTTTATGGAAGAAGGAATAGGAATGCTAAGACCCCAAGGAAGCAGCTGATACAGTTGTGGAAAGATGGGAGAGAGGGCTAAATTGCGATAATCTCACCAAAGTGCATCCATGTGCCTCACTTAGGAGGAAATAAATGGATGGGAAAGAAGAGAAGAACTTGGTGAGGACCTATTCTGATAGTGAAAATAAGAGGAAGTAGAAATCAGCCATAACTAGGATTCATTAAGGAGAGTAACTGTTGTCAGCTGTAGAAAAATGGAAGGACCTCTTCAGGGTTAAATCCTCCAGCTCATGAGGGGCTTGAATGGGCTGAACTCCAGCTGAATGATGAGGAGCCACAGCTGCAAAACTTGGGTGATAGAGAGAAACAATGACTTAGGGGTCAAGCATCTGAAAGAAAACAGGCTTTATAAGGAGTAAGCATATGAAATGCCAGTTCTAGAGTGGGGGAATAAGTAAGCTGGAAAAAAAATTGAAAAAGGTAGGTGGCTGGAGGAAATGTAAACATGTATCTGACTTCAAAAAGGTTTGATACTGCTTGTAGTGTGTGTCAAAAGCTACTCCCTCAGCAAGGCATAAAGTTATTAAAAACTGGGGCTGACCTGCAGAAATGTAATGAAACTCTTTCCTTAAATACAATCAATACAAGAAAAGAATTCAGGTGGTGCATAAGCACCTGGAGAAAAATGGATGTGGTGATCCAGGTAAGGAATATGGAAATGAACAAAATGTGTTACGGTTACTGTTGTGGTGACTTCCAGAAGTTAATTGCTTTAGAACCATTAGGTATCTGGAAACTTAAAATGTAACTAGTGATTGAGTATGTAAATTGTAGTTGTGTTTCCAAAAGGTAGCCAAAGAAGGAGTGGCAAAAGCTAGTTTTATAGGCTATGTAGCAAATTGATGTGCATTTGATAGAGATGTTAGGAAAAGGCCTGGTTAACTTCTCAGAAATGCAGTAGGTAGGTGGTAGGAAAATGCATTTTCTATCAGCCTTTTTAGGCAGTTTGCATTTTGCCTGTGTAGGGGTAACCAAGCGACTGAGGTCTTGGGGTATAGGCTTGTAGGAAGTTCAACTTGCTATCAAGTCCAGACCCCGCTATCAGCGGCAGCTGGATTGTATATTGTCTTACACAGTCTAATTGTATTCCTTTGTAAATGTCTGGGGGTTTTGATTTGTGTTGGAAAATGCTTTATACAGTAGCATCTTTCTTCCCTATAGCAATATTCTACCTCTGGTTTGTATCCAGAGTTCAGAAGAGAGGCCCTTGCCAGTGTTTGTACTCTTGGAGTTTAGGAGCTGTATAGAGTTATAATGACTCATGTACTCCTGTGTGTGCTGAGGTTGGTCACCACCTGTTTGAAATGAATTATAAGCATTGCATAGTGTCAGCATTTGTTCGGCTGTTTTCCTATTCTGCTTCCTAAAAATTATCAACAATTTTGATATGTCCAGGAGTGGCCGCCTCCTGTTTTTAAGCCTCTCACCTGTTTTAGAGCTTGCTTTTTTCTTTGTGGTAATGGCAGTCATCCATTCAGGTAGATGTGAAAGCATGAATCGCAATATTCAGCTAGTCTTCAGTATGTCTGGATTCCTCGTGTAGGCTACAAACAGATTCTGAAGCAGACCAAAGTTAGTCTGTTCTATAATGATTACTGGGAAGCCCTGAACAAGTCAGGGTTTGGTCAGCAGATATTTATCCAAAGCATTTATGATGTGAGGCTTGCCATAAGCCAGATACTACTGCAGTCAGTCCCCTCCTTTCATTTGGGACAAATCTAAACACGCTTGTTTTGCTGATTAAAATTTACATAGTTCAGTTTATCTTCCTTGTATTCTTTCACACTGGTGAGTGTCATATAATCACCAATGCTTTGTTTGCCTCCCTTCGCTGTTTCTCCTTACCTACACATGGAATGAAATGTGTCTTCTGAAGGTCTTCACAGATGTGTGTCTTATTTACTTTATAAAAAACCCCACCACTTAACATTTCTGTTAGTTAATTAAAATGCTCTAGTTCTGCTGCACATAAACTTGTTGAGGCTGGTTTTGCATCCTTAGATTACTTGATTATGGTACTAGTCCTGGAAGTTTACCTTTGTGAGGTTTCCCTTTATTATTTTGTAGATGAGGACTTCATAGCTGCTGGCTCATACAGCCCAGGTGCGTGTTCTGTCACTGTCTGGAGCTCAGGGGACTTACCCAAAGCCCACCAACATAAAGCAAAAGGTTTCCGTTAGCTTTGGATCACAAATGCTTGCGCCCTGAAGGGTATATCTGTAACATAAACAACTAAGATGGATTCAGGTGTGAGATCTAAGTAATATTGAAACTTATGTGGAAAGAGATGTTAACAGTGTGATTAGTTAGTGTGATCTGTGTTATCAGCCGTTATTTCAGCAATGGTAAGTGGCAGATTAAATTCTCAGTGGAATTTTCCTTTCTTCTTTCAGGCAGCACTTGCAGCATGCACATCCCCTCTCTAAAGGGGATATTTCAAAGAACACATGTCACAGTTCTTCACAACAAAACTGTGATTTTTTTTGTCAAATGTTATGCCATATAATGTTCCTATTAAAAGGGAACAGTGGAAAGAAATTGGTAGAAGAATTCCCCCTCCGCTTTCCTGAAGAAATTAATGAGCACTGATAACAACTGTTTTCCTACACTTACTTAGTCTGTATCCAAGATATTGGAGTACTTTACAGATGTTAATTAGGTTTTACAACAGATCTAAAAGTAGAAAAAAAAATTTTGTTCACTTCTAAAACATAGCAAGTTCTGAGTGGAAAGTGATAGTTGTTTTAAAGCTAATTGTGATATGATGAAATAATCTGAGGGAGGAAATTGCACATATTGTGACAACTAAAATTTTGGAGAAAATTAGGGAGGAAATTGGTTATTAATTAGAAAAAATTGCTTGAAGCCTGAGGTTAACAAACATAACTTTCAGAGAAATCACTACGAATTTCATAGTGACTACATGCAGAACTGCCCTTCAAAAATTTTCCTTCTACCAGCAACAGTTTTTGTATGTTAACAAATTGTTTTATAAATTGACTCTGAGATGTAATTATAAATATGGTATCTGGCACAACAACCTAATGTTGCCTTGTAGCACTTTTGAAAGCAAACAAATACCACATTCAAAAACAATAGCAAGATTAATCTATGCTGTTCCTACAAAGTCAAATGATTATAAATGTTCTGTTGGCTTAAGGTAAAATCTTTTTTGTCATTGTGCAGTGTGCTAGTGGCTGATCAAAAGGTGCAGGAGCAGAGGGTGTTTTGTGAGGGTTAAATGTTATATATTACACACTTTAATGCTAATCCTAAAAGAAGCAATCAATGCACTGTCTGCTTCCACCTCAGCATCTGTTCCCTCTCTTAGGGGCCTTGGATGAGGTGGTGAGAGTATGAAAAGGTGCATT